>NC_136999.1:24997308-25114808 GCF_032717465.1 Coenobita brevimanus | reverse complement strand
TCTCCCCATTTATTTTTGTCACGCACAGGCACTCTTCCTCGCACAACAGACATCCCTCTCGCATCCAACACTCTCTTCACATTGTCCATCCATCCTATTCGTTGTCTCTTCCTCAGCCTTACACCTCTCACATCAGATCTAGTTATCTTTTTCACCAATTGCTCATTATCCATTCTCTCCATATGCCCAAACCTTCACAACACCCTCTGCTCAACTCCTCACGCGTCACTCCACACATACTCCTCAGACACCTCTTCTCCATTACATTCAAACTTTTCCTCTCTGCTACACTCATATTTCATGTTTCAGCCCCATATAACACAGTCGGTACCACAACACCTTCATACAGCCTTCTCTTTACATCCATTCTATGCGAACGACATCTAAACACTTTTTTCATTCCTCCCAGCACCTTTCCTACTTCATTCATTCTAAAATTCACTTCTGCATCTATTCTTCCATCCACAGCAACATGTGAAGCCAAATACTTAAGACACTCTACCTCCTCAAGCAACTCACCATTCAGAACTATATTCATCCTACTACCATCAACCGACACACTTCATCACTTTACTCTTATTCTCATTTACTTTCAATTTCTTCCTTTCACACACCCTTCCAAACTCCTCTACCAACTGTCTCAATCTCTCTTCTGAAACAGCCACTAGTGCAGTATCATCTGCAAACAGCAGCTGCTTCAGATTCCACTCTCCACCATCAACATTCACCAGACTCAGACCTCCATCTAAACCTCTTGCATTCACCTCCCTTACATCATCCATATAAATATTAAACAACCAAGGCGACATCACACATCCCTGCCGCGGCCCCACTCTCACGGAAAACCAATCACTCACAGTATTACCCACTCTTACACACGCTCTACTGTTTACATAAAAACTTTTCACCTCGTCTAGTAACCTACCATCAACTCCATACAATCTTAAAACAGTCCACAAAGCCTCCCTATCAGTTCTATCATACACTTTCTCTAAATCCATGAATGCCCAAAACACATCCTTCCATTCGCTAAATACTTTTCACACACTTGTCTCACAGCAAACACCTGAACCATGCATCCCCTCCCTCTCCTAAAGCCACACTGCTCATCACCAATCACTCTCTCTGTGCCCTCTCTAACTCTCTTAATTAATACTCTACCATACACCTTACCTACAATACTCAACAGACTTATACCCCTAAAGCTAATACATTCACACTGATCACCCTTACCTTTATACAACGGGACCACACAAGCACTTGTCCAGTCAATTGGCACCATACCTTTCACAAAGCACATACTGAATAATCTTACTAACCAGTTAACAATAGATGTTCCACCACCCTTCAGGTATTCCACAGCACACCCATCCATACCTGCAGCCTTCCTTTTTTTCATCTCCTTTACTGCCTTCTCCACTTCCTCCTTCGTGATCAAAGAATCATTCAACTCTCCCAACACATTTATTCCTTGCACCCTTTCATCGACCACAATCTCAGCCTCCCTTTCCTCCTCTACATTTAACAATCTTTCAAAATACTCTGCCCATCTCTTCCTTACTGCATCCATCTCAATTAACATCCTTCCATCTTCTGCTTTTACTCTCTCTTCCTTCCCAGACTCTCCCTTTCGCACCCTTTTCACCTCCTTCCAAAACATTTACTTATTTTGTTGAAAGTTCTCAGTCAACCACCTACCCCACCTCTCATCTGCTGCCACTTTAGGATCACGCACAGCCCTGCTTGCCCTATTCCACTTTTCCTTATACCTCTCATATGACACCTCATCCTTCCTCTGCAGCCACACTTCATATGCACGTCTCTTCTCAGCCACAGCCATACTTACTTCCTCGCACCACCATTCACTTCCTTTTCTTACACCACCGCCCACACGTCTCACACCACACACCTCTTCCCCATGCCCCATCACAGCACTCTTAAACGACTGCCATTTCTCCTCCACAATGCCATTTTCCTGGCCTTTCACTGCGTTTCACTCATCTTTCAATTTCTCCTGATACTCTCTCATTTTCTCTTTTATCCGACTTACTAACTTTCAAAACCTCCCTGCCACATCTAATTCTCCTAGCTCTCACCCATCTCGTACCTACTCTTAACTTTCCATCCACCAGGTAGTGGTCAGACATACCTCCACCCTCCCCTCTCAGAACTCTGACATCCAACAATCTTCCTATTACATTCCTGGACACAACCACATAGTCCATCAATGCTCTATCAACAACCCTTCCACCCTCCTGGCTCACCCATGTATACTTATAAATAACTTTCTTCTCAAACAGGGTATTTCCAATCACAATCTTTCGCTCAACGCACATCCCTATCATTCGTTCCCCATTTTCATTTCTTCCAGGAACACCATGCATACCAACTACACCTTCAGCTGCTTCATTTCCCACTCTAGCATTCATATCTCCCATCATTACTACATTCACATTCGCTCCAAAACTCTGCAGACACTCATCAACATCATTCCAGAAAGACTCCCTCTCTTCTTCATCCCTTTCATTACCAGGCCGATATGCACTCACAAACACCCACAATTCACTTTCAAATTTTGCTTTCGCCCACATCAGTCTCGATGACACCTCCTTCCATTCAGTCACACACTACTGTACTTCCGGACTCACTAACAAGGCCACACCTTCTCTTGCCCTTCCTCTATCAACACCTGACAATCTTCCATTCACACTTTCAGACATAGACTCACCCTTCCCTTTCATTTTCTTTGCACTCAAAGCTAACACATCCAACTTTCTTCTCACAAACATTCTCCCAATCTCCTCCCTTTTAGTCTCAATCTTACTACATCCACGCACATTCATAGACCCAACCTTCAGGGTACGGGGATAACTCAGTCCCCCATCCCTTTCTCTGGCTTGTCTCTTTTTAGGAGCTAAAAAAAAACAGAGGGGGTCCCTAGTCCCCTCACCCCGCCCCATTTTAGTCGCCTTTTATGACACGCAGGGGATATGGTGGCAATATTATTCCTAGCACAACCTGGCCGAAGAGTAGTAGTACCATCCCATAGTGCGGCCAGATTGTGTCCCCCCCTGTGGCGGGGGGGACACAAGCTGTTGATAAACTTAAAATTCAGGAATGAAGGATGACAGTTTTACTCTTGGTCTGAGTAAGAAGGGTAAAGTATAAGCATAGTCTGACCAAACAATCGTCTAAATAAAAAATGACCTACTGTAGCATAGCGCGCTGTAGCTCCAATTTATTCCCGACACGAGCTTCTAGGTGTGGACTTCCTAGGGTGTTGTGAAGAAACGGAGTGGTTGAGGAAAAGGGTGATGCCGTGCCGAGAAAGAGAGAGAGAGAGAGAGAGAGAGAGAGAGAGATACATACTCGTTCTACATAGGATGACATAGGAAGTGCAGGTAACAGGAAACCTGGTGGCCCATGACCAGGTTATCTGTTGGAAAATAATGGCTATTATTGTACTCAGATCTAACGAACATGTAAGAGAGGAGGATAGAAAAGAGAAAGGCTATCACCCATCTACCACCACGCCCGGTGGAACCGGCAGGAAAAAGGTGAGGAAATACAACAGGTTTGGTAGGAAGAATAAGCTTGGAAATTTATATGGAAAAGACGGAAAAACAACTGTGCAATATGTAATCTCTATTCAACAGACTGTAAAAGGGTATACACAATAGCCGCATGTTTTCAATAATAAACAAACATCTCAGTCATCACCATATACTTCAACTTGGAAATAAATAAGACTCGACTATAGTCTATAGTCTAAAAATATTTGTCCTTCCCCCAGGGGTGTTTCAAGAATACTCCCTCAGTATCCCTGCTTGTCGTATGAGGCGACTAAAAGGGATGGTGGTGGGTTAGTGCCCCACCCAGTAAAAAGGATAAACTAAACAAGCGAACAAAGCGCCTCGGATCAGGACGGAACATACGCTGACGACCATTGAACGGACAAAGGACATTCTAAGGATGGGAAAGTGATAGGAGTGAATGATAAAGTGAAAGAGAGAGAGATCGTTCAGGTGCTTGAAGATGCAAGAGTGGATGTATGTTGATTGACTGAAACTAAATGGAAAGGTGAAAGGGTGAGAGAATGTGAGTATGGTTTACGAATATGCGCGGAAGTTAATGAGAATGAGAGGGCAAGAAACGGAGTATGTTTGATGATAAGCAAGAAGTTGAAGGAGAATTTAAGAGAGTATGGAACAATGGGTGCAAGGATTGAATGGGTAAAGATGAAAGTAGATATACAAGCCTGGGCGATTGGAAGAAGTATGCAAGATATTCACGGAAGAGATGGACGAGTGTGCGAGGTGGTTTGTGGAGTGAAAAGGAGATACAGGGGTTTGCAAGGGACAGCATGGTGGAATGATGAGGTGAAATGAGCTGTGGAACAAAAGAAGAAGGCATATAGCGACTGGCTAGTGAGTAGAGGTAGGGGAGATAATGAGAATATAGGTAAGGGAGAAGATGAGAGAGAGAAGAGAGAGGTATATGTGAGCAGGAGAAGGGAGGTGAAGAGATTGGTGAAGGAGAGTAAGAAGAAAGTGGATGAAGAGTTTGCGAGGAATCTGAGTGTGAAATGGATGAAGAGTAAGAAATTGTTTGAGAAGGAGGTAAAGAAAGTAAGACCGTGTGAAAGGGGATTTAGTAGGGGCATTAAAAATAGGAATAATAGATTGTTGGTGGAGAAGGGAGGGAAAATAAGATGGAAGGAGCATTTTGAGGATTTGCTGAATGTAGAGAGTGAGAGCAGTGCTAGTATAAGTGGTTGGGGAATGGCTGGGAGAAGAAGAGATGAGAGGAGGGAGGACGTGATCAGTAGGGCGGAAGTAGTTGAAGCAATGAAGATCAAGGTGGGAATGGCCCCAGCAATTGATGAAGTGTGTGGTGAAATGCTGAAGTATGGGAGTGAGATTGTTGTGGAGTGGATATGGAAGTTGTGCAGATTGGCTTGGGAAGAGGGAAGGGTTCCAGAGGACTGGAAATCAGGTATAACTTTCCTTTATACAAAGGAAAAAGGGAGAGAGAAGTATGTGGTACCCATGGGGGTATTTGCCTTCTTAGTGTGATTGGAAAATATATAGTAGAATACTCATTGACAGGGTTAAACATATAACAGAGGAGCTAGTTGGAGAAGAAAAGGGGGATTTAGGAAGGGGAAAAAGAGTGTACATCAGATATTTATTCTGAGATGTTTAGTGGAGAAGTGTCTAGAGAAGGGAAAGAAAGTGTATGCTGCCTTCGTGATCTTGGAGAAAGCATATGACGGAATAGGTATGCAAGGTATGTGGAAGGTATTAAGAATATATGGAGTAGATGGAAAATTGTTGAGTGCTGTGAAGAGTATGTACGAGGGAGCTAGGTCTACGGTGCGAGTGGATGGTGAGCTGAGTGAGTTCTTTGATCTAAATGTGGGACTGAAACAGGGATGTGTGATGTTTCCATGGCTGTTTAATATATTAATGAAAGAATGTTAAATAATTACGTTAGATCTCCTTAAAGTCGTTGCTTTTTTAGAGTGAACATATTTAGTTTCTTTAGCTGATCTTCGTAGAGTAAATTTCGTTGTGGTGGGATCATTTTTGGTGCCGCTGCACCCTTTCGATCCTGTCTTCGTCTATAATAAGATTCGGAGACCAATGCTGCACACAGTATTCTAGGTGTGGTATAACCAATGACATATAAAGGTTAGAGATTAAACTGGGCATTTTGTGATAAAGATATGTTGCGACAAAACGAAGCAGTTTGTTTGCATTCTTTCTGGCTGCTATACACTTTTTCTGAGTTTTAGAGGTTGTTATGGCAATTAATTCCTGAGTATTCATCCTTTACTTCCGTCAGTGTGGTATTAAATATGCAATATCCATATATAATACTTTTTCACCAAAGTTCTTTACCTTACATTATCTACACTAAATTTTATCTGCCATATTCACTCCAGTTCCTTTACTTATCCAGGTCTTTGTATTTATGCCTAGTCTGCTTCGTAATTGCTTTGCCTCGAGTCTTTGTGTCACCTGCAAATTTCGCTACTATAGAAATGAGTCAGTTATCTAGACTCTTTATGCAAATAGTGAAGGTAACTGATCCTAGAACAGACCACTGAGGAACTACGCTTGTTACTTTTAGGCAATCTGATAATTTGTCGCACTTCACGGTACTACACTCTTCCAGCGATTCGTTGACCAATCACCAGTCAATTAAGATACTATGGTAGCGAGGCTGTGAGCTTCCAGTTTTTCTAGTAGTCTTAGATGGGGGACCTTGAAGCGATTTCTGAAAATATAGGTATAAATAACATCCACGCCCTAGTAAACCAGGTCAGCTAGGTGGACAGCTAAAATAAGCCCCCACCGTGCTTGACATCACAGTCGCCACTGAATCAGGGGTTGACCAAGGCTCGTGCTACCTTTCCACAACAGTGTTTAAATTTGTTTTGTTCATTTGTTGTTTGCCTCATTTCCTGTACATTTGTTTTGTTCATTTGTTGTCTGCTTCATTTCCTGTACATTATTATCATAGCTAGCTACGATATCAGCATCTTGTGAAAGATTTTCTTCCCAACGAGAGTGGTTTTCCTTTTCTAGTCCCCGTACTGTCTGATTTAGTTCTTCCCGTATGTTGCTGTACAGGTTCTCTTCGTTTCTATATGTTTTACAAGTGCTTTCAGTTACATCGGTACCAAAGGTGTTTAACATCTCAATTAATATTCTCATCAGTCTTCGTTCTCTGCTCTTTCGTATCTCGTATTTAATTCCTCTGGTACCCTGGTGCCTGAAACAATGATAAGTGTAATATTATACCACTTATTAGGCATCTTCATGCCTTCCCATACAAACAGTAACGAACTCTTCAGTACACATACCAGCCAAATAATGCTCTACAGCACAAAATTAATAATGCTATAACAACACACACAGTTCTCTACCTTCACAAATGATTCTGTGCTCACACAAATAACGCCATACTCCCACACATAATGCTATACCTTCAAAAATAATTCTGTGCTCGCACAAATAATGCCATACTCACACACATAATGCGGTACCTTCAGAAATGATTTTGTGCTTGCTGTCACGAATCAAATTCGCGACATTACGCTTTTGTGAGAAGCCACGAACTATTAGGCATCATCATGCCTTCCCATACAAACAGTAACGAACTCTTCAGTACACATACCAGCCAAATAATGCTCTACAGCACAAAATTAATAATGCTATAACAACACACACAGTTCTCTACCTTCACAAATGATTCTGTGCTCACACAAATAACGCCATACTCCCACACATAATGCTATACCTTCAAAAATAATTCTGTGCTCGCACAAATAATGCCATACTCACACACATAATGCGGTACCTTCAGAAATGATTTTGTGCTTGCTGTCACGAATCAAATTCGCGACATTACGCTTTTGTGAGAAGCCACGAACTGTTAGTGGAAAACTCACTGTTTATCGTTCAGTTAACCGCTCATTCGGACGGAAGCTTTGTCAAATCAATTTTTCAGTGTCATACGTTATCGTCTTTGCGTGAGACATTAGTGCTTCCACCGAGCAATTTGTTTTGGGCGCGTTTCGCTCACTTGACCGTTAGATAAATGCGGCCTACTGCTCCCCTTTTGTTCCCACGACTTACTCAGTCGAGTGTTTGTTGTGACGGAGAAAGGTCATGTGCTCAAGAAGTGTGAGAGGTCAGCTAGCACCCAAGCTCCACTAGTACAGTTAATCCCAGTACTCCCACCCCCCGGGTGATACACAGCATTCATCGACCGGTATTTCCTTTTTGTATTTTCGTAGTCTTAAGAGTTTAGTTAATTAAGGTGTTTTTCCTAGGCGCAAGTATTTAGCTTTTGTGTGAGTGAGTGAGTGCGGTCTCATTGATTTGATTTGAAATGTAACGTTAAATTTATTTTTTTGTAATCAATAAATTTAACAGTTCTTTTTCTTGAGCTTAATGTAAAGTAAAATCTTGTTTCATTTCTCCAAATTAAGCTTATTTTCCACATAGCTCCCAGCTTGCATACACGTTTTACTATTCATAACTGGTACTTAGACCAGTCTTGTTGTATTAACTTAAAATCCGCTGTGCCAGGAGTTAAACATCAGCAAGGACCTGATATTATTATTAGTATTAGTTATTTATTGTCAGGGGTGAAGTAACTTTCTCCAGAGGCTAACAGTACTAAGTCAGCATTTGTGAGTAATTAGTCTCTGCTGTGTACTGTTAAGAAAGTTTATAAATTCTCGTACTTAGAGAATCGTTGCTTGATGTAGCAAGACAATCATTGTCTCTGCTCTTCAATATTATTGAACATTATTATCAATTAAATAATATTTAAGCATTTATTTCAAAACTACCGTGATACCATAAAAACCCCGTGACAATTGGCGACCTCATTCCAGGATATTAACTCCTAGCTATAAAGCTATTCACGAGATAGTGCTCACTCGTTCATATTTAGGAATTTATCATTAAAGTTTATAGGCACAAGCTTACTGGTGTTTACCCTTAATTTAGCAAGTGAAATTTGCTTTATTAATCAATAGAGTACTTAACTCTAGTTTATTCTTGGTAACGCCAGACTATTTTATTCGCTCCTGGGTACCCGCCGTACCCATTGTGTTTATTATTGAGTCTTCCCAGTTATTTACATTTTCTATTTATTCTTTGCCAGTTAACTAGATAAGACTGGTCACCACTAGCTTGTTTCTGTACTCTTTACTTGTGTCATTAGCATTCGTTTGCGAAGCAGTCAGTGCTCAGTTTCGGGTTGCTTAATAAATTGGCGCCATGGCTACTGCTGTATTTTTACAGGAAGCCAAAGAAATGGGTCTTTCGGACCCGACCGAAATTAAAGAGTACATACTCTCACGGTTCAATTACGAGCAAGAACGTGAGAAAGATGCTCGTGAAGAGCGTAGAATTCAGCGCGAATACGAGCGAGAACAGCGTGAACACGAGCAAAAACAGCGCGAACTCGACTTGGAACACGAGCGAGAACAGCGTGAGGAACGAGAGAGAGAACGAGAACACGAACGTGCCGAGCGAGAAGCACGCGAAAAACATGAACTTGAAGTGCTGAAGCTCAAGCGAGATTCCTTGGCTTCAGACACGTCTGGTGCAGTTGGTCCAAGCTCCACGAGCGTTCTCCCTGCACATGTCCTGGCGACCCCACGCATCAAGCTTCCTTCATACAAGGAATGCGAGCGAATCGAGCCGTACATAGCTCGTTTTGAGGACATGTAAGACATGTATCAACTGGATGAGGCAGCTAAGCGGATCCAATTTCTTAGCCTATTTGAGGGCCCTGCCCTCGATATTCTCCACAGAATTCGTGGAGACAATCTCACATATGAGATGATGAAAGCTGCACTCATTAAGGCGTATGGTCTCACAGTAGACGACGCCAAAGTTCAGTTCATGCGAGCTCGTCTCCAAGACAAGGAGACAGCTGTTCAGTTCCTCGATCGTCTCACAGCTTACTTAAATGAGTGGATGAAGAAAGATGAAACTCCTTCCACGCGTGAGGGGATAATTGACCTTATGCTGCGTATGCAGCTAGAGAGGTCGTGGCCTGCTGAGCTCATAGCGCAGCTTAAGATCTGCCAGGTGAAAGATGCCAACCAAATGGCAGAGAAGGCTGATGCATTCTTTACTGCATACGGGTATCAAACTCGTAAGCAAAACACCTGGAACAAAAAACCTGATAAATCTGGGAAATCATCTCAGACTGAACCCCAGCAACAAGGCCATTCTCAGAGTAATGGTCAAGGTCCAAAACCGCAGTGGAAGGACCAGGGGCAAAACACTCAGAAACCTGAGTGGAAGAGGTACAACAAGTACCCTAACCAGCAGCAGCAGCAGCCACGCAACCGACCGTCGGGACAAACTTTTTCACCACCAGCTCAAAAGAGGCAGGAAGCGAATGCAGCCTTCATTCCTCAGCAGCAGCACGGTGGTCACGTCCCTACCAGTGTGGGTACCTCCCCACAGTTCATTAGTCCTACAGTGACAGTGAACCCCCCTCCACAGATGTCCAATGTTCCATCTTATAAATCTCAAGGCACAATGTTTGCCACATCAATTCAGCAGCCTCATGAGTGGTTAGCTGCTTCCTCCACAGGCCCTCCCACAGGTGACAGTACCTTCCTTGTTCAGCCAGGGTTTGTGGGAGGCATTCCTGTGATGGTCCTGAGAGACAATGGTTCCTCAGGTTGCTCTGTCAAACAGAGTTTGGTTCGGCCTGAGCAGTATACAGGTCGACAGATCCATGCAAACCTTGTTGATGGATCAGTGAGATTGTTCCCTGAGGCATGTATCCAGGTGGCATCTCCATTTTATACTGGTACGACACTTGCAGTTGTCATGCCAGAGCCTCTATTTGACCTTATAGTAGGCAATATTCAAGGAGTCAAGGATAGTTGCTCCGATGATGACGCTACTCAGACTTCGGCTGCTGCGGTAACACGAGCCATGGCTGAGGCTCCAGACTGTGTCACCCCAGTGATCATTGAATCGCCGAAAGATCTGATGTGTAGTCAACTTGTTGTGCAAGAACAACATTTTGACCCGACACTTGCTGCCGTGCGGAACAAACAAAAGGGTCAAGTGATTAAGTATTAACGGGGAGGTCGAGCCAATTTCCTTTGCAAACAAGGACGGCTCTACCGTGAGTCACGAACACCCGAGGGCGAGGTTCGATTGCAGTTTGTCGTCCCCGCCAAGTACCGCCAAGCAGTGTTAGAATGGGGTCATTGTTCAGCCTCAGGAGGTCACATGGGCAAAAGGAAGACCCAGGGCCATATCCGAGCTGACTTTTTCTGGCCAGGGATGGGACGGGACATAGATAGTTTTGTCCGTTCCTGCGTGTGTGTCAAAGTAACACCACTAATCAGGGATATGTCCTCCCTGTGCCGTTCATAACCACACCTGTAATCTCCGAGTCAGTTGAGAGACAGGGTAGTGGTGAAGTGGGTGCAGACCTGACGTCTCGCCCATTGGCCCCACAGGACACATTATGTCCAGCGCCTGTACATACATATTATGTACCGTAAGTTAAGGGAGAAGACTGGGCGAATAATATTTCACCAGAGTTTCCAGCTTTTATTTGAGTAATCCAAGGACCAGCCTGGTTCCCAGTCAAAAGTGTAGACCTGATGTCTCACTTGTTGGCCCCACAGGACACAGTATGTCCAGGGCCTGTACATACATATTATGTACCGTAAGTTCAGGGGGAAGTGAGAACTCTGCAGGGGCGACTTGAGGCTATGGAAGACCCGAGTTTGCACAAGGTTTCTCAGCTCCCCGATACTAATATAAGTACTATAGGTTAAGGGGAAGTTCGAGAGAGAACTCCGCAAAGGCGACTTGAGGCTATGGAAGACCCAAGTTTGCACAAGGATTCTCAGCTCCCCGATACTAATATAAGTACTGTAGGTTAAGGGGGAAGTGAGAACTCCGCAAAGGCGACTTGAGGCTATGGAAGACCCAAGTTTGCACAAGGATTCTCAGCTCCCCGATACTAATATAAGTACTGTAGGTTAAGGGGGAAGTGAGAACTCCGCAGAGGCGACTTGAGGCTATGGAAGACCCGAGTTTGCACAAGGATTCTCAGCTCTCCGATACTAATATAAGTACTGTAGGTTAAGGCACAGGTTGAGGACCCGTGTGCAGTTCGAGGCTATGGAAGACCCGAGTTTGCACAAGGATTCTCAACTTGCCGACACTAATCGTGTGCTATAATTAATGGCGACCTCGAATGTACGAAGCTTAGGCTGTCACTTGTATTTTTCGGCCAGAGCGTATTTTTCGTAGCATGTACTGATTGCTAGGCAGAGAGAGTAATTGTAACTTAATAAGAATTTTGTCTCACTGACACTTTTGATGCTCCACCTTAATTGGTTTTGCAGGTACAGCAATGGGTGTAGCAGTTTTGCTGTGCAGATCAGCTGATCGTCTGCCGCACGCTGCCGCCTCTTCTCCTCTGCCTTCGTCGTTGTCATATTATTATTATTGTGTCATTTTACACATAGGTACAGTCACACTACAACTGTCACACCTACACCATGTATTACATACATCACACTACACAGCAATTAGTTGTCGGTGTAAATGTAGCGACTTTTCGCTCAGTTTGACCTGAGTACAGGATTTTCACCGTCGTCACGGAGTTTTTCCCTCAAGCTTGCTTCTATTAACGTAATTACGAGGTTTTTTCGCTCACTGGCGACTGCGACTTTCTCCTGTAGCAGGATAGCACACACACCACAGTGTGAATCTTGTGTGAATGACTTAGGATGTGTACATATATATATATATCCACAAATTTTTTCCCATAAGGAAAAAATTTAATTTTGTAGGGGCGTAATGTCACGAATCAAATTCGCGACATTACCCTTTTGTGAGAAGCCACGAACTATTAGTGGAAAACTCACTGTTTATCGTTCAGTTAACTGCTCATTCAGACGGAAGCTTTGTCAAATCAATTTTTCAGTGTCATACGTTATCGTCTTTGCGTGAGACATTAGTGCTTCTGCCGAGCGATTTGTTTTGGGCGCGTTTCGCTCACTTGACCATTAGATAAATGCGGCCTACTGCTCCCCTTTTGTTCCCACGACTTACTCAGTCGAGTGTTTGTTGTGACGGAGAAAGGTCCTGTGCTCAAGAAGTGTGAGAGGTCAGCTAGCACCAAAGTTCCACTAGTACAGTTAATCCCAGTACTCCCACCCCCCGGGTGATACACAGCATTCATCGACCGGTATTTCCTTTTTGTATTTTCGTAGTCTTAAGAGTTTAGTTAATTAAGGTGTTTTTCCTAGGTGTAAGTATTTAGCTTTTGTGTGAGTGAGTGAGTGCGGTCTCATTGATTTGATTTGAAATGTAATGTTAAATTTATTTTTTGTAATCAATAAATTTAACAGTTCTTTTTCTTGAGCTTAATGTAAAGTAAAATCTTGTTTCATTTCTCCAAATTAAGCTTATTTTCCACATAGCTCCCAGCTTGCATACACGTTTTACTATTCATAACTGGTACTTAGACCAGTCTTGTTGTATTAACTTAAAATCCGTTGTGCCAGGAGTTAAGCATCAGCAAGGACCTGATATTATTATTAGTATTAGTTATTTATTGTCAGGGGTGAAGTAACTTTCTCCAGAGGCTAACAGTACTAATTCAGCATTTGTGAGTAATTAGTCTCTGCTGTGTACTGTTAAGAAAGTTTATAAATTCTCGTTCTTAGAAAATTGTTGCTTGATGTAGCAAGACAATCATTGTCTCTGCTCTTCAATATTATTGAATATTATTATTAATTAAATAATATTTAAGCATTTATTTTAAAAACCCCGTGATATTTTAAAAACCCCGTGACACTTGCACAAATAATGCCATACCGCACACATAATAATGCCATACACCTTCACAAAAATACTGAAGCCTCTCCCTCACACACAGCTCTGCCTCACTACATACTGCTCTACGCTCACACACAATCTCTATTGCTGTACCTTCACAAATAATGCCATACCCGTACACATAATGCTGTACCCTCACAAACAATGCCATCTCAGTTCAAATAATTCTATACCTTCACATATAATGCCATACCCATACACATAATGCTGTATCTTCACAAATAATGCTGCACCCTCACATACACACCTCTCCCCCACTACATATTGTTGTACCCTCGCATACCCACCCACCCCTATCATCACACACCTACGAAATCGGTGCTCGATGTTTTTTCGTCCTGTCAGTGTTAAGTAATCGATATTTCATTTCGCCCATTAATTTCAGAGATGTAAATAGAACATATGAGTGCATTGCCACGGTACACTTTTTCAGTGCGACGGCAAACATTTCTCCACTTCTCTCTTTATGCTTTTTGTCTTGGGAAGCTAAAATACAGTACTTTCACTGCCTTTTGTCTTAGGTTAGGTGTTGAAACAATCATGTACGGAACAATTACATGGTATTTTTACTGACTCCATGAACTAATGACACAGACGGAAATTAACATCAGAATAGTCTCATAGTTCAGTGCTTCAATTAAACTAAGAGCAGGATACTCTCAGCCAAGCGAGTAGCAAGCGTGACGTCATGACGTCCAGCTGCCTAGGGACCTGCTCATCGGCTGACCTGTTTTACTGGGCCGTGATAACATTTGACTATTTTTGCATCCAGGTTATTGTATATGTTTGCAAAAAATAAATAAATAAATAAATACAAATTGCAAGGCATGAACTATCATTACGAAACCCGTGCTGATTATCAGATGCAAGATCATGGATGTTAAGAAACAAGGCAACTTTATCTCTAACACCTTGCGGCGTTTTTTTTTTTTTTTTCGTTATTTAAAAAGATAGATGATATATTACAGACCGATGAGGAACTACACTTGTTACTTTTAGACAATCTGATAATTTGTTGTATTTAATACATTCTTCCAGCGATTCGTTGTTATGACGAAGGACAACATTATGAAAGTTCCATCCTGTTGTTGTAACAATGATGGTCTAATGAGTCGTAGATTTACCTTGGCAGACCATTGGGCAGAGAAACGTCAGACTGTTGTTCCTCAGCCACTAGGAAAGTCAAATTTGGAACTGGGTCATGACGGTATCAATGGTCATTAGGAAGTGTATAAGACCTACTTTAAAATTCTCGATAACTTCTATTGGCCTGAATTGAAGAAGGATGTCAGTGAATTCATTAAGTCTTGCCATGTCTGCCAAACGGTAGGGAAAGTGAATCAGCCCATTTCACCAGCATCTCTGATATGAACACATTATAACTGTGTAGGACCACCACCTCGTACTAGGAAAGGACATCAGTATTTACTGACAGCTATGTGCCCAACAACTCGGTACCCTGAAGCATTCCCTTTGAAGACCATATCTGCCAAAAGTATTGTGAACCATCTATCTATGATGTTCACTCGTGTAGGTATATCTAAAATCATTCAGTCTGATTAAGGGTCACACTTTACTAACAAGTTATTTTCAGAGGTACTAAAATAACTTGGAGCTGAACAGCAATTGTCAAGTGCTTACCACCCGCAGTCCCAAGGATCACTTGAGATGGCATCAGACACTTAAAGTTATGTTGCGTAAGTATTGTCTTGAAAATGAACGTGACTGGGATGAATATTTTCCTCATTTGCTTTTTACAGTCAGAGAGTGTAAGAAGAAAAGCCTGGAGTTTTCTCCTTTTGAAGTTTTGTATGGCAGTCAAGTAAGAGTAACTTTTGAGTGTTGTTAAAAACAGATGGTTGTGTGATGAGCCTTCTAGTTAAACAGTGAGATTGTTACTCTTCTCCATAAGGTTCTTGCTGAAGCTAGAAAATTTGCTCGTGAGAATCTGTCACAGGTTCAGAGTAGAATGAAGAAAAACTTGGATAAGAATGCTAAAATAAGAACCTTTGCTGTAGGAAATAAAGTTTTAGCTTTCATTCCCACTCCAGAAAACCCTTTGTCCTTTAAATTTAGTGGTCCTGATATTATGTCACAAGTCCTCCACAACAATCACTACATAAAAAACATCCCTGATAGGAGAAAGTCCCAGCGGCTTATCCATATAAACAGACTTGAGAAATGCCACTCTAGACTGTCCACAGAGGAGGAAAATAAGCCTGTTGGACTTTGGGGCAGGACTCGAAATGTGAGCATGATCTGTCCTCTTTTTGGTCCTCTGTTAAAAACTCTGAAATATTGGCAGACTTTGAAAATCACTTCAAAGACCTTCCCTTAGAAAACCAGGAACAACTGAAGGTTTATTCCAAGTACCCTTACCTATTCATCGATCATCCCAGCAAATGCACTTACATCCAGCATGACAGACTTCTAGCCTAGTACTCCACCCATACGACAGTCTCCTTATCGTGTCAGTCCTGGGAAGAAGGAGCTGATGCACCAGGAAATGAATTACCTCGTGCGGAATGGCCTAGTTGTTCCTATCAACTCTCCCTGGGTATCTCCATTGCTTCTAGTACCCAGGGAAGGAAGTGGTAAGGTTTTGCACTGACTACAGATAAGTCTGTAAGTTACTGTACCAAACGCCAATACACTTCCAAGGGTAGATGATTTTGTAGACAAAATTGGACAAGCTAAGCTGGTTTCAAAAATTGATCTTGAGGGGTATTACCAAATAACACTTACTCCTCAGGCCCAGCACATTTCTGCATTCACAGCTCAATCTGGATTGTAATGAGCATACTGTCATGCCTTTTTCGAAATGTACCAAGTACATTTCAAACAACGGTGAACGGAGTGATACGTAACCTTACTGGAGTTGCTGCCTAGCTTGATGACATCTTGGTGATTGTCTCGGACAGCGAACAACATAACATCCGGTTGGAAAGTCTGTTCACACTGTTGCAAGAATGGAAACTAACCATCAAACTTTCCATATCTAAGTTCATTGAAGCTACAGTTACTTATTCAGGACGTAAATGGTAAAGATAAACCTAAAACTGCTAATGCTGAAGCTATCTTGATATCCCCTGTTCCCTCTGACAAGAAACAGCTACAGAGTTTCTGAGACATGGCTGGCTTTTATCGCCGCTTTTGTCCTAATTTTGCCGCTGTATCATCCCCATTAACTACACTTACCAACAATAAAGTGGTATTTAATTGGACCAAACGTGTCAGAAAGTCTTTGACACTCTGAAGCTATTTCTCATCAATGATCCTATACTCAAATCTCCTGATTTCTTCTTGCCCTTTATTCTACATGTTGATGCCTGTGAATCAGGGGATGGTGCCATGCTGATGCAGTCATCATCTGAGGACAGCCTTCTCCACCCTGTCGGCTACTACTCCTCTTGACTGAAACCACATCGGAGAGCATACTCGACAGTGGAGAAAGAGTTGCTGTGATTGATGAAGGCCCTCAAGCACTTTGACTGTGACTCTCAAGTCATGTACACGGACCACAACCCTCTGACGTTCTTGGCCAAGGTGCGGCATACCAACCAGCGTCTCTTATGGTGTTCACTTCTCATTGATCCATATCCTCTGAAAATCTGGCACATCAAGGAGGCTGATAAATTCTTGGCAGATAACCCTATCTAGAGTTGATGTGCCACGACCATCTCCTTAAAAACAGTTTTGCTTCCGGTTGACTTCAAGGTCTCTCCCGTCCTTGTTATTTTACGTCCCTCTGCTGGCGGCTTGCAACGGTGGCTGGAGTCAGTGGTTCTGTCTGCCAGCAAATCTTAACGCCTTGATGAAACCAGCAGGTGCAAGCTAATCAGTGTACTCCACTCCCACCCAATTGGCACGAGACACCACTTCGTCGGAGGTTACTTGGGCTGGACTTAGCGTGGGTGGTTCAGTGGGGAATTTGCCTCACTCGGCTACACATCCCAGTCCTTAATCTGTGTATTTTCTTATTTTGTTTGTATTTGGTTTAGGCCACAGACGTTTATTAAGTAGGTTTAGCCCCATGTCATTTTATTTGATTTTCCAATTGTACAATAAATTAAAGGTGTTTTTGTGATGGATATTTATTTGCCCTTATGATAAATTAATTTATTATACATTCGTTTCCATATCACCCTTGTTTTTTTCTACACTTGACATTTGATATCTTTTCTTGTGATAACCTGTGCTAAACAGACATGGTCTCGAGTTTACGATAGTTGACATCAGAAATAACACTTGAACTCAGGGTTTTATACTATTTATATACATAAATATACATATAAATAAATAAATAAATAAATGTATATATGTATGTATATATATATATATAAATATATCTATATATATATAAATATATATATATGATATATATATATATATATATATATATATATATATATATATATATATATATATAAATAGATTTATCTATATATCTATCTATATATATATATATATATATATATATATACATAGATTTATCTATCTATCTATCTATATATATATATATATATATATATATATATATATATTTACATATTTATATATATATATACATATCTATAAATATATATATATATATATATATATATATATATATATATATATAAATATATATATATATATATATATATATATATATATATATATATAAATACATATATATCTATAAATACATATATATCTATAAATACATATATATCTATAAATATATATATATCTATAAATATATATATATATATATCTATAAATATATATATATCTATAAATATATATCTATCTATAAATCTCTCTCTCTCTCTCTCTCTCTCTCTAAATATTGTTTGACTTTTTAGTTAGTTATTTTCCGGGGAGGGGCACTAACCCTCCGCCAACGCTTTTTTAGTCGCGACAAGCAAGGATATATATATATATATATATATATATATATATATATATATATATATATATATATATATATCACATATATATCCCTGCTTGTCGTAAAAGGCAACTAAAAGCGTTGGTGGAGGGTTAGTGCCCCTCCCGGGAAAACAACTAACTAAAAACTCAAACAATAAGCCTCGGACAAGGACTGACCAAAAGATGACGACCAAGGACAGGACAAAGGATATGGTAATCGGAACGTGGAATGTAAGGGGAGCGAATGATGAGGTGAAAGAGAGAGAGATTGTCCAGGTGCTTGAGGGTGCGATAGTTGATGTATGTGGAATAACTGAAACGAAATGGAGAGGTGAGAGTGTGAAAGAATGGGAGTATGGATGGGGTATATGTGCAGGAGTAGGTGAGAATGAGAGGACAAAAGAAGGAGTACGTATAGTTGTGAGTAAAAAATGGAAGAAGAACATAAGAGAGTATGGATCAGATGGTTCAAGGATTGTATGGGTAAGTTTGAAAGTTGGAATACAAATGTGAGCGATTGTGTGTGTGTATGCGCCAAGATCGTGCAAGTAGAATGGGAGAAGAGTTATGGACAAATGTGGAGGAGTGCATGGAAAAGTTTGGAAGAAATGAGAGTGTTTTTGATCGGTGATATGAATGGTAAAGTAGGGACTGTGAAGGTTGATGGAATAGTTGGTGAGTGGGGAGTGCCTGCTGAGATAGATGAAAATGGCAGTGCTTTAGTGGACATTTGTGCTGGGAGGGGGTTGGTGATAGCCAATACTCTCTTAAGGCACAAAATGATACACAGGTATACATGGCGAGTGATGAGAAGGGTGGGTGGTGAACTGAATGAAAGAAAGGCAATGACTGATTATGTGTGTGTGGATGAAAGGATGCGAAAATGTGTAATGGATGCAAGAGCTTATAGAGGTTGGGGGAGTGGACTTTCTGACCACTACTTGGTGGTGGCCAGAATCAAGGTCCAATTAGGATGGAGAAATAGAAGAAGGGAAGGACGGGAAGAAGGAGTATTTGTAAGGAAAGTGGAAAGGTTACAAGAGGATGAGAAAAAGGCAGAATATAAGAGAGAAGTGGAGGAACGATTAGGCAAATATGAATTGGAGCAGATGGGGGACATGGAAGGTGTGTGCAGGATATTTAAAGGAGAAATATGTGCAGCATGTATTGTGGTGTGTGGGATGAAGAGAAGACGGAGGAGTGTGCAAGGAACAGTGTGGTGGAATGAAGAGGTGAGACAGGCTGTGGCACAAAAGAAGAAAGCATACAATGAATGGATGAGAAATAGGGGCGTGGAAGAAGTTGAGAGGCGGAAGAGAGAGTTATATGTAGAAAGAAAGAGAGAGGTGAAAAGATTAGTAAGAGAAAGAAGAGAGCGGATGAGGAATTTGGAAGGAACTTGAGTG
The DNA here is from genome assembly GCF_032717465.1 of Coenobita brevimanus. NCBI lineage: Eukaryota > Metazoa > Arthropoda > Malacostraca > Decapoda > Coenobitidae > Coenobita > Coenobita brevimanus. The sequence goes on along the minus strand of NC_136999.1, from coordinate 25,095,067 downwards.
TAAAGTGGAGGGACTGTAAGAAAATGTTCTGGAAAGAGGTGAAAAGAATAAGACAGGGTGGAAGTGAAGTTAGCAGGGGACTGAAAGATAAAAATGGTAGATTACTAGTGGAGAAGGGAGCAAAGTGAGCAGATGGAGAGAACACTTTAAGGAATTGTTGAACATAGAGAATGGAAGTAATGCGAGTATAAGTGGCTGGGGAATGGCTGGGAGGAGGAGGGAGGTGAGAAGACAGGAAGAAATCAGTAGGATAGAAGTTGTGGAAGCAATGAAGAAAATTAAATTGGGGAAAGCCCCAGGAATTGATGGAGTGTGTGGTAAAATGCTGAAGTATGGGGGAGAGATAGTAGTAGAATGGATGTGGAAAATGTGCAGATTGGCCTGGGAGGAAGGTAGAGTCCCGGAGGATTGGAAGTCAGGTATAATTATTCCCTTGTACAAAGGAAAAGGGGAAAAAGAAGTTTGTGGTAATCATAGGGGCATCTCTCTTCTTAGTATAATAGGAAAAGTGTATGGTAGGATACTTATTGACAGAGGTAGAGAAAGAACAGAGAAATTAGTTGGAGAAGAACAGGGAGACTTTACGAAGGGAAGAGGTTGTGTAGATCAGATATTCATTCATAGATCTTTAGTGGAAAAGTTTCTAGAGAAGGGAAAGAAGTTTTATGCGGCTTTCATGGATTTGGAGAAAGCATATGACAGGGTGGATAGACAAGGATTGTGGAAAGTATTAAGAATATATGGAGTAGATGGGAAGTTGTTGAATGCTGTGAAGAGTATGTATGATGGTGCTAGGGCTGCAGTGCGTGTGGATGGTGAACTGAGTGAGTTTTTCTCTTTGAAGGTTGGGTTGAAACAGGGATGTGTCATGTCTCCATGGGTGTTCAATCTGTACAAGGATGGGGAAATAAAAGAGGTACAAGGTAGGGTAGTGGATGTTGGAGTGGCCCTGTTGAGAGAGGGTAGTGTTTGGAAACTCCCTGAACTGTTGTTTGTAGATGATACTGTGTTGTTGAGTGAAGGCGAAGGGGAGCTGCAAGGCTTGGTGGATGAGTTTGGGAGAGTGTGTAAGAAACGGAATCTAAAGGTGAATGTAGGGAAGAGTAAAGTGATGGTCTTTGAGAGAGGTGAAGTCAGTGAATGTACAGCGAGGTTGGATGGTGAGGAATTGGAAAATGTGAGTACGTTTAAGTACTTGGGTAGTGTGATGAGTAAGGATGGAGGTTTGGAGGGTGAAGTGCTTGAAAGGGTACAGCAGGGAAGAAAGGTTGCTGGTTCTTTGAAAGCAGTGATAAGAAGCAGGGAAGTGAGCATGGAAGTGAAAAAGTTACTACATGACAGTATTGTGATACCAACTCTAACGTATGGAAGTGAAGCTTGGACGTTGTTGGAAGGACACAAGTCAAGAGTGAGAGCCGTGGAAATGAGTTATTTAAGAGGAGCCTGTGGAGTCACATGGAGAGACAGGCTGACGAATGAGGATATAAAGGAGCGTTGTGGTGTTGATGTGGATGTGATAGGAAGCGTTAGGAGGAACACTCTGAGGTGGTTTGGCCATGTGGAGAGGATGGAGGGTCAAAGACTGACGAAGAGAGTGTATGTGAGTGAGGTGGAGGGGGAAAGAGGGAGGGGGAGGCCGAGGATGAGATGGAGAGATGGGGTGGAGAGGTATATGAGAGAGGGGGGTGTGAGTTGGGAGCAGGGGAGTGAAATGGCGGGGGACAGGGCGACTTGGAGGCGATTTGTTTGTGGCCACCCCAAACGGGATTGAGGCGTCTGGCAATAGATAGATAGATAATCTGGAACCTCTTGATAATTAGTGCTTTTCTTTTACAGAATAATATTCAGGTATAAAGACACTAGATTTATATACCTGGAACTATGGCTAGACGAATGAAATCAGATTCAGAACTTCAACAACTGCGTGATATGTATGACAGCAGTGACGAAGAAGAACTAGATGATGTGGAGCCTGATGTTATGTATGACAGTGATGATGACAGGGAATATATTTCAAGACCCGAGGATATGTACCGAGTCGGATGATGATGATGGCATCTACTTCCACTCAAGAAAGATTCGACGCACCAAGTCCACATCGGCCCTTGGCACCAAGTCCACATCTGACCCTGGCCCTTCCATTGCTACTGTCTCCCCAGCTGTTGATCCCACTGTCCCAGCTTCCACTTCTACGGCCCTAACTGCCCCACCTACTGCTGCTGTCGCCTCTGCTACAGATCCCACTGTCACAGCTTCCACTCCTATGGCCCCAACTACTGCTACTGTTGCCCCTGCAACAACTCCCACTGCGACTCCTGTTGGCCGAGGAGGGAAACGTCGACGTGATGTTGCTGTAGTCACGAGTGTTGAAATTTAAAATTCCAACAGTAACATCTGGTAGGGGTGGATTTAGGTGGAGCTGTACACCTGTTACACCTCATGCAGTAAGAACTCGCAAGCGGAACATAATGCCAGCATTTACACCTGGACCAACAGCCTGGCTCGCCAGGCAAGCAGACACTCCTAAAGACTGTATACCTTTATTTGTTGATGATGACTTCGTAAATGAAGCAGTGAAATGGACCAATGTCTGCATTGCTTTGGTATGTGCAAAATACAAAAAGGCAGATTCTACCATTAGTGACACAACAGCTGCCGAGATAGAAGCCCTAATTGGTTTTCTGATATTTAATGGTTGTCAAAGGGATAATCACCTGAGCAGCACTGAATTGTGGAGCCCAAAGTGGGGTGCCACATTATACCATGCAGCAATGCCTGAACGTTGGTTCAAATTTCTAACTACGAGTCTGCAGTTCGATGATACAGCAACAAGGGAGGCAAGAGTTGCAGCAGATAGGTTTGCATCCTTCAGAACATTATGGGAAAGTTTCATTGCCAAGTGTAGTCTTTACTGCACTCCAGGAGAGAACATAACCGTTGATGAGCAGCTTCTTGGATTCTGGGGAAGATGCCCCTTCAAACTGTATATCCCTAACAGGCCTGCTAAATACGGGATAAAACTTGTACTAGCCAACGATGTTGACAGCAAATACCTCGTATCTGGAATCCCATACCTAGGGAAACATACCCAACCTACAAGGAACATGTAATTTGCCCACTACTTCACAACTGAACTTACCAGAAATATCACCAGACACACCGAAATGTAACAACTGATAACTGGTTTATTCAGTACCTTTTATCAAGGATATGCTCTTGAACTGCAGATTGACTAGTTGATACAGTAAGAGCCAACAAACCACAGATACCTATGGATATGGCTAACAAAGATGGACGAAAGCCAGGATCCAGTGGATTTCTTTTCACAGAAGACATGATACTTGTTAGTTGCAAATCCGAAGCAAAGACATCAAAGAAGCTGGTACTGCTCGTCATCAATGCACAGTGAGCCAACTATCACTGAAAGGAGGAAACCTGAAATTGTGGAATTCTACAATAAGACCAAAGGAGGTGTGGATACATTTGACCAAATGTACGGATGTTATTCATGCAGTAGAAAAACTAAACGATGACCCTCTGTGTATTCTATGGAATTCTTAATGCAGCTTGCATCAGTGCATGGGTTATTCATTGCAGCAACCAGAATCCAGCTGATGAAAAAAATGCCCAGACGCCGCTTCATGCATGAATTAGCTACTTCATTGATCAAGCCATGGGCAAAGGAGAGAGTGAAGATGCCACGACTCCCACGGTGACTGGTGGCAACAATTGCAACGTCTGTGATATTCCTACACCTCTTCATGGCCCAGCAGTACAGCCTACCACATCTGACAGTAGGAAGAGGTGTGACTGTGTGAGACAAAAAAGGACAGGAAGATAAAGTTCAGGTGTTGTACCTGTAGTCGCCCCTGTGTGTCAAGAACAATCCCTACCTCTCTATCTTGGCTGTGTTTAGAGCAGGTAAGACTTGCTTGCACCTTGTCGCCCATATTCATCAATTAGTAGTCATTATATCGGGGTTTACCACACTGAATACTTTCGTATATTAAAAAAACTCGTTCTTCTTCACAAAATTATGTCCTTTTTTGTCATGTTCTCCTACAGGTCGTCGTTGTGATGGCGAGTTGAACATGAGGCACAAGGCAGCGGGTGATCCGGAGAAGAAGTCCTATTAATATTAAGAATTTTTGTTTATTAGTTTTCTTTGCATAATTTTCAAAGTGAGGATGTCTTTTTGTCATAAAAAAAATTTGCAGTTCCTTTCCAAAAACTTGCCAGTTTTAGTTAAACCTTGATTTCCTCCAGTTTTGCTTATTAATCGGGTAAAATATAGGTGACAGTTATTGTGTACCATTTCTTGTCAATGAATTGAGCATACATGAGTTTTGATTAATTTTTTTCCAACTGGGTCTGACAGACACGACGATACCCTTACTGTTACACATATACCCAGGATCAGTACTTTTTCATTACTACCACCAGATCCTAGTGTTAATCTCATGCTACAGTGCAGCATCCAAGATGATAAGATGGCAATTTTAGGTCAAGTGAAGATGAAAGGAGAATAGGAAGAATTTGGTACATACAAGATTTCCTTTTTTTTTTTTTTTTTTTTTTTGCCAAGTCGACTATTAGGGGAGAAACCCAGGAAGAGTTTAGTACATACAAGATGTCCGGATGCTATTAATATTATTTTTTTTTTTTTTTGCCAGGCGACTATTGGGGACGAAACCCTAGATCTTTAAGGGAAAATATATATATATATATATATATATATATATATATATATATATATATATATATATTGTTACGGAACAGAGAAAGATAATGTACACTTTAAGTGAGAATACTAAAAATCACTACTGTCCCGTAAAGTTCCAGGTTCAAAACAAAAGAGTTAGGTAAAATTACAAGTTAAAGTTTAATGCTCAAACTAACAACAATACATTCAGGACTCATAAGGATAATGTAATGGCAAATAAACAGGTTAAATATATGGTTAACTGCAATAGCCTCTATTAACACGAAATTAGCAAGAGTAAATTTATCTAAGTCAGCCCTGATAAATGAAAATACACCGGGTAATGCTCAGTTAATGCAAGATAAATTATTACAGATACAAACTATTATTAACAGACATCCAAACTTTACATTAATTACAAAACCTTAGTAGGCCTAAGAATTAACACCCCATGCTACACAGTACAAGAAAAAATGCAATAACAGTTATACTCAAATTACACAGCTGCTAGATGGTTGAAGACTTCCTGAGAAACTCACAATAATAATAACTGTACAGGGGAGGACAGAGATGTGAACAAAATGAGGAGCAGATCTAAGTGGCAATGATGCAGAGACTGAGCTCATTATATAGGGGCCAGCAGAGCTTGATACAACTTGTAAGAAGGACGCGCAAATGAAGCCATGGGGACAAAGAGCTGACAATCCCGCACTGAATAACAGAAAGGACGACTTACTCTACTATAACGGTAGAAGGGGGGGACTGAGGCAGAACACGCTTGTGATCAAACAGGCAGCACACTGTACGTTAGAATTACACAAAGGATGATGAAATCATAGGCTATGTAACACCTCCCCACAAAGAAAAAAGAAATTTACAAAGGAAATTTCTTATTACTCTAAAACAATCTGTATATGGCATTACAGAACATGCAAAAGTCTTTCCTAATGTTACAAAACATGAGATCTCCCTAGCACGTTCAGTCATAGGTACATGCCAGTATCCCCTTAACAAATCAAACTCACTCATGTACCCAGCCTTTCCGATCTTGTCTATGCAATCTTCCACACGAGGGAGAGGGTAAGTGTCTGTTTTGGTTATCTGATTAACACGTCTGTAGTCAATGCAAAGCCGCTGTGACCCACTTGGCTTAGGGACTAGAGTGACAGGAGAACTCCACTCGCACTGACAGGGCTCAATCATCTTGTGGTCCAACAGGTAGCCAAGCTCCTTCTCGATGAGAGGAACTTTCACTGGGTTCACACGGTAAGGAGGCAGTTTAATTGGCTTTGCGTCTCCAACATCGACATCATGCATCAACACAGTGGTTCTTCCTGGAGTGGCACGGAACACTTGCGGGTACTCCTGCAGTAATGCCGAAAACTCCTGCCTTTCCTCGGGAGGTAGATGAGAAAGCTTAGTCTGGAGATCATTCATGATATCAGGATTCTTCCCCAAACTATCACTCAGGCTCATACTGCATTGGAGAGCTTCACTTGCAGACTCGGGTGGAACAGCTACAGTGCAGACTGGATTATTTTCGTCCCGCCTGTGATATAACTTTAACATGTTGATGTGACATAGTTGCTTGTTCTTTCTACGATCTGCTGTGGCGATGACATAGTTGACATCACTGAGTTTCTTCTCCACGAAATAAGGACCACTAAACTTGGCTTGAAGAGGTTGCCCATGCACTGGTAGCAGAATCAAAACCTGATCTCCTGGCTGAAAGTGGCGTAACCTGGACTTCTAATCATACCAAGTCTTCATCTTCTCCTGAGCAGCTCCTAAATTCTCTCTCGCCAGTTGTAAAGCAGTGGACAGCCGTTCTTTGAACTTCATCACATACTCCAGCAGGTTGACGTCATCTTCTTCTGACAGCCAGCATTCCTTGAGTAACTTAAGGGGTCCTCTTACTTCATGGCCAAACAGTAGTTCAAAAGGTGAGAAGCCCAGTGATTCATTTGGAGATTCTCTTGCAGCAAACACAACGAATGGAAGACCTTTATCCCAGTCTTTCTGATGTTCCAAACAGTATTTCTTGAGCATCGATTTGAGTGTTTGATGATATCTCTCCAACGCTCCTTGGGTCTGGGGATGGTAAGCTGAAGACGTGATCTGGGTGATGCCCAACTCTTTCAGAGACTGCTTGAAAACATTTGACATGAAATTACTTCCCCGGTCTGACTGTACCTCCTTGGGCAGACCAAACTTGGTGAAGAACCCTAGCATTTCCTTAACCACGTTCTTTGCTGAGATATTTCTAAGTGGAATGGCTTCAGGATAACGAGTAGCCATATCAATTAGGGTCAACACATAAGAAAATCCTGAAGAAGTCTTAGGAAGAGGGCCCACAATATCCACCAACACACGGGTGAAAGGCGCCTCAAAAGGAGGAATGGGAACTAGAGGTGCAACCTTTTCGGTCTGATTACACTTCCCACAACTTGACAGGTGTGACAAGACTTACAATACCAGGAAACATCCCTGAAGATACCTGGCCAGTAGAAGTGTTTGAAAATGCGTGCCACAGTCTTCCTCACTCCAAGGTGTCCTGCCAAACTGGAATCATGAGCCACTCTAATGATATCCTGCCTACAAACACGAGAGATGACAACTTGATGTACAACCTCCCATTCACAGTCGGCTGATGCTGTTGGGGGTCTCCACTTCCTCATAAGTACTCCTGACTTTACATAATAACAAGTAGAAGCACCGGCTGACTCTTCTTCACTGTAAGCAGAGTTAGCTAGACCTTTCAACTCAGGGTAAGCAACCTGCAACTCAACCAACTCTTGATGAGACAAATTATCAACACTACAGGGTACTGCCTCATCTGGTGAGTGGTCCAAATTAGCAAGAAAAGTGTCAGCTAGGATAACATCATCATCATCATTATCCTCTAAATCACCAGTAACTTTAGACTTAGCCCTAGTGACAGCACATGCAGGGAACACATCAAGGACATCACAATCCTGGGACACAGCCACTGGCTCACTAGACAACTGAGGAGCTGGACACACTTGACTTCCACCAATATCATTTCCAAGTAAGAAAGTTACACCTGACATTGGGAGTGTCTCAACCAACCCAACCATAACGGAACCATTAACAAAACCAGACTCTAAATTCACTCTGCACAGAGGGACAGAGAAATAATTATTCCCTACACCTTGTAAGATTACAGTTTCATCAGAGGAATTATCATTAGAGCCTAGAACACTGGTCAGCATAAGGGATTGGCAAGCACCTGTATCACGATATATTTTAACTGATTTCCTGTCATTACTGTCCAGAGGACTGACAAAACCATCAGACAGGAAATTAGGACATGAACTCTTGAGAGTGTCACCCACGTTACTGCTCAAAAGAGGAGCTCCATCATGAGAATTTAAGTTACCCCTCAAAGCAGATTCAGTTAACTCAGTTAAAGAATTCTGGGAACTCTCAAGGGTGGACACTAGACCAATTGACTGAATATTTAAAGACTCCTTTTTGTTCACATCACGCTGTCTCCTGAAACATTTCTCCGTAGTATGACCAAGCTTACTACAATAAGTACATTTACTTTTCTGAAATCTAGAGGTGAAGCTGGTATTTACTTCCTGAGAAACATCATCTTTATTCTCTTTCCTGTTACCTGTACTCTGATTAGAGGCAACGTACTTACTCTCAGCTTTCCCTTTTTCTTTAGAATATCTCTTGTGAGTGAGAACATATTCATCAGCTAGAACTGCAGCATCAGACAAATTATCTATTCTTTTCTCATCAAGATATAGGCTTACATCTTTATAAATACACCTTTTGAAGTCCTCCAGCAAAATCATCTGCTTAAATTTGTCAAAATCAGAATCCACATTCTTAGAATTTAACCACTGCTCTAACAGATCTTCTTTGATTTTTGCATACTCAACATGGGATTGCTTATCTTGCTTGTAAGTTGTCCTAAATTTTACATATTGGCTTCAGGAACAAGCTCATAAGCCTTAAGAATCAAACTCTTAACTACATCATAATTATCAGATTGATCCTGAGGCAAAGATGCATAAGTTACTTGAGCTTTACCGGTGAGAACAGTTTGAAGGAGTACTGGCCAATACTTTTTAGGCCAATTAAAACCTGTAGCTACCCTCTCAAACAACTGAAAATACTTTGTTAAATCAGATTCATTAAAAGGAGGGACAAGTTTAACATTTTTAGCCACATCAAAATCATCAGAGCTAGATGAACCAGTTCCACATTGTTTCATGCGATACTCATGGTCTGCCTGAATCCTAGCAATTTCAACTTGTGCGTGAAACTCAGCCTTCTTAGCACGGGCCTCCTGCAGGGCTAGCTGTAACTTAGCTAATTCAATCTGCGTTTGCTCATTTGGAGGAGTTACATTAAACAAGCTTTCATTAATCATGTCAACAATTTGATCTTTAGAATGATGAGAGCGAACAGCAATTCCCAATTGTTGAGCAACAAGCTTAAGTTCATTCTTTGTTCTGTTTTCTACATCACACACTGTTTGCACATTTGACAAAAAATCTTTGGCTTCATCAAGTGTAGAAATAGTAGACATCATGAATAAGTAACAGTCACAAAATATCAAGCAATATCCTTATGAAAATATCCTGAATATCCTGGCGAGGTCGCCAAATTTATGTTACGGAACAGAGAAAGATAATGTACACTTTAAGTGAGAATACTAAAAATCACTACTGTCCCGTAAAGTTCCAGGTTCAAAACAAAAGAGTTAGGTAAAATTACAAGTTAAAGTTTAATGCTCAAACTAACAACAATACATTCAGGACTCATAAGGATAATGTAATGGCAAATAAACAGGTTAAATATATGGTTAACTGCAATAGCCTCAATTAACACGAAATTAGCAAGAGTAAATTTATCTAAGTCAGCCCTGATAAATGAAAATACACCGGGTAATGCTCAGTTAATGCAAGATAAATTATTACAGATACAAACTATTATTAACAATGACATCTAAATTTTACATTAATTACAAAACCTTAGTAGGCCTAAGAATTAACACCCCATGCTACACAGTACAAGAAAAAATGCAATAACAGTTATACTCAAATTACACAGCTGCTAGATGGTTGAAGACTTCCTGAGAAACTCACAATAATAATAACTGTACAGGGGAGGACAGAGATGTGAACAAAATGAGGAGCAGATCTAAGTGGCAATGATGCAGAGACTGAGCTCATTATATAGGGGCCAGCAGAGCTTGATACAACTTGTAAGAAGGACGCGCAAATGAAGCCATGGGGACAAAGAGCTGACAATCCCGCACTGAATAACAGAAAGGACGACTTACTCTACTATAACGGTAGAAGGGGGGGACTGAGGCAGAACACGCTTGTGATCAAACAGGGAGCACATTGTACGCTAGAATTACACAAAGGATGATGAAATCATAGGCTATGTAACAATATATATATATATATATATATATATATATATATATATATATATGATAGATAGATATATATATATATATATATATATATATATATATATATATATATATAATATATATATATATATATATATATATATATATATATATATATATAATCATCATCCGGACGTCTTTCCCACCCAAGGGCATGGTAAGGAGTAGCAATGTCCAGACAGCACAAACTTCCAATCCAAATAGGCCACACTTCCATTCACTCATCATTCAAGCCCCCAGAATCCTGGCTCTACAGGATAAGCCAAAAACATTCACCACATTCTGCAGCTTTACACAAACGTATCCGATTGAGTCAATCCGGACGCTGCCATGCTCACAAGGGGTGCCAAAATCCCTGATCATGCACTTCTTCCAACATTCATCCAGCCAGTTCAATGTCTTGCCAGTTCCCTAGCCTCGCCGACTTCCAAACTTCTCTTCCTCAAACACTCATCCACCGTATCTCTCCACCTTCTCCTTGGCCTACCTTGCCTCCTCCCTCCTTCAAATTCGCTCAGGTATACCTTTTTCACCACTCTATTGTTATCCATTCTTTCCACATGACCATACCATCTCAGGACACTCTCTTCGATTCCGGTGTCCACCGACTTTCTCACTTCACTCCTTTCACGAATCACATTATTTCATATCCTAACCACCCCCTGTACTCTACACACACACACACACACACACACACACACACACACATATATATATATATATATATATATATATATATATATATATATATATATATACTTGCGAGCAGTACTGCATTATCAGCATACGACAAGTCTGAGATGTTCCATCTATCACCATTCATTACCAAAGCCATCCCTCTTTCCATTACTCGTGTTTTTACATCTCTCATCACCTCATCCATGTATATATTGAACAACCATGGAGACATCACACAACCTTGTCGCACGCCCACACCGATCGTGAACCATTCACTTAGATGCCCATTAACCTTTCAAATGCTTCATTACAATCATGAAAACTCTTAACAGCACCTAGCAGCTTACCATGTACACTATACATGGGCAAAACTTCCACAATCCCTCTCTGTCTACTTTGTCGTATGCTTTTTCCAGATCCATGAATGACACAAACACCCTATTGTCCTTCTCTCAAGCCTTCTCTGCTATCTGTCTCACTGCAAATACTTCATCCACACATCCTCTGCCCCCCCTAAAGCCACCCTGTTCGTTACTCACTAGGACTTCTGATTTCTCTCCTACTTTCTCTATAATAATTCTTCCCTATACCTTCCCTACCGCACTCGATAAACTTATGCCAGGATAATTCTTACACTCACTTTGCTCACCTTTATTTTATACAGGGGTACAGTCACAACCTTTTTCCACTCTGCAGTCACAGTTTCACTCATCCATGCCTTCTTACACATCTCAAAGAAGCACTTCATTCCACTCTCTCCACTGCACTTAAGCATCTCTGCATACACCTCATCAACCCCAGCTACTTTCCCATTTTTTAGCCATTTCACAGCACTCTTCACCTGTGCAAGTGTCACGTTTCCTGTCACTCCATTCCTACTCTGCACACCCCCAAAACCAATCATGTTTACAGCCACTCTGCTCTCTCTATTCCCATTCATCAGGCTTTCAAAATATTCTTTCCATCTGGTCCTTACTTCATCTCTATGGGTTAGTAACCTACCACCTGCATCCTTCACACCATCACATTTCTTCCTGCTTTCATTTCTACATTTCCGCACCTCTTTCCATAATAACTTCCTATTTTCAGAACAGTTCGTATTCATTTTTCTTCCCAGATCATCATTTACCTCCTTCTTTTACCTCTTCACTAATCTCTTTACACAGTTCTTGCTCTCAGTATACTTAGTTCTTATTACAACTGGACCCCTATCCTGTAACCACTTTAGCCACTTCTTGTTCTTTTCCTCCACCGCTCTTTTAACCTCCTCATCCCACCATGCTATACCCTTCTTTTTTGTTGATACTCTTGCCACACCACACACCACTTTACCATTCCTAACTAGGCAATCCCTATATGCATTCCACAGGCTGTCCAGATCCAATTTATTCCAGTTCACTGATTCTAACTCGTCCTCTACTTTGGTCCTGTAATCATCTGCCATTTCTTTGATCCTCAGCTTCTCAACTTTCAGTCTTTCTCTCTTATTGCTCCTCTCTCTCTTGATCCACCTAACTCCTTTCAGCTTGATCTTGCATACCACGATCATATTATCTGACAGACCTCCATATCGTCCTCTCACAGCCCTCGTATCAGCAACCATTCTCATCATCGACCTCTCTACGAGCACGTAATCAATCAGGCTTCTTTCAACACGATCCCCGTTTCCTCTATACCATGTATATTTATGTGCATCTTTGTGTTTGAAATGCGAATTACAAATGCACAACCTCCTCTCCTGACACATATCCTTTAGTCGATTCCCATTATCATTTTCTCCTGGTACTCCATAACAAACCATTATGTCATCCTCAGGACCAGTGCCTACTCTTCCGTTCATATTCCCCATCACGATCACTTTATAGCTCCTGGGCATTTCTCCCACTACTTCACTCAGCTCATCTCAAAACTTGTCTTTCTCTCTCTCACTTCCGTCCTTACACGGTGCATACGCTACAATCGCTGCCTCTTTCACCTTCTCAAACTTGAACTTGACATACATACACCTAAAGCTGAGACATTTGAAGTCTCTCATTCCACTCTGCCACACCTCATTCGTCAACAAAGCAACTCCTTCCCTACATCTTCCTTTCCCATTCATTGCCGATCTTACACATTTCACTCCCTCCCACTCCTCCACTTTGCACCCTTTCATCTTCGTTTCACACAATGCCATCACAGCATATCTTGCACTCTTGAACATATTCACCACTTCCACCCTCTTGCTCTCCTCATTCACACCTCTCACATTTCACATGGCCACGCGAGTCTGCCCATTTGGTTGGGGCCCTGGGCAGGTATTGGGCCCTCCGAGGCTCTCTGAAACGACTGCCATGATTTTGGACAGGGGAATTTGGGGGACACTTAACTCTGCCAGAAACACCGGTTATAAGGTTACCACCCAGCGTACAGGAAACCATTTGGCTTGTCACTCAGTGTAGAGCTCATATGACATCACTCTACATTTAGTGAGTGGATGATGGGTGCCCCCACCTACCACACACAGCCATGTATATATATATATATATATATAGAGAGAGAGAGAGAGAGAGAGAGAGAGGCGGCCTGCAGTCCTACCGGACCCAGGTTCAAATCCACACTGGGGAAGGGAACAGTTTAAGGATTTGACTTTCATAAAAGCAGACTTTACCGATCTACCAGAAGACCCGCCGACATGTCGTAAAAATATCCCCGCTAATACCAATTCACAAGTCCTGTATGAGACAGCCCTAGTATGTATTCAGTATGGATGGTGGGTGTTAGCGCCGAAGTGGTGACATGTGGAGGTGAATGGTATGTAGGAGGACTACTGGGCCTTGAGAGCAGGCTGCGAGCCTATGCCCAGAGTCGGACACACACACATACACACACACACACACACACACACACACACATATAAGTAAATATATATATATATATATATATATATATATATATATATATATATATATAAAGATAAACACCAACGTAATCAGGAACATCTTTAATAAATTGGTGACGAGTTGTCGAAACGTCACCAATTTTATTAAAGATGTTCCTGATTACGTTGGTGTTTATCTTCATATTGAGACTACGCTTCCCCCATGGTGAATCTATTGCATCTGTATATATATATATATATATATATATATATATATATATATATATATATATATATTGTCACGGGGTTTTTAAAATATCACGGTATTTTTAAAATAATTGCTTAAATATTATTAAATTGATAATAATATTCAATAATATTGAAGAGCAGAGACAATGATTGTCTTGCTACATCAAGCAACGATTACTTTACGCTGGCTTGTGCACAATTCTCTGAGAACGAGAATTTAAAAACTTTCTCAACAGTACACAGCAGAGACTAATTACTCACAAATGCTGAATTAGTACTGTTAGCCTCTGGAGAAAGTTACTTCACCCCTGACAATAAATAACTAATACTAACATCAGGTTCTTGCCGATGCTTAAACTCCTAGGTGGCACAACGGATATTAAGTTAATACAACAAGACTGGTCTAAGTACCAGTTATGAATAGTAAAACGTCTATGCGAGCTAGGAGCTATGTGGGAAATAAGCTTAATTTGGAGAAATGAAACAAGATTTTACTTTACATTAAGCTCAAGGAAAAGAACTGTTAAATTTATTGATTACAAAAAATAAATTTAACGTTACATTTCAAATCATATCAATGAGACGCACTCACTCACTCACACAAAAGCTAAATACTTACGCCTAGGAAAAAACACCTTAACTAAACTCTTAAGACTACAAAATACAAAAAGGAAATACTGATCGATGAATGCTGTGTATCACCCAGGGGGAGGGAGGACTGGATTAACTGTCTCAGTGGAGCTTGGGTGCTGGCTGACCTCTCACACTTCTGGAGCACAGGACCTTCCTCCGTCACAACAAACACGCGACCGAATTCAAATGATGTATAGGCAGGACGCACAAGCCACCGGAAGAAGGCGTGGCTAACGGTTGAGGCAAGCAGCGGCGAACAATAAAGAAACAATTGTATCGCTCAGTAGAGCACTTAGTGACGTGCATTAAATCGGTCACTTTTGAAAGTGACGAATGTTTTGAAAAGTATACTCCGAAATGGAGAGAGAAACGGTTAACTGAGCGATACACAGTGAGTTTTCCACTAATAGTTCATGGCTTCTCACAAAAGGGAAATGTCGTGAATTGATTAGTGACATTACGCCCCTACAAAATTAAATTTTTTCCTTATGGGAAAAAATTTGTGGATATATATATATATGTACACATCCTAAGTCATTCCCACAAGATTCACAGTGTGGTGTGTGTGCTATCCTGCTACAGGAGAAAGTCGCAGTCGCCAGTGAGTGAAAAAACCTCGTATTTACGTTAATAGAAGCAAGCTTGAGGGAAAAACTCCGTGACGACGGTGAAAATCCTGTACTCAGGTCAAACTGAGCGAAAAGTCGCTACATTTACACTGACAACTAATTGTTGTGTAGCGTGGTGTATGTAATACATGGTGTAGGTGTGACAGTTGTAGTGTAACTGTACCTACGTGTAAAATGACATAGTAAATAATAATATGGTGACGACGAAGGCAGAGGAGAAGAGGCGGCAGCGTGCGGCAGACGATCAGCTGGCCCGCACAGCAAAACTGCTACACCCATTGCTGTACTTGCAAAACCAATTAAGGTGGAGCATCAAATGTGTCAGTGAGACAAAATTCTTATTAAGTTACAATTACTCTCTCTGCCTAGCAATCAGTACATGCTACGAAAAATACGCTCTGGCCGAAAAAATACAAGTGACAGCCTAAGCTTTGTACATTCGAGGTCGCCATTAATTATAGCACACGATTAGTTTCGACAAGTTGAGAATCCTTGTGCAAACTCGGGTCTTCCATAGCCTCGAACTGCACACGGGTCCTCAACCTGTGCCCTAATCTACAGTACTTATATTAATATCGGGAAGCTGAGAATCCTTGAGCAAACTCGGGTCTTCCATAGCCTCAAGTTGCCTCTGGGGAGTTCTCACTTCCCCCTTAACCTACAGTACTTATATTAGTATCGGGGAGCTGAGAATCCTTGTGCAAACTTGGGTCTTCCATAGCCTCAAGTCGCCTCTGCGGAGTTCTCTCTCGAACTTCCCCCTTAACCTACAGTACTTATATTAGTATCGGGGAGCTGAGAATCCTTGTGCAAACTTGGGTCTTCCATAGCCTCAAGTCGCTTCTGCGGAATTCTCACTTCCCCCTTAACCTACAGTACTTATATTAGTATCGGGGAGCTGAGAATCCTTTGCAAACTCGGGTCTTCCATAGCCTCGAGTCGCCTCTCAACTTCCCCCTTAACTTACGGTACATAATATGTATGTACAGGCCCTGGACATACTGTTTCCTGTGGGGCCAATGGGCGAGACGTCAGGTCTGCACCCACTTCACCACTACCCTGTCTCTCAACTGACTCAGAGATTACAGGCGTGGTTACAAACGGCACAGGAAGGACATGTCCCTGATTAGTGGTGTTACTTTGACACACACTGCAAGAACGAACAAAACTATCTAGTCCCATCCCTGGCCAGAAAAAGTCAGCTCGGATATGGCCCTGGGTCTTCCTTTTGCCCAAGTGACCTCCTGAGGATGAACAATGACCCCATTCTAACACTGCTTGGCGGTACTTGGCGGGGACGACAAACTGCAGTCGAACCTCGCCCTCGGGTGTTTGTGACTCACGGTAGAGCCGTCCTTGTTTGCGAAGGAACTTGGCTCGACCTCCCCGTGAATACTTAATCACTCGACCCTTTTGTTTGTTCCGCACGGCAGCAAGTGTCGGGTCAGAATGTTGTTCTTGTACAACAAGTTGGCTACACATCAGACCTTGCGGCGATTCAATGATCACTGGGGTGACACAATCTGGAGCCTCAGCCATGGCTCGTGTTACCGCAGCAGCCGAAGTCTGAGTAGCGTCATCGTCGGAGCAACTATCCTTGACTCCTTGAATATTGCCTACTATAAAGTCAAATAGAGGCTCTGGCATGACAACTGCAAGTGTCGTACCAGTATAAAATGGAGATGCCACCTGGATACATGCCTCAGGGAACAATCTCACTGATCCATCAATAAGGTTTGCATGGATCTGTCGACCTGTATACTGCTCAGGCCGAACTAGACTCTGCTTGACAGAGCAACCTGAGGAACCATTGTCTCTCAGGACCTTCACAGGAATGCCTCCCACAAACCCTGGCTGTACAAGGAAGGTACTGTCACCTGTGGTGGGGCCTGTGGAGGAAGCAGCTAGCCACTCATGAGGCTGCTGAACTGATGTGGCAAACATTGTGCCTTGAGGGTTATATTGGGAAGATGGAACATTGGCCATCTGTGGAGGGGGGTTCACTGTCACTGTGGGGAAGTACCCACACTGGTAGAGACGTGACCACCGTGCTGCTGCTGAGGAATGAAGGCTGCATTCGCTTCCTGCCTCTTTTGAGCTGGTGGTGAAAAAGTTTGTCCCGACTGTCGGTTGCGTGGCTGATACTGCTGCTGGTTAGGGTACTTGTTGTACCACTTCCAAGCAGGCTGCTGTGTATTTTGCCCCTGGTCCTTCTGCGGTTTACTTGGACCTTGACCATTACCCTGAGAACGGCCTTGGTGCTGGGATTCAGTCTGAGACGGCTTCCCAGACTTGGCAGTATCTTTTCTGCTCCAGGTGTTTTGCTTACGAGTTTGATACCCGTATGCAGTAAAGAATGCGTCAGCCTTTTCTGCCATTTGGCTGGCATCTTTCACCTGGCAGATCTTAAGCTGTGCTATGAGCTCAGCAGGCCACGACCTCTCTAGCTGTGTACGCACATAAGGTCAATTATCCCCTCACGCGTGGAAGGAGTTTCATCTTTCTCCATCCACTCATTTAAGTAAGCCGTGAGACAATCAAGGAACTGAACAGCTGCCTCCTTGTCTTGGAGACGAGCTTGCATGAACTGAACTTTGGCGTCGTCTACTGTGAGACCATACGCCTTAATGAGCGCAGCTTTCATCATCTCATATGTGAGATTGCCTCCACGAATTCTGTGGAGAATATCGAGGGCAGGGCCCTCAAATAGGCTAAGAAACTGAAGCCGCTTAGCTGCCTCATCCAGTTGATACATGTCTGCCATGTCCTCAAAACGAGCTATGTACGGCTCAATTCGCTCGCTTTCCTTGTATGAAGGAAGCTTGATGCGTGGGGTCGCAAGGACATGTGCAGGGAGAACGCTCGTGGAGCTTGGACCAACTGCACCAGATGTGTCTGAAGCCAAGGAATCTCGCTTGAGCTTCAGCACTTCAAGTTCATGTTTTTCTCGTGCCTCACGTTCGGCACGTTCATATTCACGTTGTTCCCGCACGTGTTCTAAGTCAAGCTCGCATTGTTTCTGCTCGTGTTTGCGCTGTTCTCGCTCGTGTTCGTGCTGTTCTCGCTCGTATTCGCGCTGAATTCTACGCTCTTCACGAGCATCTTTCTCACGTTCTTGCTCGTAATTGAACCGTGAGAGAACGTAACTCTATTTTCAATGGGTCTGTGAGACCCATATCTTTGGGTTCCTGTACATAAGCACAGGCTGCCATGATGCTAGCTCAATTTACTAAGTAACCGAAACTGAGTACTGACTGCTTAGCAACGAATACTAATAAACACAAGTAAAGAATACAGACACAAGCTAGTGGTGACCAGTCTTATCTAGTTAACTGGCAAAGATTAAAGCAAAAATGCAAATAACTGAGAACTCAATAATTAACACAATGGGTACAGCGACTACCCAGGAGCGAATAAAATCGTCTGGCGTTACCAAAAATAAAGTACTAAATAGAGTTAAGTACTCTACGGATTAATAAAGCAAAAATTCAGTTGCTAAATTAACGGTAAGCACCAGTAAACTTGTGCCTATAAACTTTAATTATAAATACCTAAATATGAATGAGTGAGCACTATCTCGTGAATAGCTTTAGGGCTAGGAGTTAATATCCTGGAATGAGGTAGCCAATTGTCAAGGGGTTTTTATAAATATCACGGTGTTTTTATAAATAAATGCTTAAATATTATTTAATTGATATTAATATTCAATAATATTGAAGAACAGAGACAATGATTGTCTTGCTACATCAAGCAACGATTACTTTATGCTGGCTTGTGCACAATTCTCTGGGAACGAGAATTTAAAAACTTTCTCAACAGTACACAGCAGAGACTAATTACTCACAAATGCTGAATTAGTACTGTTAGCCTCTGGAGAAAGTTACTTCACCCCTGACAATAAATAACTAATACTAACATCAGGTTCTTGCCGATGCTTAAACTCCTAGGTGGCACAACGGATATTAAGTTAATACAACAAGACTGGTCTAAGTACCAGTTATGAATAGTAAAACGTCTATGCGAGCTAGGAGCTATGTGGGAAATAAGCTTAATTTGGAGAAATGAAACAAGATTTTACTTTACATTAAGCTCAAGGAAAAGAACTGTTAAATTTATTGATTACAAAAAATAAATTTAACGTTACATTTCAAATCAAATCAATGAGACGCACTCACTCACTCACACAAGAGCTAAATACTTACGCCTAGGAAAAAACACCTTAACTAAACTCTTAAGACTACAAAATACAAAAAGGAAATACTGATCGATGCTGTGTATCACCCAGGGGGTGGGAGGACTGGATTAACCGTCTCAGTGGAGCTTGGGTGCTAGCTGACCTCTCACACTTCTGGAGCACAGGACCTTCCTCCGTCACAACAAACACGCGACTGAATTCAAATGATGTATAGGCAGGACGCACAAGCCACCGGAAGAAGGAGTGGCTAACGGTTGAGGCAAGCAGCGGCGAACAATAAAGAAACAATTGTATCACTCAGTAGAGCACTTAGTGACGTGCATTAAATCGGTCACTTTTGAAAGTGACGAATGTTTTGAAAAGTATACTCCGAAATGGAGAGAGAAACGGTTAACTGAGCAATACACAGTGAGTTTTCCACTAATAGTTCGTGGCTTCTCACAAAAGGGAAATGTCGCGAATTGATTCGTGACATATATATATATATATATATATATATATATATATATATATATATACTTATGTGTGTGTGTGTGTGTGTGTGTGTGTGTGTGTGTGTGTATCATCATGATCATCAGCCGTTTGAGTGTCCACTGCAGGACCTGCCTATCCAGACCGAAGTGGGGAGTATACAGCCTATGTATCTCTACGAAGTGGTTTATGCTGTCTGGCAGAGATTGTATGTAGGGTGAGAAGTGCTTGTAAGTGTAACTGTAATGCTGGAGTGGCCTGGGATATGTGTGTAGTCTGTGAACCAAGTGAAATCGGCCCATCCAAGCCGACTGGGTGCTAGCATACAGTACTTTATAGTTGCAACATTGGTTCAACAACAGCGCCCCGTATGTCCGCCAAAGCAGTACTTGATCGGGAGAACACTCCCAAAGTTTCTTACCCTGGCGGGGCATGAACCCTGGTTCTCCCATGTACGAAAACGCACATTCTACCACTGTATCACAGATGCTCCATATATAGGCTATATATATATATGTATATTGTTACATAGCCTATGATTTCATCATCCTTTGTGTAATTTTAACCCACAGTATGCTGCATGTTTGATCACGAGCGTGTTCTGCCTCAGTCCCCCCCTTCTACCGTTATAGTAGAGTAAGTCGTCCTTTCTGTTGTTCAGAGCAGGATTGTCAGCTCTTTGTCCCCTATGGCTTCATTTGCGCGTCCTTCTTACAAGTTGTATCAAGCTCTGCCGGTCCCTATATAATGAGCTCAGTCTCTGCATTATTGCCACTTAGTTCTACTCCTCATTTTGTTCACATCTCTGTCCTCCCCTGTACAGTTATTATTTTGAGTGCTCAGGAAGTCTCCAACCATCTAGCAGCTGTGTAATTTGAGTATAAGTGTTATTGCATTTTGTTCTTGTACTGTATAGCATAAGTTGTTAATTCGTAGGCCTGGTGATATTTTGTGATTCATGTGAGTGGATGTTAGCCATCATTAATAATATTTTGTATCTGTAATAATATATCTGGCATTCACTGAGTATTATCTGGTTTCTCATTTTATCAGGGCTGACTTAGATAAATTTACTCTTGCTAATTTCGTGTTAATAGAGGCTATTTGTAGTTAACCATATATTTAATTGTTTTTTGCCATTACATTATCCTTATGAGTCCTGAATGTTTTGTTGTTAGTTTGAGCATTAAACTTTAACTTGTAATTTTACCTAACTCTTTTGTTTAGAACCTGGAACTTTACGGGACAGTAGTGATTTTTAGTATTCTCACTTAAAGTGTACATTATCTTTCTCTGTTCCGTAACATAAAGTTGGCGACCTCTTATCAGGATATTCAGGATATCATAAGGATATTGTTTGATATTTTGTGATTGTGATTTATTCATGATGTCAACTATTTCTACACTTGATGAAGCCAAAGATTTTTTTGTCAAATGTGCAAACAGTGTGTGATGTAGAAAACAGAACAAAGAATGAACTTAAGCTTGTTGCTCAACAATTGGGAATTGCTGTTCGCTCTCATCATTCTAAAGATCAAATTGTTGACATGATTAATGAAAGCTTGTTTAATGTAACTCCTCCAAATAAGCAAACGCAGATTGAATTAGCTAAGTTACAGCTAGCCCTGAAGGAGGCCCGTGTTAAGGAGGCTGAATTTCAGGCAAATGCTCGTATTCAAGAGGCACAGGTACAGGCTCAGGCACAAATTGAACTTGCTAGGATTCAGGCAGACCATGAGTATCGCATGAAACAAGGTGGAACTGGATCATCTAGCTCTGATGATTTTGATGTGGCTAAAAATGTTAAACTTGTCCCTCCCTTTAATGAATCTGATTTAACAAAGTATTTTCAGTTGTTTGAGAGGGTAGCTGCAGGTTTTAATTGTCCCAAAAAGTATTGGCCAGTACTCCTTCAAACTGTTCTCACCGGTAAAGCTCAAGTAACTTATGCATCTTTGCCTCAGGATCAATCTGATAATTATGATGTAGTTAAGAGCTTGATTCTTAAGGCCTATGAGCTTGTTCCTGAAGCCTATAGAGTAAAATTTAGGACAACTTACAAGCAAGATAAGCAACCCCATGTTGAGTATGCAAAAATCAAAGAAGATTTGTTAGAGCGGTGGTTAAATTCTAAGAATGTGGATTCTGATTTTGACAAATTTAAGCAGATGATTTTGCTGGAGGACTTCAAAAGGTGTATTAGTAAAGATGTAAGCCTATATCTTGATGAGAAAAGAATAGATAATTTGTCTGATGCTGCAGTTTTAGCTGATGAGTATGTTCTCACTCACAAGAGATATTCTAGAGAAAAAGGGAAAGCTGAGAGTAAGTACGTTGCCTCTACTCAGAGTACAGGTAACAGGAAAGAGAATAAGGATGATGTTTCTCAGGAAGTAAATACCAGCTTCACCTCTGGATTTCAGAAAAGTAAATGTACTTATTGTAGTAAGCTTGGTCATACGACGGAGAAATGTTTCAGGAGACAGCGTGATGTGAACAAAAAGGAGTCTTTAAATATTCAGTCAATTGGTCTACTGTCCACCCTTGAGAGTACCCAGAATTCTTTAACTGAGTTAACTGAACCTGCTTTGAGGGGTAACTTAAATCCTCATGATGAAGCTCCTCTTTTGAGCAGTAACGTGGGAGACACTCTCAAGAGTTCATGTGCTAATTTCCTGTGTGATGGTTTTGTCAGTCCTCTGGACAGTAATGACAGGAAATCAGTTAAAATATATTGTGATACAGGTGCTTGCCAATCCCTTATGCTGACCAGTGTTCTAGGCTCTAATGTTAATTCCTCTGATGAAACTGTAATCTTACAAGGTGTAGGGAATAATTATTTCTCTGTCCCTCTGTGCAGAGTGAATTTAGAGTCTGGTTTTGTTAATGGTTCTGTTATGGTTGGGTTGGTTGAGACACTCCCAATGTCAGGTGTAACTTTCTTACTTGGAAATGATATTGGTGGAAGTCAAGTGTGTCCAGCTCCTCAGTTGTCTCGTGAGCCAGTGGCTGCGTCCCAGGATTGTGATGTCCCTGATGTGTTCCCTGCATGTGCTGTCACTAGGGCTAGGTCTAAAGTTACTGGTGATTTAGAGGATAATGATGATGATGATGATGTTATCCTAGCTGACACTTTTCTTGCTAATTTGGACCACTCACCAGATGAGGCAGTACCCCGTAGTGTTGATAATTTGTCTCGTCAAGAGTTGGTTGAGTTCCAGGTTGCTGACCCTGAGTTGAAAGGTCTAGCTAACTCTGCTTGCAGTGAGGAAGAGTCAGCTGGTGCTTCTACTTGTTATTATATAAAGTCAGGAGTATTTATGAGGAAGTGGAGACCCCCAACAGTATCAGCCGACTGTGAATGGGAGGTTGTACATCAAGTTGTCATCCCTCGTGTTTGTAGGCAGGATATCATTAGAGTGGCTCATGATTCCAGTTTGGCAGGACACCTTGGAGTGAGGAAGACTGTGGCACGCATTTTGAAACACTTCTACTGGCCAGGTATCTTCAGGGATGTTTCCTGGTATTGTAAGTCTTGTCACACCTGTCAAGTTGTGGGGAAGTGTAATCAGACCGAAAAGGTTGCACCTCTAGTTCCCATTCCTCCTTTTGAGGCGCCTTTCACCCATGTGTTGGTTGATATTGTGGGCCCTCTTCCTAAGACTTCTTCAGGATTTTCTTACGTGTTGACCCTGATTGATATGGCTACTCGTTATCCTGAAACCATTCCACTTAGAAATATCTCAGCAAAGAACGTGGTTAAGGAAATGCTAGGGTACTTCACAAAGTTTGGTCTGCCCATGGAGGTACAGTCAGACTGGGGAATTAATTTTTTGTCAAATGTTTTCAAGCAGTCTCTGAAAGAGTTGGGCATCACCCAGATCACGTTTTCAGCTTACCATCCCCAGACCTAAGGAGCGTTGGAGAGATATCATCAAACACTCAAATCGATGCTCAAGAAATACTGTTTGGAACATCAGAAAGACTGGGATAAAGGTCTTCCATTCGTTGTGTTTGCCGCAAGAGAATCTCCAAATGAATCACTGGGCTTCTCACCTTTTGAACTACTGTTTGGCCATGAAGTAAGAGGACCCCTTAAGTTACTCAAGGAATGCTGGCTGTCTGAGGAAGATGACGTCAATCTGCTGGAGTATGTGATGAAGTTCAAAGAACGGCTGTCCACTGCTTTACAACTGGCGAGAGAGAATTTAGGAGCTGCTCAGGAGAAGATGAAGACTTGGTATGATAAGAAGTCCAGGTTACGCCACTTTCAGCCAGGAGATCAGGTTTTGATTCTGCTACCAGTTCATGGGCAACCTCTTCAAGCCAAGTTTAGTGGTCCTTATTTCGTGGAGAAGAAACTCAGTGATGTCAACTATGTCATCGCCACACCAGATCGTAGAAAGAACAAGCAATTATGTCACATCAACATGCTAAAGTTATATCACAGGCGGGACGAAAATAATCCAGTCTGCACTGTAGCTCTTCCACCCGAGTCTGCAAGTGAAGCTCTCCCATGCAGTATGAGCCTGAGTGATAGTTTGGGGAAGAATCCTGATATCATGAATGATCTCCAGACTAAGCTTTCTCATCTACCTCCCGAGGAAAGGCAGGAGTTTTCGGCATTACTGCAGGAGTACCCGCAAATGTTCCGTGCCACTCCAGGAAGAACCACTGTGTTGATGCATGATGTCGGTGTTGGAGATGGAAAGCCAATTAAACTGCCTCCTTACCATGCGAACTCAGTGAAAGTTCCTCTCATCCAGAAGGAGCTTGGCTACCTGTTGGACCACAAGATGATTGAGCCCTGTCAGAGCGAGTGGAGTTCTCCTGTCACTCTAGTCCCTAAGCCAGGTGGGTCATAGCGGCTTTGCATCGACTACAGACGTGTTAATCAGATCACCAAAACAGACACTTACCCTCTCCCTCGCGTGGAAGATTGCATAGACAAGATCGGAATGGCTAGGTACATAAGTAAGTTTGATTTGTTAAAGGGATACTGGCAAGTACCTATGACTGAACGTGCTAGGGAGATCTCATGTTTTGTAACACTAGGAAAGACTTTTGCATGTTCTGCAATGCCATATGATATGAAGAATGCACCAGCCACATTTCAGAAGCTCATGAATGTTGTAACAGAGGGTTTGGCAGGGTGTGTTGTTTATATTGATGATGTATTAATATTCAGTGACACCTGGAAAAATCACCTATGCCAGGTCAGTAAATTTCTTGAGCGTTTGGTTCATGCTAATCTTGTAGCTAATTTATCAAAGTGTGAGTTTGGTCAAGCTAAAGTTCAGTACCTTGGGTATGTAATTGGTGATGGACATGTTGCACCACCAGGAGCTAAGGTTCAGGTTATAAGTGATCTTCCCAGACCTAAAAGTAGGAAAGAGCTACAAAGATTTTAGGGAATGGTAGGTTATTACAGGAGATTTGTTCTTAACTTTTCAATTCTTGTATCACCCCTTACAGACCTACTGAAAAAGGGAGTTAAATTTGTCTGGACCGATAACTGTGAATCCTCTTTCAACAAACTTAAAGCTATCCTATTAAGTCAGCCAGTGCTCGCTACTCCAAATTTTGCTAAGCCTTTTAAGATGGCTGTTGATGCAAGTGATACAGGGGCTGGGGCTGTTTTGCTGCAAGAGGATGATCAGGGTATTGAACACCCTGTATCTTATTACAGTAAGAAGTTCACTCCACCTCAAAAGAACTACTCAACTATTGAGAAAGAGCTTTTGGCCTTGATTTTGGGTTTACAGCATTTTTCATTTTATTTGTGTTCTGGTTTTGATCCCATAGTCATTTATACCGATCATAACCCACGGAAATTCCTTAGTAAGTTTAAAGATAAAAATCAGAGATTGACAAGATGGAGTCTACTTCTTCAGGAGTATTCATTAGACATACAATATGTCAAGGGGAAAGAAAATGTTATTGCAGATTGCTTATCTAGACTTTAGACAGATTGTTTTAGAGTAATAAGAAATTTCCTTTGTAAATTTCTTTTTCTTTGTGGGGAGGTGTTACATAGCCTATGATTTCATCATCCTTTGAGTAATTTTAACACACAGTATGCTGCATGTTTGATCACGAGCGTGTTCTGCCTCAGTCCCCCCCTTCTACCGTTATAGTAGAGTAAGTCGTCCTTTCTGTTGTTCAGAGCAGGATTGTCAGCTCTTTGTCCCCTATGGCTTCATTTGCGCATCCTTCTTACAAGTTGTATCAAGCTCTGCCGGCCCCTATATAATGAGCTCAGTCTCTGCATTATTGCCACTTAGATCTACTCCTCATTTTGTTCACATCTCTGTCCTCCCCTGTACGGTTATTATTGTGAGTGCTCAGGAAGTCTCCAACCATCTAGCAGCTGTGTAATTTGAGTATAAGTGTTATTGCATTTTGTTCTTGTACTGTATAGCATAAGTTGTTAATTCGTAGGCCTAGTGATATTTTGTGATTCATGTGAGTGGATGTTAGCCATCATTAATAATATTTTGTATCTGTAATAATATATCTGGCATTCACTGAGTATTATCTGGTTTCTCATTTTATCAGGGCTGACTTAGATAAATTTATTCCTGCTAATTTCGTGTTAATAGAGGCTATTTGCAGTTAACCATATATTTAATTGTTTTTTGCCATTACATTATCCTTATGAGTCCTGAATGTTTTGTTGTTAGTTTGAGCATTAAACTTTAACTTGTAATTTTACCTAACTGTTTTGTTTTGAACCTGGAACTTTACGGGACAGTAGTGATTTTTAGTATTCTCACTTAAAGTGTACATTATCTTTCTCTGTTCCGTAACAAAAAAATATATATATATATAAAATATATATATATATATATATATATATATATATATATATATATATATATATAAAAAATATATATATATGTATATATATATATATATATATATATATACAGAGAGAGAGAGAGAGAGAGAGGTAGATAGATAGATAGATAGATAGACAGAGAGGTAGACAGGTTGATTGATAGATAGATATAGATAAATAGATATATATATTTGATTATGTTGTTTATTTTTATTTTACATATACACTATTTTTTTTTTTTTTTGCGTATTACAAAACTTATATGAGTAAAACGAGAAAAAAAGACACCTAATCTACTATCCAACAACTAATAAACCTAACCAACAAATCGCTAACCTATATTAAAGCCTAAAGAAAAAAATACCTCAACCTACCGTAGTGGGAAAAATACCTCGACCAATAGAACACCATCGGCTGCAGATATGTAATGCCTTTGTACATTACATACACCCATCACCTGCTGGATGTCGGCTGAGGCACACGGATTAATATGGGGGATATGCAGTAGCTATATGAAGGAGAACCAGAGGAGTTCAGAGGTATTTCATATACGTTAACTGTCAACAAGAGTTAATAAAACTTATAGAAACAGATAGAAACCATGTACAGATTTATAAAGTGAAGTACCTCGTCCAAAGTAACACCATTCACTGAATGTGTCCAATACCTTTCTACATTGCACACTTGCACTCATCAACTGTTGACTGTCAGGAGCGGCACGTGGTTGAATATAGGGTACGTCAATATAAGAAAATAATAGAGCATTCAGAAACAGGAACTATTTCAAATACGTCAACTGTCAGCTATAATATTAGTACAGTATACAGTCGTAAGAAAAACTGTCGTTACCCTCCAGAGCTATGCACTATGACACAAACGACTAAGTGTCGTGGAATGAGGGGACAGGAAAGTACCATAAACCCGTCAAAGTCGGTTATGTGAGACAGAGATATGAGAATTTGTGCTAGAGGTAATAAAAGTTAATTAGATCGTTTGGCCTCTGTGCATAGGGAAAATATGTGTATTATCCAGGACCGAATTCATTAAATAAAAATATAACAGAATGGTGTAGAGTTGGCAACACCCATGCAGACGGGCAATGAGTATGTGCACCCATGCCAGACGTATGATAGTATTTCAGCTGCTATAAGTCAAGTTAACAAATTTCAGTGTAATAATGACATGTATTGTTTCTACATATAATAAATGTTGAGTAGAAGGAAAATAATACGTGTTCAGTCTCATTGCTTTAACATTTTGTATACCCACCTCCTGCTTCCAAAACATGGATATACACACCCCATCAATATTAACTCTGAAGCATCCTCTGAAGCATTTAACCACCCATCTAAAGCAAACAAATGAACTCGTGCACCCCTGCTAGACTATCATAAAAAAAAATAAAAACAGTCGATGCCTATAGATTTAATACCCTTCAAAATAATTTATTTGTTGTATTCCACAGATAATAAGTGTTGAATAGTAGGAAAATAATAAACGTGCCGAGTTTCATTATTAATCCCCGGTGAGGCACTCAGGGTAACGCAAATACGTCCTATATATTTCCCCACCATATGGCTCATTGTTGCTCATTATTCCAATTCTTGTAATGGTACTGTGATATGGGAACACTAGATAGGGGAGGGACGAACAGCAAGGACCCTCCCACAAAGCCTAGCTAACGTTCGTTTTGAATCGAACATTCCTGGGGGGGGGGGTAACGATAGTTTTTCTTATGACTGCACACATAGTTACAGTTGATAAAAACCACAAGTACACAGTAAACAAGTCATGCAGCTCTGGTCAATCTGGTCTCCCTTAAGTAAGGCATCAATTTATCAGTCATAACAATATTCCCATCACCGAGATGGTAGAAAGGGTGAACGGGACGTCTGCACCGCAGTAATTTATATTTGAAGCACATTCACGAATAAACTGCTGCCAACATAGGATGGTATGAGTGACTGATAACACCACACCACAGATGTCGAAGTGTGATGGAAATTGTTTATCAATATATGGCAACATATGTGCGATGAACGTACAGTTCATTCTGAATCGTGCCAAAATTTTCTCCTCAAGGGGACTGGGCCAGTTGGTGGAAATCCACTCTCCAAGCAATGGTTTTGCAGCTTGGTATGTTCAGTCTGGTCCACTGATTTTGCCACAGAAGATTTATTGATTTCTTTCCAAGGGAAAGACTCGACCTTAGATCACAAGGAACTTCTGTAGTCTCCTTGAGCTTTACAGCTAACTTCGCAAGTAAGTCAGCCTGCTCACTGCTGTATATACGACAATGACAAGACACCCAGATCAGCATGAACGACTTGTTGGGTGAACGCAATATACTAATGATGCGACCCTAAATCTCATGAGAATCAGTATCTCAAGAAGCAAACGCCTGAAGGGTTGACTTAGAATCTGAAAATATGACAAATTAGTCGTGTCGAGAATTTAGAGTATTGTCTATGGCTTTGTCTGTAGTAGAAGGTTCAGAGGTGAACACAGATATGTAAGTCAGCAACCGAAACCTGAGGACACATTCAGTCAACCACACACTAGCACCCATACATTCACTCGACTTGGAGTTATCGGTGTATAATTGGTGGGATCCCAAATGACGCACAATGATGTTATGGAACAAGTGGTGGACTTCCGCCTCTGGCATCTTGATCTACGGTACTGGAAGCCATGATGCAGCAACGTGAAAATTGGTTAGCTCCCAAGTCGCTATATTTTTAAGCACCAACTTGTCACAGTCACTGAGGGTCACACCAAGCTCCTGATATAAGATGGTATTGTCGCAAGATGGTTGAGGCCAAATCACTGATATTAAGTTTTCTGTCCTTATTCCAAAGAACAGCATCAGATAGCAGATGGTCGTGGTGAATACGGAGTGGAGGTACAATCACTTTCCCTTTCATTCGAGCAACACGAGTACACCTTCAGGCTCCAAGACACAATTGCAAACAATTATTCTGCAACTCATCCAGCCTTCTCAATGTGGCATCAGATGCCGACTCATACACCTGTGAATCATAGTCCAGCTTAGATCTAATAAGGGACTTATACACCATTAATAAAGATTTCCTGTAGGCTCTAAAAGTAGTACCAATTAGGTACTTAAGGACATTTAACGGTCTATCACAATGAGCAAGCAAATTATTCACACGAAATTTAAAATTCAATCGACGAACAAAATGGAGGCCCCCAAACCTTACAGAATTCTGAAAAGGTACCGCCTGATTATCCAAAGTCACAAGCAAATCAGATACGTTACGAGTAGGAAAAACTACAGCAGCACACTTAAGAACCAAAAATGGTGTAAATCCCTACCGCAAGGCCCACTGGTAGACAGAATCAAGGGCTATTTGAGTCTGCCCAGCCGAAAATTATGCATTATGGGAAGAGTGCCATATTGCACAATCGTCAGCACAGATTGAGTATTCAAGATTCCTCGGGATGTAAGCTGGTAACAGAATATTATTGATCATGATACTAAACACAATGGGGCTAGGCACACTTCCCTGAGGTGCCCCGTTCTCTTGGATAAATATATCCGATGTTACATTATGGAGCATTATGACATAGCAAATTGTCTCCCTGGAAAAAAATGGAAATAAAAAAATAGGCATATTACCTCTTAAACCAAGAGCATAGAGTTTCATTAGTTTACCATGTCGCCAAGTCATATGACAGGCTTTATGGATGTCCAAGAATGCCTCTACCATGAATACTTTATTAACAAATGCTTCCGAAATGCAGTGCTCCAAATTCATTAAATCATGTAGTGAACTTCTGATTATTTCACAAGCCACTTTGTCGATCATTTAACAAATTCTTCGACTGTCAAACAAACAAACAAACAAACAAATAAACAAAAACTATTGCTTACATTAGTTCTATAAATTTACTTTGGCAAGAACTCAAAACAATAGAACGAATAGAAGTGGAGTTCATAAGATGACCAGCCTGTTTGAGTATTGGTATGACATGTGCAAAGTGCCATGAGTCTGGGAACGTTCGGGACACCCAAAGCTCATTAGACAATGCTAACAGCTTAACCTGATTGTCGTGGTTAAGATGCTGGATCATAACGTTTGTGATGGTATCTGGTCCAGGACTGGTGTCTTTACAGGATTTAAGTGCTAGGAGCAATCCCTCTATCACAAACCCTTAGCTGTACGGGAGGTCTACATATTCTGTGGTAAAGTCTAATATTTATAGGAAAAACGTGAGTTTACGATGTAAACGCTGACCGTAATTGACTGAGCTACTTACACGAGAAAACCTCTTAAGGAGGATTTTACATACGTCCACAGGATCGTCGCTGATGGTGTTATCTACCTACAGAGTGGTCACAGGGATGTCAGGATGTTTATCATTAAACAGTTTAATAATGGACCAGACTTTACTTAAAGCAGTAAAACGATTCACCGTGGACACAAAAGATAGCCAAGAGTCACATTTAGTCCTCCTGATATTTCTCTTTGACTTAGCTCTTGCTTGTTTGTATGCAATAAAGTTTTCCTCAGGAGGCTGACCATAAAAAATCTTGTATCTTCTGTTGCGTTTCCTTAATGCCTGTCAGCAACCCGGTGCCCATCAAAGAGCTGGTTGTGCATGAACTTTAGATGTTTTGGGAATGGCAGCCTGAGTTCCGTGTAAAATGGAATTGGTTAAATTTTGGACTCTTATATCTATAAGTTCCCCAAATACATATAAATCAGTGCTCCTTGGGAAAGATCCCCAGTCTGCCTCCTTAAAATTAAATTTTGGAGGTGAAGGGTCCGAAAGAATGTCGTGTGCATAAGAGAGACAGATAGATGATCACATTCCAACGATTTGTCAAAAATATCCCATCAGAAATATTGATGTATACCTGGGAAGGCCAGAGATAAGTCTGTTCCCGAAAAGTTACCAGCACGATCATTTACACAAGTCGCGATACCATTGGTCAGAAGAGAGAGGTATTAGATTGGCTAATTGTTTCCCGTGACAATCGATCCTAAAACTGCCCCACTGATAGTGATCGGCGCTAAAGCCGCCCAACACTAACTTATTTCCATGAAGTTGGTCAAAAAGTGAACTCAAAGCATCACTGTCATTTGGGCCACGTGGCGGACAGTAGAGAGAGCAAACAGACATATACGTGATATTATATTTTACTCCGCATGCGACAGATTCCAGAGTAAAGTTTAGAATCACTTTCGTTTTTGAGTGTGATATTTCTATGTAAATAGCATGAACTGTGGAGGATCAGGTTGATCATATGCATTAACTGTAAACAAAATAATAACGTCTGGCCTGTGTATAGAAAGCTGGATTGCTATAATGTGTAATTTACTCCCAAGAGTCCTACAATTCCACTGTAACACAGTGAATGCGACAATTTAAGATTTATGAGGGCGGCCAGTGTGGTTATTTATAGACATATATTTTTTAATGCCATCCTCCGACTGGCGAGCAACTACCGGGTAACCTATCCCGGTGCTTTCTGATGGAAACCTCCATATTGTTATCAATTACCAGGCTCCCAGACTCTCCCAGGGAAGAGCTAACTCTTCTCTCCCTTGCTGGAGCAGGAGCAGGAAGAAATGAGGACGTGACAGCTTGCTGAGGGTAGTCAGATGAATCTTATTTGATCTGTCAGATTTCAGTTAAGGCCATACTGAATGAGAAGCAGCAGCAGCATCTTGAGAATAGGAAGAAGCTACAGGGATGTCAGTAAGAGAGTTGGAGCATACAGGAGGCTATGTTGGAGAGGTAGAGCGAGTGGGAAGAGGACTGCGTCTCAACAGAGCTCACCACAGGATGAGACATATTCTGTGTGGGAGTTGCATGCAAAGACAGCATCTTTTTCCTAGTTTCATAGTTGGACATGCCTTCAGTTGTCTTAACCGTGCAGACATGTTTCTTCTCCTTCCATTTGGGGCTATCCCTCGAAGAAGTGGAGTAAGCACCCTTGCAATGAAAGCAACATACAATCTCAGATCTGCAGTCTTCAGCATCCTGACGCTGTGTTGCACACTTAACACACACTGATTGGGAAGCCCGACAAGTTTTATCAGTATATCTATATAACTGACATCTTAAACAACAAAGTGAGTTATGGATGTACTATGGCTTAACGTTAACAATTTCTTACCTAACTTTGACATGGGTTGGGAGAGAAGCTTTTCCATGGTTCAAGATAGTGGAGGCAGTCTTCGTCTTACTGTCTTCCGAGAATCTGGTTATAATGCAAGCATCAATTACTTCCTGATGAGCAAGTTCACATATGATCTCGTCCTCTTCCATAGCCATGAGGTCCCTGGAATCAATGACACCTTTGCATGAATTCATGGAATGCAGGATCCTCACAGTTCAACATCTTAGCGATGAAACTTATGCAGTTTAAGCAAGTGTTTAACCTAGGAGGAACTGACAGTTATTATTAGTAGGTCTTCATTAGCAAGTTTTTTTTACCAGTTCCACTTCTCCGTTACAAACCATCAATTATTGTACTTTTTAGACTGGCCAAGCGAGTGGAACCGATGACATGGAGGGTTACAAACAAGGCATTATTTGCAGGAATGTGAAGCTGGGGTCGAGTCTTGGGCCATCAGTCTGGGTTGGTCAGTCAGTGAGGCAGTCAGGGTTCCGTTAGGACTACCTCCTCCCGTGAAGGGGAGGAGGGAGGAGGCAGGGGCATCCGCCATGGTAACTACTTCCCCCCTCACGGGGGAAGGGGGAAGAAAGAGGAAAAATGAGCAAGGGACAAGACACCCAGGGTAAAACACCTAGGTCTGAGATTACACTTTCAAACCACTCTCGGGAGGCCGCGTTTTTATCAGTTCACACCCCAGAATAATCAGTGAGGGGACCATTCCACAGGTAAGTAAGGAAAGGCAATCTTAGTACAAAGGTACAGACAGCTACTGTACTGTACCAAGCTAGCAGGGATAGGAAGAAAATGAGAAACTAGCTAACTCTAACAGTCACCATAAGGATTAAAAAAAAAAAAAAACTAATGCCGGTGAAGCAGCCCTAAAAAAATTAAAGATAGCACCAATGAATGCATGTCAACTTTCTCTGCGACCGAATATCCAACTCCTCACAGTGCTGTAATTGCTAATGATTTTTGGGGTAAATATGGTCTGCCTCATAATTCATCTATAACATTATATGCAACTATAGCTCTGTTCATAACGGTTCAGAATGGACCAAATGTTGTTTAAGACTTTTTTTCCCTTTAAAATTAACTCAGATTTAACATGCTAAGTTCTTCCGCTTGGATGCGATGAAATACCGAATCGGCATCATATTGTCAACAAATCAGCAATTTTAATTGGAAAATATTATAATTTTTAACACCATATAGCTTCAAGTACACCTAATTATCAGAAATCAGATGAAAACTCTTGAATTTATCTGTTAACCCCTTAACCGCGGGGCATCACTTTCGTGATGCTTGGGAGCAAGGGATCATACTGCGGGGCATCACTTTTGTGATTCTGTGTTATTTTGAATTCACCCGGGCTTCCAAGTGGGGGCTTGTATCATATATCAGTACTGCCAATGTCCAACACTAGTCAGCACTCCTAATCTCATCTGTACTCCCATCCATTGTTGACAATTTAGCCATTTCTCCCCGTTCTTGACTCCCCTCCCTACCCCCCCTCCATTACCCTATCCTCTCGCCTGCCCGGCCGTGCTACGCTAAGTAAATCTTCCCTGGAATTTTTCACTGATTTCATCCATTGAAATAAGCCCTATGCCCTATTCTTATACCATATAATATATACAAGAAAGAAATAAGGTAAGTGAGAGTGCCATACACCTGGAATTGGCTAATTATCACCTGACAACACCTCATGTGCACTCGTTCGCTAATTTTCGCTGTTTTTTTCCCCTTGAAATATGCCGCATAATCTATTTTCGTAATAAATACACATATAAGGAGGGAAGGGAGAAGCCTAAGTGATATTTACATTCACCTAGAACTACCTAATTTATAATGTATTGTCTAGATTTCCTGCCAATCATTTCAGTGCTATACATAGCTGTTTCAAGAGCTAACATTGGTAGTACTTAATATCCCCTAAGTAGGCCTCCACCCGGCCCTCCCTTATCAGTTTACTCTCATCTTCCGAAGTGGAGGTACGTCTGTTTCGTCTTGCTGACTTCGGGGACTTTTTCACCCCCATGCAAAGGGCCCTGTGACCTTTACCCCCTACTAAACCTCGTGTGGAAAGAGGTAAAGGGCTGACAATTGATAAAAGAGTGACTACGCTCTTTCTATTGAGTAAAACAGTGCAAGTGGAATTGTAAATAATGTGTAAATAATGTGTAAACAGCAAGTGAAAGTAATGAATGTAATTATACGTGAACAATGGAAAATAGTTTTATAAGTTACTTCAAGTGACAGTGCATAACACAGTGTAAATAAAATAGAAAT
Organism: Coenobita brevimanus; assembly: GCF_032717465.1. Taxonomy (NCBI): domain Eukaryota; kingdom Metazoa; phylum Arthropoda; class Malacostraca; order Decapoda; family Coenobitidae; genus Coenobita; species Coenobita brevimanus. Next base: position 25,059,908 of record NC_136999.1, on the reverse strand, counting down.
GTAAATAACATAAATAAAATAGAGAACGTAAATAGAAATGTAAATGGGTAGTATTATAAGAATACGAGTATATACCCTAGGAGTAATGAAAGTGAAAGTTTCACTCTGGCAAGTCTGAATACTATGAGTTATGAGAGTGAAGATGAAAGTGACATTCACTGTCAATGCTAGTATACAGGACGAGAAAGTGAATGCTACGTATTTTACTGAAAGAAATTGAATCCCTACAGTGACAATAAACTAATACTACTGAAGGAAACTTATGGATAAAGACTGTAGATATATATAAGTGTTATATAGTAATAGAAATATAAAGTGTGAGGGGTTTTATGAATAATAAATGACAGAGTACCAAGAGCGCACTAGCGCAAGTGCGACGGTCAGACCCGCTCATAATTTTCATTGCTTTCATAGTGTTTTTTTTTTTTGGAATATGGATCCCAAACTACTTGAAAATCATAGAGTAGTGTTTATAGTGTTAATATCTGGCTGTGGTAATCATATTACGGGTTGTTGGGAAGTGTAAAGTGGAGACTTCGTTACCCAACTTCAGAGGTCTCCACAAGTCCTACGGTAACTGACGAAGGCTCAACAAACATTCCAGGAGAAAGCTGAAGGTATGTGCCATAAGCATATTTAATTTTAATAGTCTAGGACTAATAACTGATTTTTGGCAAATATTTTTTGAGAGTCTGTCGGAGCCCAAATAACCCTGCGGCACACACAAAACATCGGTAAACATGACCGCAGTGTAGGGGTTAATAAAAATCAGGATTCAGAGCAAAAATAAGTCAAAGTTAGCAGAGGTGTTTTGCCTTCAGCTCAACAACTCGCCTTGACAAACCTGTAGTTTGTATAAATATTGATTTAACATCCAGATACATATATTTGCACTGTAAATCAATATTTATGCAAAACAGTAGTCTGCCAAGGCATGCTGGCAAAGAAATACCCGCCTAATTTAGTACATGTTCACTCTGAATCCTAATATTTTGTTAATAGTTATTGTTATGAAACAAGTTTTGCCAGTTAGGTAGCCGAGATTTTCTCAACGTTTCCCATACCGTAGCTCCAGCATGAGTCATAGTTGCCAATTTGCCTGCTGTTTGTGAGTGCAGCTATTTTGTAAGTTATGCTTTAATTTTTGTGCTCTCTTTCTCTATAATGTTTTATTTATGTGATTGCTTGTTAAATTATGTCATTTAATATAAGTTTGTATGCAAAATAATTTACAGTGATATGTAATGTAAAAAAAACTCTGGCATGTTTTGGATGTCTCTGAATTGGTAATTGTTGTTGCTAGGGGCAGGTAGAGGACTAGCATGTCCTAGAATGTTGAAGAAGCAAGGAAGCTTATATACGGATGGGGAAGAGACTAGAGCAAGTCAGTCGGAGTTCAGTCCGAGTGTATTGTAGTGCAGTTAGTGACGTTTATGAAGTGTTGCTTGGAAGCATTAAGTGTACTATTATTGCAATTAGTGACGATTATCTTTGGTGCTTGTGAAAATAGTGAAGTGTTGTCGGCAAACAGTAAAGTGCTATTGCAGTTAGTAAAGTTTGTGTAGTTCCAGTGCTTGTGAGAATAGTGAAGATGGAAAGCATAAGTGTAATATTACTTGGAAAATAAAGACAGTGAACTTAACCCCTTCATACACGATGACGCGTTTGTCGTCATTAGGGTTTGTCTGCAAAATCATGCATTAACATGTTTGGTGTCTTTAAAGCAAAGAACCTTAGCCAGAAAATAAGTTTTCAGCCGATCTGCATCATTTTTGGAGGCATCATAGCTTGCTTGGAGCTCACCAAAAGTAATATGCTGGCAACTGTGGGTCCCGATTCCAGCAAGAGAGCAGACAGGTTTTTCAGCTGGTGTGAGTGGGGAAGGTACAGTGTGGTTTTTGTCCCTTTTAATCTTCTCTATTACCCCTGTCCTGGCCGTGCAACATATTTCGCTATACCAATAGTGCTTATGTATAGTTTTTGGGCACTGTTGTGATTAGATTTGGTGTTTGCAATAGAAAATTTGATATTTGTGAAGCATTCCTGGTCGTTATCAGCCACTGGCCCAACGTAGATTGTGCCACTGTTTGTAATCAACCACACTGTCTCTACCCTGCAACAAATGTGAGTATTCAGCTATAAAAAATAGTGACAGTGAATCATATGAATATAGTGTGCATATCTAATGCACGAAGAATTGGTGAAATACATGGAGGAGCTTAGAGAGAGGCAGGAAACCGCCCTAGAGTCATGACATGGCGTGGGTACACCATAATTTTTTGCATGTTTCTCGAAAACTATGAGGTGTAGGAGAACTGTTCTGATCTCAAATGAAAGCCCATGAAATTCTGCATAAGATGATGAAATAAAAAACATAACACTGCTGAGAAAAAATTCTCGCTAGAGCTCCCCAAATAAAAACTCTGTTGTATGTCAGAAATTGGTTTTACTTTTTTTGCTTATTACTCAAAAACTGTACCTCGTATCAAAATGCCAAGTAACTCATTCAAAAGCTAATAAAATTCCCTTTCCAATGATGTATAACATGTACAGATTGATCAGTAAACATTCGAGTTATGATATTGGGAAGTGAGATGAATGTTCCCGAATGTTTATTCACACGGCCCTAACGTACATATAGTGAGTCTTTTTTTTTTTTTTTTGCTTATCATGTAGAACAAACATCGACGAATAGGAATATATGAGTTTTGTGGCAAAATAAATATGTTTGGGTAGTGAAAATAAGCCAAGAATACACTTTTTTTGGAATGCACAGCAGGCGGGGGGTAGGGGAGAAAAGCTGATGTGTCGTGGAACATGAAACTTTTTCAAACTGATCTCGCATGAAAGGGTTAGGAAGCCAGTCTTTATTTACGACGCCTGAGGTGATCCTGTGTACTGTACACCTAAAGGCTGCCACTAGGAAGAACAACTCACTGGGCAATGTCTTTTCTATATTGATCTACTGCTGTTGGAACCTGTGGCAATGTGGGACGGGGAAGTAACACTGGTGTCAGAAGCATGGATAATTTAAGTGCTGCAGTAAGTCTAATCTTCGACATGGAGTAAGGGCATGTGCAAACAAGATCCCCAGCTGGACAGAAAGACAAAGTGTTCTTGGCAGCAATCATGAATCTATTACAAGCACAAAGTGTACAACTACAAGCACGAAGCATCCAACTACAGGCATTGAATGAAGGACAGAAAGAATTCAAAAATCTTTTACAGGCACAAAGTGTACAATTGAAGGCACAGAGTGAACAACTAGAGGCACAACGTGAAGATCAAAAGAAAACTATATGAACAACTTCAAGAGCCATTACTGGAGCAACAGAGGGAATTACAGCTGAGGATGCAAGGACAGCTAGATGCTTTCATGAACAAATTGAAGGAAGAACAGCATCAGCTTAATGAGGAAGTAGATGCCAAGCTAGTGCAGCAGAAGTATGGGATGTCAGTAGAGGAGAGGATGTAGATGAAGGATGCAGATTTACAACCAGGGCTGGAGTGGCTGCAGCGGAGTACAGCGCTACCATCTTGGGAAGAAGTTTACAGGTTAAGCCCTGCAACCAAGAGCTACTGGAGTCAGTGGGACCTTCTTCGACTGAACAGCAGTCTACTGGAGCGTCAGTGGGAGACACCCAATGGCCTCAGCAAGTATTGGCAACTGGTGGTTCCGAAGAAGGTGAGGTCGGAGCTTTTGGATGAGTCCCATAACCAGATCAGTAGTGGACACCTGGGAGAGAAGAAAACTCTAGGTAACAAGGGACCCAAGAAAAGTGGTTGCACCCCTCTTCAGCTGTACCAAATGGGTGCACCGATGGAAAGAATCGCTTTGGACATTGCTGGACCTTTGCCACTCACTGAAAGAGGAAACCAATATATACTGTACGTGTCGCCATGGATTACTTCACAAAGTGGCCAGAAGTCTATGCCATCCCCAATCAATAGGCTGTGACTGTTGCTCAGGTGTTGCTTGATCAGTTTTTCTGTCATTTGGGGATGCCACAAGTGCTACATTCAGACCAGGATACTGTAGAAACTTCGAGTCTGCTGTGTTCCGTGAGTGCTGGAAGTTATTGGGGATTAAGAAGACCAGGACTACCCCATTAACCCCTAAACCACGGGGTTGATTTGGCGAGACTTCCATGTCCAGCTAGGATATTCATATTCTGACAGACTTTCTAAAACTATTTGCTAAAAATCAGCTATTAGTCCTAGAATATAATTAAATATGCATATGGCACATACCTTCAGCTTTCTCCTGGGATGTTTGTTGAGCCTTCGTCAAGTACCATAGGACTTGCGGAGACCTCTGAAGTTGGGTAACGAAGTCTCAACTTTACACTTCCCGACACCCCGTAATATGATCACCACAGCCTGATATTATCACTAGAAACACTATTCTATGATTTTCATATAGGTTTGAATCCGTACTCCAAAAGAAAACACTGTGAAAGCAATGAAAATTACGAGCGCATATGAGCCTCCCACTTGCGCTCGTTCCCTGCTAGTATTCTGTCATTTATTATTCATAAAAACACTCACACTTTCTATTCCTATTATTATATAACACTTATATATATATATATATATATATATATATATATATATATATATATGCAGTCTATAAGTTTCCTTCAATAATAGTAGTTTATTGTCACTGTAGGCATTCAATTTCTTTTTTCAGTAAAATACGTAGAGAGCCAAGGTTTCACTTTCACTGTCATAATTTCAAGTATTTGTACTCATATTCTTATATTACTAATTATTTACATTTCTATTTACATTTTCTATTGTATTTTCAATATTTACACTTCTGTTTTACTTACACTATGTTATGCACTGTCACTTGCAGTAACTTATAAAACTATATTACACGGTTCCATCATATTTACATCCATTGCTTTCACTTGCTATTTACACATTATTTACATTTTCCACTTGCACTTTTGGAACTGCTTCAGGCTGTGGTAATAAAAAAAGCAGGTAATGCAGAGGGGAACCTGGCACTCAGCGCACTGCCAAGAGGTGTGTTTGTGCTCAGGTGTGCGTTGGGTGGTATGTGCACACACCTAGCACCTGCAGATCCCAGCCTTCCTCTTGGTTGTGGCAGGCATTTGCGCCAGTCTGTGCCGATCCATGTACGCCCTCTGTTCAAGTCCGTCGGGAAGTCTTACAGCATGGCGCCTTGAAGTTGCTCCTGTCACCCTACCATATCTCTCAAGCAGCTGCTGAACACAAGTCCTGGCGAACAACCTCAGGGAGAAGGACTTCGGTGGCTTTACCTCCATCTTGTACAGGATGAAGGCGTTCAGCATCGTTATGTCAATGAGATGCAGAAAAACTTTCCTGTACCACCCAGTATTCTTCCTGAGGCAGTCGATCTTTCCTATCATCATGTCGGACTTGTCCACCAGCCACATGTTGATTTTGTAGTCGATGACAGCATCAGGTTTTCTCACAGGTTCGCCTGTCCTACGGTCGACCTTCCCACTGTCTTTCATTTTCACCTTGTGTACGGTGGTGAGCATGTGCACGACCCTCTTGTCATGCCACCGTATTGCCAGCATCTTCTCAGAATTCCGTAGGTGCATGTCTCCTCGCTGCGAGTTTCCTGCCTCTGGGAATTTGGGGAAGTGGGCACGATTGCTCTTCACAGTACCACAGGAGCCGATGCCATGATCTGAAAGATATTTAGCAAGTTTTGGTGCTGTATAATAGTTGTCAGTATACAGCACATGATTCGCACAAAAATACCTTTCAAGCAGCACTTTCACTACACAGCCTGAGAAGCCAAGGGGGTGTGTTTTGTCCAGATCGACAGTGCTGGCTGAATAGATGACGAAGTCAAGTTTATACCCCGTCTTACAGTCGCACAGTACAAAGAACTTGATTCCAAGGCGATGGCATTTGCTTGGAATGTACTGTACAAACCTAAGACATTTTCTGAACAAAACCAAGGATTCGTCTATGACAACCTTCTGAAAGGGGTGGAAGAATGACATAAATTTATCCTTCATTCTGCTCAGAATCTCCCGGATCTTCCAGAGTGGGTCGGTTTGGGAAGGTACATCGTTGTTGGCAAATTGCAGGTTTCCCATGATGTTCCGGAAGCGATTTCTGGCCATATACTTATTGAAGGTGGGTGAGGGTAGTAAGGGGTCCATTGACCAGTATTCTTCCAACTCATGCTTCTTTGAGTGTGGCATGAGAAGCATGAGGGCAAAGAACACATACAGCTCCTGCACTCCCAGCACGGTCCACTGTTGCATCTTCGCTGCACCTGCACCACTTGCAGCACGTTGTGATTCGTACCTGTTAGTGTCATCACACATGTGCTGCATGACTTCGTCATCGAGGAAGGCCAAAAGGAAGTCCACACACTCAGCATCCTCATCAAGAGTGAAGGCAGGCTGTATACCTGAGGAACTCTCATCGAAATGGAGATGTTCAGGGACAAAATTGGAACCTTCCGTCGCACAAAGGCATCCATGATTCCCTGTAATGGTGATATAGGGTGGGTGAGGGTGGAGGGTGGCTGTGAGGCAGACTGGGCTGTTTCTAGGTCACTCTCACTGACCTTAGGTTGCCGTGTAGCACTAGCAGCCCTTACCCTAGTTGCTACTCTACTTTTACGAGTCAGGGATTTACCTCATCCCCTACGGCCTGCCTTCACTGTAGGTGCTGGTGGAGACTCCAACGATGAAGACTGAGGAGAAAATTCCACTGAAGATGAGGAAGAAATTAGTGAAGTGGAGCTGGGGAAGCGGGGAGGTGATTCACCTCGGGACTCATGGTGGGCTGGGTCATGCGGGGCCATTGTTCCTGGGCTAACTGGCCGCCTTTTCACTCCCTTCCCAAATTTCTTCCCTTGCTGCACTAAGGGCTCCTTTCCCTTGGAGCTAGGGATAATTTGGGACACTGAAGCACTCATACTAGGAGTTTCTGTAACGATTTCCTCTCCAGGCTCATCACTCGATTCACCTGAAGGATCAAAATCACTATCCATCATTATCATAGATAATTCTGCCAGTTCACGTTCCACTGCTGAGTCACTAAGTCCTTTACTGCTTCCCACCCAAATTTTTCTAGGGGTAGAGGTCACAGGGCCCTTTGCAATTGGTGCAGAAGAGGCGGAAATGGAGGGGCATGGATGCAACATGGTTTCACCTCAGAGGACGACAAGGAACTGATTCTCGCGGCGTATATGGGAAGGCAAGGGTTGACAATGTCAATAGGATGACAGCTGCTAATTTACAAGCTATGAAATGATTGGTAGGAAATCTCGACAATACATAAAAAAATAGGTAGTTCCAGGTGAATGTAAATATCACTTAGGCTTTTTCCTTCCTTTCATATATATATTTTTATTACGAGAATAGATTATACGGCATATTTCAAGGGGAGATTACTGGGGGAAATTAGCGAACGAGTGCACGTGGGGTGTTGTCAGGGGATAATTAGCCAATTTAAGGAGTATGGCACTATCAGTTACCTTACTTTTTTTTTGGTATATAATATTTTGTATAAGAATAGGGCATAGGGCTTATTTCAATGGATGAAATCAGTGGAAAATTCCAGGGCAGGCAAGAGGAGAGGGTAATGGAGGGGAGGTAGGGAGGGGAGTCAAGAACGGGGAAAAATGGCTAAATCGTCAACAATGGATGGAAGTACAGATGAGATTAGGAGTGCTGACTAGTGTTGGACATTGGCAGTACTGATAGATGATACAAGCCACCACTTGTAAGCCCGGGAGAATTCAAAATAACACAGAATCACAAAAGTGACACCTCACGGTATGATCCATTGCGCCCGAGCGTCACGAAAGGGGACAGTCAGATGGTATGGTGGAGAAATCCGAGGACAAGAACTGGCCAATTACTGCGTAGATGTACAAACAGAATGGGACCAGAAATTACCTGCATTGCTGATGGTATATCAGTCTGCATCCCATAAGTCTACTGGCTACATCTCTGGAAAACTGATGTTGGGACACGAGTTACGCATACCTGTTGACTTGTTAATGGGAAGACCACCTGGTGAAAAGCTCCCTACAGACACCTCCAGCTCTACAAAGCATATTCAAGAAAGGCTGGCTGAGGTACATCATCAAGTGCGAGGAGCCCTCAAGTTTTCAGGAGAGGTGATGAAGTGCAAGTATGATGCCAAGGAAAGTGAGGTGAGCTTCAAGGATGGTGACCAAGTTTGGTTATACAATCCTCAGTGAAAGAAGGGACAGTCACTGAAGCTGCAGAGCCCGTGGGACGGGCCTTACACTGTGTTGTACCACCTATCATATGTAACATATTGGATTCAGGGAGCCAGGAAGTCTCACCCAAAGGTGGTACATGTGAACTGTCTGTGGCAGTACCATGGGCCAGGACAGTATAGCTGGGACGTCTCTGAGGAAGTGTGCTCTCCTGCAGCCAAGGATGTTGAGGAGGACCATGGAACTGAAGTGCAAGAGGATGGTGGCAGTTTCCTGAAGGAAGAAGTGAACTGGGAAGAGGACCAAGATTTTCCTGGAGGGGTGGATGGTGTGAAGGAGCAAGGACATTGTCAGAAGCAGCACAGAAGAAGACCTGATAAGTTGAAGGATTATTTTGTGTTTAGTTCAATCTTTCATTAGGATTAATTATGTTTGTATATATTGTGTAGTTTTGTTGGAACAACAAAGAACTTGGGAGGGAGTAGTGTTAAAAAGCGAGATTTGCCAGTTAGGTAGCCGAGATGTTTCTTGATCTTTCCTGAACCATAGCTCCAGTATGAGTCAGAGTTGCCAGTTTGCCTGCTGTTTGTGAGCGTAGCTGTTTCGTACGTTATGCATTAATTTTTGTGCTTTTTATCCATAATGTTTTATTTATGTGATTGCTTGTTAAATTACATAATTTAAGTTTGTATGCAAAATAATTACAGTGGTATGTAGTGTAAGAAAACTTTGACATGTTTTGTATGTCTCCGAATTGGCAACTGTTGTTGCTAGGGGCAGGTACAGGACCAGGAAGTCCTAGAATGTTGGAGAAGCAAGGAAGCTTATATAAGGATGGGGAAGAGACTAGAGCAAGTCAGTCGGTTTTCAGTTCAGTTTGAGTGTATTGTAATACTGAAGTTAGTGAAGTTTGTAAAATGTTGCATGGAAGCATTAAGTATAATATTTTTGCATTTAGTGACGATTATTTTCGGTACTTGTGGAAAAAGTAAAGTGTTGTTGGCAAACGGTGAAGTGCTATTCCAGTTAGTAAAGTTTGTATTGCTCCAATATGATTGTGAGAATAGTGAAGTTGGAAAACATAAGCGTAATTACTTGGAAAATAATGATAGTGAACTAAAGAAGCCAGTGTTTATTTACAACGCCTGAGGTGATCCTGTGTACTGTACACCTAAAGGCTGCCTTTAGGAAGGACAACTCACTGGTTAACGTCCTTCCTATACTAAACTACTGCTGTTGGAGCCTGTGGCAGTGTAGGATGGGGACGTAATGTTATATTAAGCTCAACTACCTTTTACCAGATTTCAGATCATTAGGTGTGTATGAACCTACATGGCAATATATATATATATATATATATATATATATATAGTATTTCTCTATCGAAAGTGCCGATACGGTGCCGATTAGGTAAATGACCACCTATTCGGTATTTCGTTGCACTGCTTGTGCATTTTCCGGGACTCAGTACTATATCTTAGTTAACCCTTTATTATGTTGTCAACCTATTGTGCTTTGTAATGCTGCTTCCATAGAAGACATTATTTGGAGAGAGTAACTCTATCAAATAGTTTCTCGTGCACATTTATTAAGCTGGGCGGTGAGCATGTACCTAGGCAGGCCCATAGCTAAACTTTCAAAGGCGGGAGGGTCGTTCCTGCTGAATCTAGACTTGCATAGCAGCCGGCTAGTAAAAAGTCTGCTACATGCTTGCTATGGGGGTGTGGGTGTATGCATAAGCGTCATTAAGAAGCAGCGTAAAACTTCTGAATATCGGAGAGTGATTCTTTTTGCACTGACATTAAGAAAGAAAGAAAAAAAAAAACAGACCATGAGAGAATGAACTTTTAGGCAGGTGGGGAAGTCATCCGACCCTCTTTACCCCCCACTGGTTACTGGCCTGCCAGGTGAATGTCTGTTGGTCTATAGTTATATATATATATATATATATATATATATATATAGATAGATAGATAGATATAGATATAGATAACAGAACGGAGGAAGGAAAAACAAATGAATAAAAAAATAATCCTTACACCAGATGTCTGGTGTCCCCTGTTCATAAAATATCTGTAACAGTTAGATTTGAACAGCTGTGGGTTGAAAAATTTGGAGGGAAGCAACTCTGGGGGAAGCGAGTTCCAAAGAGATGCAGTTCGGGGAATGAAAGAGTTCTGAGAGGCAGAAGTTCTGCAATATGGCTGAGTGACATTCCAGTCATGAGCGCTACCAGATGCCCGTAGGGCACAAGGGAAGGCATGGAGAGTTGGCACCATGGACGCAACTTCGTGAGCATTTGCCATAAAAATATCTGTAAAATAATGCAAGAGAGGCAACATTCCTGCTTACTTGTAGGGGAGGTAGTTCATTTGTAATGGCAGGGTTGTTAATAATTCTAACAGCTTTGTTCTGAATTTTGTCTAGTAGTTTTAATGCAACCTCTCCACATCCATTCCACAAGGGTGAGCAATTTTCAAGTTGAGAGCACACATGACTTATAAATTCTAGCTAACTGCTCGTCAGTGAAGAAGTTACGGACTCTGTACAATAATCCAAGTTTTTTTTTAGGCGGTTTTAGCAAATGATCTAACATGAGAGGTCCAGCTGAGGGCATTGTTAAGTGGGGCGCCATAAATTTCAATACTTTTGGAGATGAGAATATTAGTAGCACTGAAGGTGATGTACGAATCTGGCAATATCCGTCTATTAGTAAATTGTATATATTAAGTTTTACTAGCATTAAGTGAGACAAGGTTGTTTTGTCCCCATTCACTGATCGTAGATAGGTCTTTATGGAGATGGCTGTACTGAGTTGAGAGGTAGAGATATTAAACTTTGTAAATGGGTGTCTATGTGTGAATGAACTATGTAGTGTTGAGTCATCTGCATATGAGTGGATGGGATTGTGGGTGACAGACAAGAGATCAGTATTAGAACCAGGAATAGGGTTGGTGCCAGAACTGATCCCTGCGGCACACCGGCGTTAACTGAGTGAAAATTGGAATATACATCATCTACTTTTATATTCCTGTCATTAAGATATGAAGAAATCAATGGAACAAAAGACGTTAGGTCGTCACATATATAGCTCCAAGTAGTTCAAGACTCCTTGCCCCGTGGGTTACAATATGCCCTCTTTAACTGATCTTCATTCTCTCTCAATCTTGGTTGTTCAAATATAATAAAGGAAACTTAAGCCCTAGGGCATGGGTCAGGTAACTTTTGGGTGGTATTACCCAAAAATTTATTTGAGTAAAATGAAAATAACTCCAGACATCAAAGTAAACAAAAACAAGCGAATTTCGTTCTAAAATTGTTGCATATGGCATACATAAAAAATCCATATAAAATGTTTATTGGATCCATCACTGTGGAGAAATATAAGAAACACACATTCTTCCACATGAATAGCACACACACACACACACACACACACACACACACACAAAATAATAATAAATAAAAATGACTGAAGAAATGAAGAATTTATTTCAAACCTCTCCACATCAGGTTTTGGGAAAATGATGCTGTTTCATTTCTGATATGGACATCTAAATCAGGGATTTTCTCTTTTTTATTTTCTATTTTGTGTATTTTATTTTATTATTATTATTATTATTATTTTTTAGGTCAGAGCAACTTGGATGGTGTCTTCAGGGTCCAACCGATTTCTGTACTTTGTTTTTAAGATCACAACAGTAGAGAATCCTTCGTCACAAAGGTAGGTTGTTGCAAAAGGGAGCAGCATTTTTATCGCTTCCATATGTACAATTTTGGCAGTCTTTTCAGCTTTTTGCATCCCAAAAGATGAGAGAGCTGCCTTGCTCTGAAATTCCATGCATGCTTCACTGCTGGGGCGAAGTTCAAGAAGTGTTTCTGCCAATCCTTCAAGCTCTTCAGGCACATCAGGAAGTTCACACTTAAACGGACTCACAACCCGACTGACAGTATATGAATCAAGCTTAGGAGAGTAATGAGAGAACCACTGTTTGTGTTTGCTCAGGTGCCTTGTAACTGACCCTTGATGTCACCAAGACTTGAGATCTTCACAATCTTCTCAAAACTCTGCTATTTTTGGAAGGGCAGCTATCTTGTTTTTATTCATTTTTATGGTTCCAGTACAGAAGCTTTGATCAAACTGTTGAAATGTTTTCCCTTACTAAAATGACATTCACGGCTTTTCCTTGCAGTTTCTTGTTCAGTGCTTTCACACGCCCAAAAATGTCAGCTACATATAAGAGATGCAGAGTTTCTGAACGTATCTGCAAGGACATGTTTTCGATCCACCAGAAACGTTTCAAGTTCGATTGTGAGAGCCCAAACTCTAATCAGAACATTTCCACGTGAAAGCCACCTAACTTCTGTGTGAAAGAGGAGACATGAATATTCAGCCTCCCCATCCTCAGATAAACTACGAAATAGTCGCATGTTTAATGCATTCCCTTTGACAGCATTGACAGCCTTGATAACATGATTCATGACAGCTTCCAGTTTAGGTTCCTACTGTTTCATAACCAATACCTGGTGATGTAGCATAGAGGCTCTACAGTTAGGGTGCTCCAGCTATAAAGGTTTATATCCGATGGATAGGCAGAGTTTAGCGTTAATTCTCACATAACACCATTTACGGAAGTGCATCTGGCCACTCGCACTAAACGTCTGAACTGCATTACCTACATTTGCCCCATGTCCCTAACGGGATGGCCACTTCCATAACCTCAAAAAGGTGAACACTGCCAGCTAACGTTTTCCCTGATCCATTATGAAGAACCATAACACGTGCTCGTAAAAATCTGTTGCTTGTTGCCGCATCCTGTTTGAAGTGGCCTCGTCAAAGAACCTCTAAGTGAGACTGTGTGATCACTCATCCGACGACACACAACCATACTCTGTTACCTACTCAAACACCTTTTATTTCTCCATTTTGATCTAGGTCTGCCTTTCCTTCCAAAAAGGCGTGCACACACACACACACAGACACACACACACACACACACACACACACACACACACACATTACTACTGTTCATTCACTGACATGGAACCACTTTATTTCCCAATGTTTAAACTGAAGTTGATCACAAACCTACTACACTTTCCGTGGATCTTTCCATGATGCTTCTGCTCTTTCTTTTTTTCATGTGTGGCTCTGTTTCAATTGGTCAAACATTTGAAATAAAGACATTCCGTATAACTTTGAGCCAATATTGCAAAAGCTTATCAAGGTCGATAACTGTTTATATCTACCCAAGGTCCAGCAAGGAGGACAAATGAGCCTCCGGAAAGTAGATGCACCGGACAAAGGATAAAAGCTAAAAAAAAAGGACTGCCCGGCCTGAAGCCAGATGTTTGGGAACCTTAGCCCACACACTTCTGATAAGACGGCAGTGAATGGGTGATAGACATAACTAACTTCTTCAGTATAGTAACGTCTTTATTTAGTTGGTTCTTGTTATCCTAATACAATTTTCTTACCTCAGGAGAGATGCTTGTTAGTGAAGGTATTACCTAAGAATATATCTAAGTCGCACTCCAGTAGTTAAACTTATCATGGTCGCCGCTTCTCTCATATTTCATTCCACTTAACATCAGAGGATTTTATCCAGCTGAGAGTCACGGGATTCTGAGTGTTAGTCTCTATCTATTTTTTTTTTTTATGTGAGGAAGAAGGAACCAAAGGCAACTAGCCCCCAAAACTGTTCCTTCCAAGAGAAAAACAAAATACAAGAGAGAGCCAAATTCAAGATCTGATCACTTCCAGATGCATGGACACACTGCGTTTGAAAGACTGGAGATCATAGGAAGCAGGAAATACAGACAGAGGGAGACAGTTCCAGAGTTGACCTGTTGTATAAATGAAGGACTGGGAGTATTAACTCTTGCATTAGAGTGTTGGACAGAAAAGGGATGAGAGTTTGCTGCTGGACAGGTGCTACTTGCCCATCGTAGGGGTGGAGGAATGCATGCAGACAGTTCAGAGGAGCAGTGACCATTGAAGCAGCAATAGAAAAGAGATAAAGATGCAACAGTGCGGCGAAGAGACAGAGGTTGAAGGGAGTCAGTAAGAGGAGGAGAGTTAATGAGGCGAAAAGCCTTTGACTCCACCCTATTGAGAAGAGCTGTATGTGGGGAGCCTCCCCACACATGAGAGTTGTACTCTACGTAGGGGCGGATAAAACCCCTGTATAGAGTCAACAATTGTTCAGAGGTAAAGAAGGAACGGAGTCGGCTTAGCACACCTAATCTCCTGGAAGCAGATTTTACTAAAGATGTAATATGATCTTTCCAAGATAAGTCCCGAGTAAATGAAACCCCAATCATGTTCAAGGATGATGCAGGATTAAGCTGAATATTATTAAACATTAACCCCTTAACCACGGGGCATCACTTTCGTGACGCTTGGGAGCAAGGGATCATACCACAGGGCGTCCCTTTTGTGATTCTGTGTTATTTTGAATACGCCCAGGCTTTGAAGTGGTGGCTTGTATCATCTATCAGTACTGCCAATGTCCAACACTAGTCAGCACTCCTAATCTCATCTGTACTCCCATCCATTGTTGACAATTTAGCCATTTCTCCCCGTTCTTGACTCCCCTCCCTACCTCCCCTCCATTACCCTATCCTCTTGCCTGCCCGGCTGTGCTACACTAAGTAAATCTTCCCTGGAATTTTTCACTGATTTCATCCATTGAAATAAACCCTATGCCCTATTCTTATACAAAATAATATATACAAAAAAGAAATAAGATAAGTGAGAGTGCCATACACCTAGAATGGGCTAATTATCACTTGACAACACCTCATGTGCACTCGTTCGCTAATTTTCGCTGTTTATTTCCCCTTGAAATATGCCGTATAATCTATTTTCGTAATAAAAATATATATGAGAAAGGAAGGGAGAAGCCTAAGTGATATTTACATTCACTTGGAACTACCTAATTATTGCAGGCCACCACACTGTATTCTACGCTAAGTAAATCTTCCCTGGAATTTTCCACTGAATTCATCCATTGAAATATGCCCTATTCTTATACCAAATAATATATACAAAAAAGAAATAAGGTAAGTGATAGTGCCATACACCTGGAATTGGCTAATTATCACCTGATAACACCTCACATGCACTCGTTCACTAATTTTCGCTGTTTATTTCCCCTTGAAATATGCCGTATAATCTTTTTTCGTAATAAAAATATATATAAGAAAGGAAGGGAGAAGCCTAAGTGATATTTACATTCACCTGGAACTACCTAATTATTGCAGGCCACCACACTGTATTCTACGCTAAGTAAATCTTCCCTGGAATTTTCCACTGAATTCATCCATTGAAATAAGCCCTATGCCCTATTCTTATACCAAATATTATACAAAAAAGAAATAAGGTAAGTGATAGTGCCATACACCTGGAACTGGCTAATTATCACCTGATAACACCTCACATGCACTCATTCGCTAATTTTCGCTGTTTATTTCCCCTTGAAATATGCTGTATAATCTATTTTTGTAATAAATATACATATAAGGAGGGAAGGGAGAAGCCTAAGTGATATTTATATTCACCTGGAACTATCTAATTTATTATCTATTGTCTTGGTTTCCTGCCAATCATTTCATTTCTATATATTACCAGGTCTCATAGGGCTGAAGTTGGTAGTATTCCACCTACCCTAGCCAGGCGACAGGAGGCCACCACTATCAGTTCACTGTCGTCTTTGAACGTGGGATTATGTCTGATTTGCTCGTGTTAACTTCCTCCGCTTTATAGTCCCATGCAAAGGGCCCTGTGACCTTTACCCCCTACTAAACCTTGTGTGGAAAGAGGTAAAGGGCTGACAATTGAGAGAGAGTGACTATGATCTTTTTATTGAGTAAAACAGTGCAAGTTGAATTGTAAATAAAGTGTACATAATGTGTAAACAGCAAGAAAGCAATGAATGTAAATATATGTGAACAGTGGAAAATAGTTTTATAAGTTACTTCAAGTGACAGTGCATAACAGTGTAAATAAAATAGAAATGTAAATAATGTAAATAAAGTAGAGAACATAAATAGAAATGTAAATGAGTGGTATTATAAAAATACGAGTATATATACTAGGAGTAATGAAAGTGAAAGTTTCACTCTAGCATGTATGAATACTATGGGTTATGAGAGTGAAGGTGAAAGTGACATTCACTCTCAATGCTAGTATACAAGACGAGAAAGTGAATGCTACGTATTTTACTGAAAGGAATTGAATCCCTACAGTGACAATAAACTACTATTACTGAAGGAAACTTATAGATAAAGACTGTAGATATATATAAGTGTTATATAGTAACAGAAATGTAAACTGTGAGTGTTTTTATGAATAATAGACAACACTAGCGGCGAATGATCGGAAGTGGGATGGTCATACGCCCTCATATTTTTCATTGCTTTCACAGTGTTTTTTTTGGGGAGAATGGGTTCCAAACTATTTGAGAATCATAGATTAGTGTTTCTAGTGATAATATCAGGCTGTGGTAATCATATTACGAGTTGTCGGGAAGTGTAAAGTGGAGACATCATTACCCAACTTCAGAGGTCTCCACAAGTCCTACGGAACTCGATGAAGGCTCAACAAACACCCAAAGAGAAAGCTGAAGGTATGTGCCATAAGTATGTGATATTAATATTCTAGGACTAATAACTGATTTTTGGCAAATATTTTTAGAGTCTGTCGGAGCGCGAATATGCCCGCGGGAGCCGCAAGCAAAGCAAAACAAGCCCGCGGTGTAAGGGTTAATGGGTATAACCATGGAAGATTTTGTCGGGTTGATAGGTGCAAAAACAGAGTCTTTGATGCATTAAAAGCAACAAAATTATTTTTACCCCAGTTAGAGATAAGAGCCAAGTCAGACATTTGGTGTGCCATAGCCTCATCCCTTGTTTGTTGAAGTAACTGCTGAGATGGACATTGCGGGAATCGAATGGAAAGGTGAAGGGTGGAGTCATCAGCGTATGAGTGGATAGGGTTAGATGTACAGCTTAGAAGGTCATTGATGAATAAAAGGAAGAGAGTTGGTGATAGGACAGAGTCCTGAGGAACACCACTGTTAATAGATCTAGGAGAAAAACGATGGCTGTCTACAACAGTGGCTATAGAACGACCAGAAAGGAAGCTAGAGATGAAGGCACAGATAGAAGAATAGAAACCGTAAGAGGGCAGTTTGGAAATTAAAGATTTATGCCAGAATCAATCGAAAGCCTTAGAGATGTCAAGTGCAATGGCAAAGCTTTCGCCAAAGTCCCGAAAGGAGGATGACCAGGAGTCTGAAAGGTAGGTGAGAAGATCGCCAGTGGAGCGTCCCTGACGGAACCCATACTGACGATCAGAAAGAAGGTTATGATAGGAAAGATGCTTTAAAATTTTTCTATTAAAAAAAGACCTGAAAACTTTTGAGATACAGGATGTTAAAGGAATTGGACGATAGTTAGAGGGTTGGGAATTGTCACCCTTCTTTGGGACTGGCTGAATAAGAGCAAACTTCCAGCAAGAAGGAAAGGTACAAGTTGACAGACAGAGGCAAAAGAGTTTGCCTAGCCGGGGTGTAAGCACAGAAGCACAGTTCTTAAGAACAACAGGAGGAACTCCATCAGGCCCATATGCCTTATTAGTATTGAGGCCTGTGACAGCAGAAAATACATCAGCTGAAAATTTTTATGTCAGCCATGAAGAAGTCAGAGGGGGGAAGTGATGGAGGAACAGTACCGGAATCGTCTAAGGTAGAATTGGGGGAGAAAGTCAATCTATCTATTGCCAGACGTCTCAATCCCGTTCGGGGTGGCCACACACAAATCGCCTCCACGTCGCCCTGTTCTCCGCCATTTCACTGCCCCGCTCCCAACTCACACCCCCCTCTCTCATATACCTCTCCACCCCATCCCTCCATCTCATCCTCGACCTCCCCCTCCCTCTTCCCCCCTCCACCTCACTTACATACACTCTCTTCGTCACTCTTTCACCCTTCATCCTCTCCACAAGGCCAAACCACCTCAGTGTGTTCCTCCTAACGCTTCCTATGACATCCATATCCACATCACAATGTTCCTTTATATCCTCATTTGTCAGCCTGTCTCTCCATGTTACTCCACAGGCTCCTCTTAAATAACTCATTTCCACTGCTCTCACTCTTGACTTGTGTCCTTCCAGCAACGTCCAAGCTTCACTTCCATACGTTTGAGTTGGTATCACAATACTGTCATGTAGTAACTTTTTTCACTTCCATGCTCACTTCCCTGCTTCTTATCACTTCTTTCAAGGAACCAGCAACCTTTCTTCAATGCTGTACCCTTTCAAGCACTTCACCCTCCAAACCTCCATCCTTACTCATCACACTATCCAAGTACTTAAACGTCCTCACATTTTCCAATTCCTCACCATCCAACCTCGCTGTACATTCACTGGCTTCACCTCTCTCAAAGACCATCACTTTACTCTTCCCTACATTAACCTTTAGATTCCGTTTCTTACACACTCTCCCAAACTCATCCACCAAGTTTTGCAGCTCTCCTTCGTCTTCACTCAACAACACAGTATCATCTGCAAACAAGGAGTTTCCAAACACTACCCTCTCTCACCATGGCCACTCCAACATCCACTACCCTACCTTGTACCTCTTTTATTACCCCATCCATGTACAGACTGAACAACCATGGAGACATGACACATCCCTGTCTCAACCCAACCTTCAAAGAGAAAAATTCATTCAGTTCACCATCCACATGCACTGCAGCCTTAGCACCATCATACATACTCTTCACATCATTCAACAACTCCCCATCTACTCCATATATTCTTAATACTTTCCACAGTCCTTGTCTATCCACTCTGTCATATGTTTTCTCCAAATCCCTGAAAGCCGCATACAACTTCTTTCCCTTCTCTAGAAACATTTCCACTAAAGATCTAAGAATGAATATCTGATCTACACAACCTCTTCCCCTCCTAAAGCCTCCCTGTTCTCCAACTAATTCCTATGTTCTTTTTCTAACTCTGTCAGTAAGTATCTTACCATACACTTTTCCTATTATACTAAGAAGACAAATGCCCCTATGATTACCACACACTTCTTTTTCCCCGTTTCCTTTGTACAAGAGAATAATTATACCTGACTTCCAATCCTCTGGGACTCTACCTTCCTCCCAGGCCAATCTGCACATCTTCCACATCCATTCTACTACTATCTCTCCCCTTATACTTCAGCATTTCACCACACACTCCATCAATTCCTGGGGCTTTCCCCAATTTAACTTTCTTCATTGCTTCCATAACTTCTATCCTACTGATTTCTTCCTGTCTCCTCACCTCCCTCCTTCTCCCAGCCATTCCCCAGCCACTTATACTCTCATTACTTCCATCCTCTATGTTCAACAGTTCCTCAAAGTGTTCTCTCCATCTGCTCACTTTTTCTCCCTTCTCCACTAGTAATCTACCATTTTATCTTTCATTCCCCTGCTAACTTCACTTCCACCCTTTCTTATTCTTTTCACCTCTTTCCAGAACGTTTTCTTACAGTCCCTCTACTTTACACTCAAGTTCGTTCCAAATTCCTCATCCACTCTCTTCTTACCCTACTAATCTTTTCACCTCTCTCTTTCTTTCTACATATAACTCTCTCTTCCGCCTCTCAACTTCTTCCACGCCCCTTTTTCTCATCCATTCATTGTATGTTTTCTTCTTTTGTACCACAGCCTGTCTTACCTCTTCATTCCACCACGCTGTTCCTTGCACACTCCTCCGTCTTCTCTTCATCCCACACACCACATCACATGCTGCACATATTTCTTCTGTAAATATCCTGCACACACCTTCCACGTCCCCCATCTGCTCCAATTCATATTTGCCCAATCATTCCTCCACTTCTCTCTTATACTCTGCCTTTTTCTCATCCTCTTGTAACCTTTCCACTCTCCTTACAAATATTCCTTATTCCAGTCCTTCCCTTCTTCTATTTCTCCATGCTAATTGGACCTTGATTCTGGCCACCACCAAGTAGTGGTCAGAAAGTCCATTCCCCCAACTTCTATAAGCTCTTGCATCCATTACACATTTTCGCATCCTTTCATCCACACACACATAATCAATCATTGTTTTCCTTTCATTCGGTTTACCACCCACCCTTCTCATCACCCACCATGTATACCTGTGAATCATTTTGTGCCTGAAGAGGGTATTGGCTTTCACCAACCCCCTCCCAGCACAAATGTCCACTAATGCACTGCCATTCTCATCTATCTCAGCAGGCACACCACACTCACCAACTATTCCATCCAACTTCACAATCCCTACTTTACCATTCATATCACCGATCAAAAACACTCTCTCATTCCTTTCAAACTTTTCCAGGCACACTTCCACATTTGTCCAGAACTCTTCTCTCACTCTGCTTGCACGATCTTGCATTGGCGCATACACACACACAATCGCCCACATTTGATTTCCAACTTTCAATCTTACCCACACAATCCTTGACCCAACTGATCCATACTCTCTTATGCTCTTCTTCCATCTTTTACTCACAACTATACATTCTCCTTCTTTTGCCCTCTCATTCTCACCTACTCCTGCACATATACCCCATCCATACTCCCATTCTATCACTCTCACCTCTCCATTTCGTTTCAGTGTTAGTACTGGTGTTAGTACTGAGTGTTAGTACTGGTACCATTACCCCTCTCATTGCCGTGTCTCTTCGCATTTAATTCCGTTTAAGTTTACATTATTTTGTTCTGCTGAAAGTAAGTCTTGAGAGCCTGAGAGTGTTAAAGCTTTCAATAGGGTGATTTTTTTTGGGGGGAGGAGGGTAATTCCTGCTATCTCTAGTCCACTCTAAATATCCCAAGATATTTTTCCATGTATATCTGTTAACATTAATTCATGATTAGATTAATATTATTTATGTTACTCAATAATTTTCTTCATAATTTTTTTTGTGTACATATATAACACTGGTCAACAAAAATGAAATTACTTCACGGTTCTGAATTGAAATGGTCCGATTCTAGGGTAATCGAAGGTGCTGAACTTGAATATGGCATCAGTAAGGATGTATCAGGTCCGGTTCTTGAAAACCAGTGTATCGGTATATCTTGCTCACAGGATGTGACTCATACATTTTCTTGTTTAGTTCCATTGATTAAATATGTATTTTTGTTGCAGGTTACACATATTGTTTCCACTTCTTGCAGAAATTCTCAATCACTTTGACAGTGATGAGAGATGGAACACCGCAAATATATAAATGATCCTGACCTTTTTTGTTACAATTGTGAAGCGTTCACCCCGGAAAGCTTCAAGAAACCCATCATGACGACTGTTCGAGTGAACTACAAAAGCTACTTCAAGTGTCCGTTGGAGGACCAAGACAAGAAATGGACACCTCACATAGCGTGTAGGTCCTGTGTCAATCGCCTGCTTGAATGGGTGCATGGAAAACGAAGTTTGGGTTTGCCATTCGCTGTACCAATAGTGTGGCGAGAGCCCAAAGACCACAGCAACAACTGCTACTTCTGTTTCAGGAGCATCAAAGGAATAACTGTCAAGACACGAGCCACAGTACAGTACCTCAATATCGCTTCAGCAATCTGACCAGTGCCACACAGTGCAGAACTACTGGTTTCGAACCCAACTGCTGAACACGAGCTAAGCAGCGAATCTGATTCCATTCATAGCCAGGTGGATGATGACTACCAGGATGACTCAGGAAACAGTGGGCCCAAACCATTCAACTAGGGAGCCCTTCATGCTCTCATATAAGACACTGATTTGTCGAAAGAAAAGGAAGAACTCCTGGGATCATGACTGAAGCAGCGTAACCTGCTGGAAGGTGGAGTGCACATCATTATGGCATGTCATTGGCATAGACAGGTGTCTGCATATTTCAAAATGGCAGACAACCTTTCCTATTGCGATGACGTGTTGTCTCTCATGCAGCAGCTCTGCAAGTCTGATCCATACAAGCCAGGTGATAGGAGGCTGTTTATAGATTCAGGAAAAGACACTGACAGCAGTCGTCCTACTCAAAGGGAATTGGCTTCCATCTGTGCCAATAGCACCCACGAAGAAGATAACCGAACGCTATGAAATTATGAAGATTGTGTTTCCCGCTATTGAGTATGAGAAGCATCAGTGGAAAACATGCAGGAACCTCAAAGTGATCATTGTACTTCTGGGCCTTCAGAGTGGTTACACAAAGCACATGTGCTTTCGGTGCTTGTGGAACAGTAGAGCTAATGCCGAGCATTATGTAAGAAAAGAATGGCCGGCAAGACCAAAAGATGCACGCGGAAGGTTCAACTGTCTTCACAAACCCCTTGTGGATCCAGTAAACATATTCTTACATCCACTGCATCTCAAGCTGGGCTTGGTGAAAAATTTCGTAAAAGCCATGGATCAAACGGGTTCTAGGTGTCAATACTTGTCTATGAAGCTCGATGGCATGGTATCCGAAACCAAGTTGAAAGCAGGGGTCTTGAATGGTCCTCAGATCCACATGCTGGTTGATGATGATGCTTTAAACAAGGCATTAAACACGCTGGAGAGAGATGCATGGGAATCATTCGTGAATGTCTCACAGAACTACCTTGGAAACCATTGTGCAGACAACTACTAAGAGTTTCTGGCAGGCATGTTACGGAGTTATCGAGCTCTGGGCTCATGGATGTCCTTGAAGATTCAGTTCTTTCACTCCCACCTCGATTTCTTCTCAGATAACCTTGGAGACATAAGTGAGGAGCATAGTGAAAGGTTTCACCAAGACATTGCTATAACAGAGAGCAGGTATCAAGGCCGATTTAGTCCCAACATGATGGGCGACTATTGCTGGATGCTACAAAGTGAAGAAAGTCAGTTTAACAAGCGGAAACGCGAAGTGCAGAAGTATTTTTAAAACTTCATCACTTGCTAATAATATGTGCATTGGATTTCCATATTTTTGTACCATAAATCATCACAATATTATCTGTGTGTGCCTCAATTTATGTTACAAAGTTGAGATGAGTTATGCCACATTGAATATGTATTCAGTCTGATATTCAAGAAACCTGGTCCGATAGCACAAAATGAATATCAGATTTGAAATCAGTGCTATCAAATTAGTCAGGGACACATACTCACGTATGAGAACCTTTTTGTAATTTATACTATTTACATATTATGCACATTTCACTCAGGGGATCTCACTTAAATGTTTACTCTTCCTCCCGTAAATACTGACTCCAAGTTTGCAATCCTTTCAAGCATTCTGTGCATCGCCAATAGTAATATACCAAATACAATGGAGAAGATTATAAAGACAGTTGGAGCTGGGCTATACACATAATATGGACGGAACATATACTCAGTTCTTCCCAGGGCTTCATTGTTTCATTGATTAATTGCATAGTCTCAAACTTAGGTGAAGTCAACTTAATACTTGTCCTTATGTTTAAATCCATCTCAGGTAGTGGTTGGAAGTATTTGTGTGTGATTGAGGATGGCATAGTGACTGTTTGTAGCTAAGGTGGACAAAGATGGTGTAAGTACAGTACAATAGTCAGGTGCTATGTATAATCCTGATGCTGAATTATGAGATGGTGGTATATCTGGACAAATTATGAAAGCTGATGTGTTATGAGTGAAGTAGAAAAACTGAGAATGCCCAATGCATTGATGATGTGTAAGTTTATCTGGAGCAAATGTGAAGTTGCAATGCTCATGAATGGCACGATTTCTTATGATAGCCATTTCACAAGGGACTGCTCCAGTAGGCTGAAACGTGAAAATGTACGCAGGACAAAGTTGAACAGAATGTGAGGATGTACGACACTTTCGTTCAATCGTTGATTCACTAGTGAAAGTGACAGTGTCCTGTCTATCAGAGACCATGATGAGTTCAGTGTCTGTGTTGATGCTGATGATGACCAAGGTGTCATTAATCTTAGAGGGAAAAGGGTATATTTGATAGACTGTGAACAGACTACCTGTTATGAATCGTACCTGAATTATTACTGATGTTGGTGTTAGAGTCGCCTGTAAATATAGATAATATAGCATGAGATTTCTGCCCTGGAATAAAGGCTTCAAACCATGTTTATGTATGCCTTGACATTATCTGACGTTGATCGTGAACTGGAAGTAAGTTAATGGTGATCTTGCCATTACCAGCATTTGCAGTACCTTTCATCAATGACTGATAACAAACTCTAGTGTTATTTAACTGGAGTATTATTATGGCAATACTGTATGTTCCATGATTACTGAGAAATGTTGAAAAAGTGTCATGTTTCCTTCCATTGCATTTATTTTGTCCACATTCTGGTGAGATATACTCTCTGCCTTCCTGAGATTTTTCAGTGTCGTCATCATTGCTGTGTTTTGACCGTCAACTAGCTTTTGTTGATATGTTAATACCTGAGCTATCTTATTAAAGTTGTTGTTTACTTCTTGAAGATCTTCCTCTGTAGCCAATCCAAAAATGTACCCTAGAATTGTACCACCCAGGTCGAACAAACCGCACCTCTCACGTCTGCGTGTGATGTTGTTCGTGTCCATAAATGCCTCCGTTCCACTTGATGGGATATCTTGGATCATGATGAGCATGGTTGTTTTAGCTTGTTCAAGTTTCCATTTCGCTAACTTCACGATTTTAGTCACTTCCTTTATGTTATGAGCTTCTGAAACAGAACTTCCTATCATAACTTCCAGTGTCCTCAGTGTCTTGGCAATGTTCTCCAATAATACCGATAATTCATATAAGATGTCCAAACTAATTTCAGTACTCATATCTTTCACGGTTGCTGTCGAGGCCATTGGGGCTATGAGGCATCCTTGCCTTACTATATGTTGAGGGTCTAAGTGAACTGATTCTCTTGCTATATAGATGAGAATCCATGATTTAAGTCCCCTTAGCGTTACCTACCGAAAAAAAAAAAAAAATCTATTAATTGGCTCATCCAGTCATGCTGTGCTCAGTGATAGCTATTATGCAATTACAACTGGCTTATGGAGAACACTAACTTGGCTCGGTGTTTCAGTTATAGAAGGAGTTTAAATCGATACCTAGCTCGTGTAAATGCTGTATTGCGGCATTTGTAGCAACAGTTGCACCTATTTTTGTTTGTTTGTTATGCGATCTAAATTTATTTCTATATGTATTGATTTTCTCAAGTTTATTTCCATCGATAGTATTCGGTGTTTCAGTTGTGACCAAGGTTGCATAATTGCTGGCTAAATTCCTTGGGACCCTTTTTAACCCGTCACGTCCCGAGGGTTTCCGCACCTATGACATCCCCCAGTCGCGAGCCTTTTTGGAAAAAATTTTTTTTTGCTAAAACTTCCGCTTAGGTCGAGAAACGAAGGAAAATCATAAAGAAAGTGGTTCCTGTGGTCTATAAGTGGTCTGTACAGGTGCGGTTCCCCCCCGCAGGTATCGTATTCTGTAATGGGCTGGATATGCGTTTACGTTTTCTATGGTAAGGAATAATGGGAGAAACAACACACAACACCTCTACATTTATTGAATTTGAACTAATAAACAATAACAGTAACAATATAATGGATTTCAGACACATATATATGAAAAATAAGCATTGTACCATCGCGCGAGCATAGCGAGTTTGGTCCGAGTCGTAACATGCTATATGCTAAGTTTCTGGTATGAGTCAACCTATCATTTTTTCTAGTTGTATACTTCTGTTTCAATGACAATTTACCAATTATAACTGTTTGTAAGTGTTTTCAGATGTTTTCATTCATTATGATGACATGCAGCATAAGTTTAGCGCACATCAGCTTAGTAAGCACACTCGCTATGACTCGTATTTCAACATACCAAATTGTTTTATCACTTTCCAATTATTTTCCCCTTTATATAGAACCTTTCCTCCACCACTGTAAAGGTTTTCAATTATTTTCATTCAATACGAGGGCATTTAGCGATATGCTAGCGCATATTCACGTAGCAACCACGATCTCAAACACTCGTGTTTCATCATCTACTTTATTTATTCACTCCAATTATATTTTCCCACTTACATTACACACGTTTACACCCCTAGAATGCACTGTACATACTTACTGCCATTATTTATTCAAGTGAGCGTGAGAATATCGCCTGAAAATACCCTCGCAAGGAATGTTTCGTCATACATAATACTCACACACTTATATACTAATTCACTCACACACTTATATACTAATTATTCACTTTATCACTTGCTGACTTTTATTTTGACTAATACGTGCCTTATTCATTCGACTGAGCGTCAGGAAATCTTATCTTTATACACACGCTATGAATATTTGACTCAGAATATACGTCATCATATACAATAATTTGAACTTATATTATACCCGTAAGAATGTCACATAATAATAATTATATAATTACGGGCCGTATTTATTGCACTGAGCGACAGAATATCGCATCATATAACCCTCTCTATGTAAGTTTCAACTTAGGGCAGATTTATATACTTACACCCAATGTTTTCACTTATGTTCTACCCGTATGCACTTTATACTAATATTTGGAGGTCCACATGACTGATAATTTCACTGAGCGTCTGTCTGTCGCATTTACCTCATAATTTCAGCGTCCTTTCGCATTCACACCATGCTAAAATTGCATCAACGTGTGATATTCACTAACACATGGGTGAATACAGAGACCCACGTCACACTGCACGCACTCATAGCGGGTGTCCTTCCTCTGTGTCGTGAGTCTCACCTGGGAATTACTGCACACGTGACACCTGCGCTGGGGCCTAGGTCTGTTGGGCTGGGGAGGGATAGGAGTGGGGAAATGGCGGCCGGATATTCTCTGGGGAGTTTGGGTAATAGGGGCAGTGCGGGTGCGCTGTTGGGGCCTTTCAACAGCATACTTTGCAAAGATTTCTCTTGTGAGCTCCCTCACAAACCCTTCAAACGTTTCCTGAACTCCTGTGGTCATGGCGTGAAGGTGGTGGCAATTCAGAGCAGTGATATCTAGTAAGTGAAAGAACAGTTTTTTATACCACTTCATCGTTGTCCTGGCACATTCTACCGTCGATATCATGGAGTCTGACTGGTCCACGAGGCGCATGTTTATATTGTAATCCATAACACACTCAGGTTTCCAAACACAACGCCTGCCCTCGCTACGGTAATCTACTGAATCAGTACGGTGCATCAGGGGGCGGTGAACCGTGGACAAGAGGCTTACTTCTCTGTTGTGGTTCCACATTGTTGCAAGGATGTTGTTGGCTTTGAAGAAGATAACCTCACTCCTTGCAAGTTTCCGCCCTACCTTGGCCATGTGATGCCGGTTCACCTTTACGGTTCCACAGACTCCCGTTTCATGTGTGTGAAGATAACGAGTGAGAAGAGGGCTAGTGTACCAGTTGTCGAAGTAGAGAACGTGACCGCGATGAAGGTAGTCTTGTATCATCATCTTTACCACTGCTCCCGACAGTCCAATACTTCGATCTTCTATTATGTCTGTCTGTGCACCGGTGTACAAGACTATGTCTTGCACGTATCCAGTCCAACAGTCACACATAACAAAGATCTTGAACCCAAAACGGTGCCTTTTGCTGGGTATATTCTGTCTGAATGAAATATTGCCTCTCCACAACACGAGACTCTCCTCTATGACGAGATCTCTATAGGGATAGAATGAGGATCGAAAGGTTTGCCTGAGGTGATCAAAGACCAACCGAATTCGCCTCATTTTGTCAGTGTTGTTTGCATTTGCAGGGTCATGAGCATCATAAAAATGGAGGCGACTTAGAATTTGTTGAAACTGATTACGGCTCATCACTTGACCAAATATGGGGGTAAACATAACAGGGTCCCTAGTCCAGTAAGCAGGAATTCTATTCTTTCTTATAATATCCATCAAAAGGACCAGGGCAAAAAATAAAAACATTTCTGGAAGGGAGACATGGTAATCATAGATCATAGAATGCCTACTCCTTGTTCCCAATCTTTCACTTTCTAGGCGCTGGGCGCTTGCAAACAGGTTTGTTTGATAAACGATCTGATCCACGAATGCCTCATTGAAAAACAGGTGGAAAAAATTCAACCTGGTGGAATTACTGTGAATACCTGGTGCAATGCAGCCAGATCGCCCTTGCTCAGTGAAAGGGTGAATGAGGGGAGAAAAATCACTCCCATCCTCCCAACCCCACGACACAAATCCCTCGTCCCCATCACCGCCTTCGTCTGGGTGGGGAGGAGATCCTGGTTGGGGAGGTGGGGGAGAAGGAGTACGGAGGGCTTCCCCACTGTCACTTCTCTTCCCTCTGCCTTTACCCTTTCCCTTACCCTTACGGCCTTGAGGAACATTAGGGGGCTGTGGGGATGAAATAGTAGAATATTGGGGAGCAGAAGACGTGCTGGGGAGTGGTTCCTCCCCACCTTCCCCCTCCATTACCACACCACGTGCTCTCACGCAACCTAGCTCGACCACGTGTTAGGGGATATTGGGGAGCATAAGACGTGCTTTGGAGTGGTTCCTCCACACCTTCCCCCTCCCTCACAACCCCACGTGATAAGGAACGCACCCGCACTGGCCCACGTGATCCACTCTGCTGCCTCACACTACGTAGGGAGAGCAATGACTCACTCACGTCACTCTCACTTTCCCTAATCCCAGGACTTTCCATTTCACTCCCCACTCCCTCCACTTGACTTCCTAGCTCCCCAAACAGAATGCTAGGCCCATACCTGCTCATACGACGTGGTGTGCGCTCTGGGCCACGATGTGTTATGACCTCCCGTCCATACCACGTGGCAGCACGTCCCACGGCTCCGTCCTCGTCCTCGTCCTCGTCCTCTACCTCGAATTCTC
Source organism: Coenobita brevimanus (assembly GCF_032717465.1). Taxonomy (NCBI): domain Eukaryota; kingdom Metazoa; phylum Arthropoda; class Malacostraca; order Decapoda; family Coenobitidae; genus Coenobita; species Coenobita brevimanus. The sequence goes on along the minus strand of NC_136999.1, from coordinate 25,030,859 downwards.
CTTCCAAATCACGCTGGGGATAGGGATAGGATATACCACGTGCCTTCTTTGCCTCCAGCCCCTCTCTAGCAGCACGGTAAGTCACGTACTGCCGCTTCCTGGGTGACGGAACTTCCTCTTCACTGCTGGTGGTTTCTTCCTCCTCTGGCTGCACATAATCTTTGTCCATCTCCTCGTCATCCAGTGGGGAATCACTGTCGCCGGTAAAGGTGTCCAGGGCGACTTGAATCTCGCTGTCTGAGAGACCTCTCTTAGCCATGTCTGAGCAGGACCGTGGCTACCAGGTGAGTGGACGAGTGGCGGGCTAGTGTGGGTCGCGCGGGGTCGCCGAGTGTCCCTGCCTGGTGGCAGGTAGGGGAAGGTCAGGCGAGGGTATGTACCGTAAATCAAGCGCGAAATTTGAAAATTGTCGAAATTATGCACATTGCAATTGCACGACGTACTGGTACGTCGCCGGGACTGGCAAATGCAAATCGTTGCAACGTACCCATACGTCGTCGGGATGGGGCGGGTTAAATGATCAACATGAATTTGTTTTGTTTCGCCCTTGTTTGCAGTCTTCTTAATTACTCTGTATGGGCCTTCAAATTTCGGTGATAGTTTATTGTCTCTAGTGTGAATAATACCATAGACATTGTCTTCTAAGCTGATACTTGATTCCTTTGCCATTTTATTGAATGACTCCGTCATTTTTTCCTTGGACATCGATAAATGTTTCTTCACCCTTTTGTGTATATCCTGGAATTCACGCAAACGGAGTTTAGGATAATCATCATAACTGTATACAGGCAAGTATTCACCTTCTAGAATTTTGTAAGATAATTTCTTGTCTGTCCCATAGCCATAGACAATGAAATGTGGTGTGTCTCTTATAGACTTATTAATTGCTCCATTAATTGATGCTTCCGCTCTGGGAATCCAATCATCCCAGATGGCATAATTTTCCTTGGGAATGTGTCATGGCTCATCCAACACTTTTTTTTGTTTTGTCTCTCTACCACCCTATTGGATGCTGGATGTTAGGCTAAGACATTTACCTTTTTTATATTGTATTGTTTACATATTTCTTGCAATATTTCATAATTAAATTTACCCCCATTATCACTTAATACCTTTGGGGTAGTGAATCTGCATATGTTCTCTATGATTGCTCTTGCCACTGTTTCTGCTGTCTTATCCTTAATTGGGGCTAAAATCACATATCTTGAGAAATGGTCTGTAGCAAGAAATGGATATTGATTATTATTGTACGATTAGGGTAACTTAAAACCATGACAATGTCCCACGGTTGATTAGGTACAAGATATCTCCCTACTGGTGCAGGTGTTAATGTGTAGCCTTTGTGTCTCACACATGATTCGCATCTGTCTATATGACTGTACAGATCTTTTCATAACGATGGCCTGTAGTATAACATCCTGGTTTGTCTAACTCTCCTTTCCTTACCAGAATGTCCTGCATATGGACTATCGTGTATCATCCTTAATACTTCAGGTATCGTTTCATTAGATACCACTGATTGTTTATTATATTTCCTATGGTTTGGTTGCCGTGGGTTGGTCCTACATAAGGCATCATCCACTGTTGTGAATTGTTCGAGTGGTATATGTAGCTTGGGTAACTGTATGTCCCCACCACTTTCCAATTTGTATATAACTTTAGACCATGTTGGATCAAGTCTCTGTGCTTTCGAGATTTCATCATGGTTTGGGATGATTCCCTTGAGCCCTAATGTCGTGACATGATTTGTCGTCAGGTTCCTAGGTAGTGCATCAGCAACTAAATTTATTTTGCTTTATATGTAGTGAATATGTGCATTATTGTTTTCAACTCTACACTTCCATCTTGCTGTCCTCACAGAGAGGAGTTTTTCTTGGAGCGGTTTATAGTCGGTGAATAGGAGAATTTCGTATCCATAAACTAAATCTCGAAGCTTTTGTAATGTAAAGATCACTGGAAGTGCTTATACATCTGTAGTGCAAGAACTTTTCTCTGCACCTTTTATTTGTCTGCTAGCAAATGCACTTGGCTGATTTTTTCCATACTTATCTTCTTGCATCAATACGGCCCCTGATCTTTTAAGAGATGCACCTGTGCAAATTATAAATGGTTTAGTGGAATTAGGATAGGCCAAGCAAGGCACACCTGTAACTTTACCTTTTAATTCATTAAATGCTGGTTTTTGTTCCTCTCCTCACCGGAATACAACATCTTTTTCAGTAGAAGGAATATGGGTTCTGCTATATGAGAGAAATGACTAATGAAAGTTTTGTAATATGCCACTGCTGCCACCGAAATAATGTCAGACTTGTAGTTAACCATCCCAGGCACGTTGACGTGAATCGTGATCTTTGTGGTTTGACACATAAACGCATGTTGACGTGAATCGTGTGAAAAAACAGAAAAAAAAACTCGCCCAAAATAAAGTTTTTGGCCGATTTGCATCAAAGTTTGGTGCGTTCTAGCGGGTGCATCTTTCATCTGAGGTAAACACTTGGCAACATTGTGACTGCTCTGATGAGACAATGCACAACAGAAAAACGTCAGTACCTCACAACCAGCCAGGCTGAAGGGTAGCTTTGCTGTCAATCGTCCCTTTAAATCCACCATTTTCTCCTTCTCACCCGAGGCAGGAGCAATTCTTGAAATATTGTGCTTGCGCAGTGTTTTTGACTATACTATGAAGTGATTGTGTCTATGGAACATAAATATATTGTTTGTAAAGCACTGAGGCCCATTATCAGCCGTTAGGCTTAGAGGCAGGAGTCTGGTTTGTTATAGTGGGGTTTCCACTCTGCTTCACCGTGCTTGTAAATGATATGAGTATTTGACAATTAAAGTGAAGCGAATACTTATATACGTGAAACATATAGTGCCTGGCTTAGTGAAATAACTGACCTACCATAGCAGGTGTTATGTACACCATAGAGATATGCCATAGTCACAAAGGGAACAGGTGGTCATGTACGCCATAGAGTCGGGAAGGGAATAAAAGAGGAGGTTAGGATGGAATCGTGTGATAGTGTTTTATACTGCATATGATTTAGTGTGAAATAAATGTATAAAATAGTGCAGCGAGTGTTTGTTGAGAAATACTGTGTGCATTGACTGACTTAGCGCAAAGCTAGCGCAAGGATCAGAGACAACAAATACGCCACACAATCACAGACTTCAGTGAAAAGGTATTGTACCAATCTCAGACAGTGCTATATTGCGTAGAGTTTAGTGTGAAACATACGTATAAATTAGTTCACCGAGTGTTCACAGAGAAATATTGCATACATTGACTGACTGATTTAGGACAAAACTAGCACAAGGATCAGAGACAAGAAATACGCCACACAGCTACATATATATATATATATATATATATATATATATATATATATATATATATATATATATATATATATACGTATGTCGTGCAGCAAATGTTCGTGGATACAGCAAATATTCGTGGAGAAATCTGTTGTGCATCGCACGTGTTAGGCAAACCTAGTGCAAGGAGGAGAGAACAAAATACACCACTGCCACACACACACACACACACACACACACACACACACACACACACACACACACAGCTCGCTGGAGCAGTGGTAATGCTCTTGCTTAGTATCTGCTAAGATGGGGGTTCGCGCCTTGCTCGGGATGCGAAAAGTTTTACTGACAAAGTGGGTGGTCACTGTCCTCCTTGAGCAAGAGGATGGGTGAGTGCGTGTGTGAAGGTCACGGCTTTGCCAGTAGATCAGACTATATGAGCTCTCAGCTGTCTTCCGGGAGGATAAAATGCTTATGATCACAAACCATCACGTTATCCTGAATGACCCGGTGAATTACACACTCACTTACCCACACATACACATGCTCACACACTACATAACTCCTCATCTTCATACCCTTCAAGGTCCTGCCAGCATCTCAGCACCTCTGGAGGAAGTGAGTTATCCCTATTCTGTTGATTTCTATACTGTCCTATTTCTATATCTCTATATTTTTTACACAAATAAGTATTGTTTTTAACATATACTGTACATATATGAGATGGAAGGAAGTTCAGCTTCAGTATCAATACCTAACAAGAAGACTAGTGGTTATGTAGAGTTTCTGAGAGCACTATCAAGAAGCTTCTGATATTTTACGTGTATACTTTGAGTACAAAAAGAAAATAATAAAACCTAACGAGCGAAAATATGTAGGTGTGGGTGAGGCAGGGAATGAGAGTGCTTTTATCTCACTTGCGAGCGAGGAGGAATAGGCAATTCTACGTTTGTCATCCGTTTACTCAAAATGTATTATACGTATTGATTTCTTGTAAGAACCATGGTAAAGATCAGTGAATTCTATGTATTTACAGGACCAAAATATAAGCCTATGGGAGCATATTTTTTAGGTAAAGGCGGGGGAAGAGTGTTATTTTCTTGCTTGAGGTAAAATTATCCAGCGCTCGGAGGAGTATTCTACAATTGCCGTCCATTTACTTGAAAAGTATTGGATATATCGATTTCCTCTAAGAACCATGAAAAAGATCAGTGAATTCTACGTATGTACACTCGGCAAGATTTCCGACTGGACCACCTGGTTGCGGGATTTGGCTAATGTTGCAACAGTGCGTGCCTGTGTGTGTGTGTGTGTGTGTGTGTGTGTGTGTGTGTGTGTGTGTGTCCGACAATTTTTTGAATCACTAAGCCTCATCCTCCGAATTATAATATGTTCCCATTGTATTATGCCATGGCATAGGCTAATAAATATTATGTGATTGGGATAATAGGCTGTGCACTATACTATTTACAGCCTGAGTTGTATAAAATAATTCTCTTGCCTTGTAGCGTGAACCACAATACAGGTTGAGTTGTGGTTCAGAAACGGAGGGCAAGTTCACCCAGAAATAGGGCTGTGTAGGGGGAAGGGGGGAGTATGGGAGTGAGCGGCCAACAGTTATGTATTCTTAGTCATTACAGTATAGTTGTTAAGGTGTCAATGATACCCTGTATCCTAAATAATAATAAACCGATTTATTTTTATTATCTTTATATAGATCCTATTACACACTAGGATACCCCCTCCCTCGTTAACGGAAAACATGCAGCCTGCTCCACCGCCCCGACTCTCTCTCTCTCTCTAAAACTCCTCAGCTGGCTATCAGTAGACACACACACACACACACACACACACACACACACACACACACACACACACACACACACACACACACACACACACACACACACACACACATATTATCAGTTTGTGCTAATAAGCAGTGCCGTTGCATTTAGTATGTTTACCTAAAATTTAATACTGTCAAAATACAAGTGCAATACATAACCACCTCACATTACTGATTACGTTAACCAGTAATCAATTCTTATTTGCATAGTTTATGTTTCAGTAATAGTCATGGGGCAGCCATACCCACAGTGATATTTTCGTTAATGTTAAAGGTACTCATGTGTTCAGTGGCGGAAACCAGTTAGAGGGGAGGTGGCCGCTGTCACCTCCAATCCTCTTAGTTACGGTGGTGAGTTGTGGTGTCACTGCAGAAGTTCCTGTTCCTCCAGTTATGTTAATAAGTAAAGTTAACATACTGATGAACTGCCATTTCTTATGAAAAATACAAACAGCCTATTTGGAACCTCTCAAAATACATTTATGAACCATATTGTGGGAGCTTTCCAGCTCTCACGCACTGTAGTCCTTCCAAAATATCCAGATTGTTTAGGTGTTGTCCCTCATGGGAGTTCCCCTACATGCAACGTTGCCACAGTTTCTACTGGGCCAATTATCGGATTAGAGACAAGGGTTACCCTCACTCCCAGCTCACTACCTCTCTCTCTCTCTCTCTCTCTCTCTCTCTCTCTTTCTCTCTTTCTCTCTCTGGATATAAAATCAACATTTTATGGAGATTTATTTCTATAAACAGTCTATACGGTTATATGAATTATTAGAATTTGAGGAAAAACCTCTTGACTTTGTCTGTCTGTCTGTCTGTCAGTCTCTCTCTCTCTCTCTCTCTCTCTCTCTCTCTCTCTCTCTCTCTCTCTCTCTCTCTCTGTGTGTCTCTCTACATATAAAATCTAAAGTTTATGGAGATTTATTTCTATAAAAAGTCTATACAGTTTAATGAATTATTATAATTTGAGGAAAAGCTTCCATCCTTGATGGCGTTCAGAGAGGATGTGACCTGTGGATTGACACCTGACCTTCCCTCACTGACTCACCTACAAGCGTGACAGTGTTGGAAAGCAACATTGCCAAGTGTTGTGATATTTATAAAAAGTCATAGTATATATATATATATATAGATAGATAGATAGATAGATAGATATAGATAGATATACTGTAAATAAATTTCATTTAGAAGTGGTAAATAGCTGACATGAGACAGAGAGGTGTGTTTTGTTACAGCTTCGGCAGAGTCGCACGAAGGGGAATTCCCATGAGGGACACCGCCTAAACGATCTGGATATTTTGGAAGGACTATAGTCCCAGTCTTGGTCCTTTGTTTCGGTATTGCCAGCCTGACAGTGCGCAATGTTAATGAACATAACTATTAATGTTAGTTCTCTATGCTTATTTCATTTGGAACAACAGAATTCAAAGCAGGATTTCATTCAGTGCACAGAATGACAAATACAGTATGTGTGTGTGTGTATGGGTGTGGGTGTGGGTGTGGGACAGTACGTGTGGTGGGGATGGGGGGAGTGTAGTGAGTATGAAATGTGTGTCATAATGGTAATATGGGTGTGTGCATACGTGGCTAAGGACGTCCAAGACTGATTTGTAATCTTTGCCTTTAACACTTGATGACACTCACCTCAATATTTATGTAGCTTCTATTTATAAGTTTGTAACATGTTACATAATTATATTATTATGATTATGTTTTGGGGGTGCAACCTGAAACACCATATAAAGACAAACACTGAAGTATTATAATATTGTAGTATGGAATCCATATTACATACGGTACATATCTATTTGTTCCAGGAGAAAATAATGATATTCTAATGTTCATTACAAAATTACATATAGGAGCATTTGTTTTAATGGCAGCTTACCGGATTTCCAGCAATCAGTTTGTTAAGTTATATTATAGCATAGATTTATGCAATATATCCGTTATATATTGTATTAACTATGTCATGGAGGCTCACATAGTGGACGTTCACATAAACTACTTGGAAAAGGCAGCAAGTTCAGTGTTTAATAGTTAGAGAAATTCACGTATTTTTTGGTGTGGTTATAAATCCAGCTGTCCTTTACTCGCCAATGTCTATCTATCTATCTATCTATAGCCCGACGCCCTAATCCCGCAAAGGGTGGCCGCAGACAAAACTCCTCCAAGTCGCTCTGTCACCCACCATTTGACTACCCTCCCCCCAACTCACCCTCCTCTCCCTCATATACCTCTCAACTCCATCCCTCCACCTCATCCTCGGTCTACCTCTCCCTCTCCCTCCCTCCACCTCACCTACATACACCCTCTTAGTCAGTCTTTCATTCTCCATTCTCTTCACATGTCCAAACCACCTCAGTGTACTTCTCATAATCTTCTCAACCACATCCACATCCACCCCACAGCGTTCCTTCACTTCTTCATTCGTCAACCTGTCCCTCCACGTCACTCCACATGCTCGCCAATGTAATTTCTAATAAAATGAGAGTGGTCAAGTGTAAAACCAATACCCAATGACTCATGGTAGTTTGAAAATGATCACTGATAATAATATATGATTACTGCATGACCCTCCCGAATGACCACACGCAGAATATTTGTTTTATTTATTTTAAAATTGGGCCACTTGGTATAGATATGAGTAAATGAAACGATAGTCTACGTGGATTACTTGAATATAGCCTAGCCAGTATGAAGTTTCTTGATTAATAAGATATGTGGGTGTATGGTTATCAGGTAAAAGTGAGAACCTACACACACACACAGACACACACACACACACACACACACACACACACACACACACACACACACACACAGAGACGGTGGTGAATTGTAAAAGTTATCGTAAACAGACAGGTTGAGGAAAAACCGACTGCAGAGTGTGGAAGAGCAAGAGGCAGATAAAGGCCAAAGTATAGAGATGTGTTGATTGTATGCCTGACACTTCTCCATATGACTGTTACCAGGTATTTTGTATTCATAAAATTTATGATAGAGAAAAGATTTCTGGAGGCGGCAGTACTCAAATGCATATGTATAAATTTTCTGACGATGTGTATAAGAAACATATTTTTATACTATATCACTAAATTTTAATATTATTAGAAACATTTAGGGATCAGTTGATATTCATAGTAATAATACATCTAGATGAATGCATATTGCCAACACTTGTACCACTGTTTATTAAGCCCTACACTCCTCATAAAATATACCATACAAATAGTGGATAATGAACCATAACATGAAAAACGGTGGCTTTTCCCGAAGCGTCAAAGATATTAAAAATAAAACTATATGAGCGATGTGTAAAATATTCCATACACTTGCAGTTACGACGGTAAGAACATCTACGAGGAGGCCTGAAGTGGACACGTCACCGTCAATGTCTCGGGGTGGGTGTGCATCCACGGCATGGGTGACGTCACCAGGATAGAAGGGAGTTTCACTGCTAAAAAATGCATTGAAATATTGCAGGATTTTTTCCTCCCCTCAGTTCAGGAGCGGAATTATCCGTTTCCTCCCGGCCCTATAATTTTTGTTTAGGACCTCTGCCCCATCCACACGGCGAGAAGAGTCTCGGAATGGTTTGGAGGTCGAGAGAACTTGCAGCTGCTCGACTGGCTCAGTAAGGAAGCAGACATGAACCCCATCGAAAATGTATGGGGGAACACGGTTAACTGTTGGGAGTCTGAGAGGGAACGGACACCAGATGAACTACTGGCCCACATCCATGCCTAGTGGGAACAGTTCAGAAGCCCGCAACAGCTCATATGGAACCATGTCGCCTCTATGCAGAGTACGGGAGGTGATCAAGAAGGAGAGTGGGTTGACTTCCTACTACTGAATGAGTTCCATACAATTTTTTTTTTTTTTCTTATCGTCTGCTTATAATGGATATTATTCCATGCAGTATAAAAATCTAACAGTAACTTTAATAACTTGCCATAACGTACCTGACAATATAACTGCTACGACACTACCTTATATATTTTGTTCACTGACATGATTTTTATACGGGGCACTTATACAGGAATTAGTGACGTTTATGTGAATTTCTTAACGCAACTTTCCTGTTACAATAGCAGTTTTTTTCCATTACAATATGATGCTTTCTTGATTGGCACAATCACAACTCTCAAGATATTTTGCCAACTCGCTAGACATCTTGCCACCTGCTGACATGCCTAAGGTGCTGTTTTCCAATAGTGATAATGATTTTTAAAATTTCTTGGGAATAAGTTGGTCAGTGTGTGATCAATAACAAAGACCGGTAAACTACTAACAATTGCTGTCTGTTCGATGTATTTTTAAGTGAACGTCGACCATGACATCTCTTATAATACAATATATAACATATTGCTTAACTCAAAGCTACAGTATAACGTAACATACTGATCAAAGCAAATCCGATAATCTAAGCTTAAGAAACGCTGCACCTACAACGTATTTAAATAGATGTTATAATACGGTAATACTTCTTCCTGAAATATTGTTATTTATGACTGTATTTTGCTACACATAATACAATTTTTAAATATTTCAGCGTTTGTCTTTATATGGTGTTTCAGGTTTCACCCCCAAAACATAATCATAATAGTATAATACTGTAACATGCTACAAACTTATGAATAGAACCTAAATAAATACTGAGGTGTGTCTCATCAAGTGTTAAAGGTAAAGATTATATACCAGTTTTGGACGTCCTTAGCCACTTATGCACACACCCATATTACCATTATAACACACATTTCATACCCACTATACTCCCCCTACCCCCACCACACGTATTATCCCACACCCACACGCACACGCACACGCGCACACACACACACACACACACACACACACACACACACACACACACACACACACACACACACACTGTATTTGGCATTATGTGTACTGAATGAAATCCTGTTTTGAATTCTGTTGTTCCAAATGTAAATAAGCATATAGAACTAACATTAATAGTTACGTGCATCAACATTCCACACTGTCAGGCTGGCAATACTGAAACAAAGGACCAAGACTGTGACTGGTGCGTGAGAGATGGAAAGCTCCCACAATATGCTCCATAATGTATTTTGAGAGTTCCATATAGGCTGTTTTTATTTTTCATAAGAAATGGCTGTTCACCAGTATGTTAACTTTAATTACTGACATAACTGGAGGAACATGAACCTCTGTAGTGACACCACAACTCACCACCGTAGCTAAGAGGATTGGAGGTGACAGCGGCCACCTTCCCTCTAACTGGTATCCGTCACTGAACACATGATTACCTTTAACATTAACGAAAATATCACTGTGGGTATGGCTGCCCCATGACTATTACTGAAACATAAACTAAGCAAATAAGCATTGATTACTGGTTAACGTAATCAGTAATGTGAGGTGGTTATGTATTGCACTTGCATTTTGACACAGTATTAAATTTTAGGTAAATATACTAAATGCAATGTCATTACTCATTAGCACAAACTGATAATGTGTGTGTGTGTGTGTGTGTGTGTGTGTGTGTGTGTGTGTGTGTGTGTGCCTACTGATAGCCAGCTGAGGAGTTTTAGAGAGAGAGAGAGAGAGAGAGAGAGTAGAGGCAGTGGAGCAGGCTGCATGTTTTCCAGTAACAAGGGAGGGGGCATCCTGGTGTGTAATCAGGTTTATATAGAGATAATAAAAATAAATAGGTTAATTACTATTTAGGATACAGGATATCATTGACACCTTAATAACTATACTGTAATGACTAAGAATATATAACTGTTGGCCGCTCACTCCCATACTCCCCCCTTCCCCCTACATTGCGCCATTTCTGGGTGAACATGACCTCTGTTTCTGAACCACAACTCAACCTATATCGTAGTTCACGCTACAAGGCAAGAGAATTATTATATACAACTCAGACTATGAATAGTATAGTGCACAGCCCATTATCCCAATCACATAATAATTATTAGATGTTATCATAGCATAAAACAATGGCCACATAATATAATTCGGAGGATGAAGCTTAGCGACTCGAGAAATTGTCGGGCACACACACACACACACACACACACACACACACACACGTACACCGGCGCGCGCTGGTGCCACTTTAGACAAATTCCACAACCACATGGTTCAGTCGGAAATCTTGCCGAGTATACAGTACATACCAAAATATAAACCTTTGGGAGCATATTTTTTAGATAAAGGCTGAGGAAGAATGTTTTTTTTTTTTCTTTTCTCTCTTGTGGTAAAACAATGCAGCGCTTGGAAGAGTATTCTACGTTTGTCGTCCATTTACTCAAAAAGTATCAGATGTATTGATTTCCTGTACGGACCATGATAAAGATCAGAGAATTCTACGTATGTACATAACAAAATTATAAGCCTTTGGGAGCATATATTTTTCGGTATTGGTAAGGGAAGAGAGTGTTCTTTTTCTCGCTTGCAGTAAAACTATGCAGCCCTCGGAGGAGAATTCTACGTTTGTCGTCCATTAGCTCGATAAGTATTGGACATATCGATTTCCTGTAAGAACGATGATAAAGATCAGTGAAATATACGCATGTACAGGACATAACATTGTAATAGCGCTGATGAAAAGTCGTTGTTACGTAGGCGGGAATATAACTTATTGTATGTGCATGATGAAAGTGCAGCACGGGCGTGGGTACCCAGTAATTTTTTGCGATTTACTCGGAAACTATGAGGGGCATGAATAATCTGCGGGTACCATGAGAAAGCTCGTGAAATTCTACACATGAGTATAAAATAAAAACATAACCTGTGCAATAAAAATTTTGCGGTAAAGCTCAGTGAATAAAATCAGTTTTTTTTTTAATGGCTTTTAGTTTTTTGCTATTTTCTCGAAAACCACAAATCGTATCACAACCGAACAAAATCTCATTAGAAAGCTGATGAAATTCTCTATAAAAACTTCTAGTAACATTTTTCTGTATGATGGAAAACATTCGAACTAGGATGTTGGAAAGTTACATGCTGAAACATTTATTCACAACGGCCTAATGTACTTTTATTTGTATTTTTCTGCTTTTTTTTTTTTTTTTTTTGCCTTATCGTATAGAACAAACATGAGCGAAGATGATGATGTAGGTTTCATGGCAATATATAGATGTCTGAGTGACGAAAATAAGGCGAGAATACGTGTTCTCAGCGGCGTGTGGGAAGGCTGGCGGGGAGGGGAGTGGAATAAAATCATGAGCTGGAAAACTTACTAAAACTTATCTGTGCGCGGGGTAATTATATCATCATTGTAGCCAAGCTGTATTTAACAGTGGGATGATTTGTAGGAGATAATGTTAGTTGTACTTGTCGTCAATGACAGAAGATTAAGATGAGTACTAGGGTTTGTAGTTCATTTCTTCAAACGGAATATCTCCAAGTTAATACTGAGTATGTGTCACAAGAGCATACTGAGGTGAGAGCGTTTTATGTTTGCTAACTTTGTATGCCTGCCCTTTTCCCCACCGTGCCTCTCTCTAGACCCCCTTCTCGCTGTCTCTCCTAACTCCTTCTGCCTCCTAACTCCTTCTCTCCCATATATGAGAGACTGTCACATGCATGTCATGGATAAGTGGAAATTTCTCGATGCTGGGGACTTTCTGATCAGGCGTCACGAGGTACTGTATATGGCATTCCTGAGAGAGAATGTGCGAATGCCATATCCTTCAGCCCTAGCCATGATTTTCACTGAACCCCGAGATTACATATGTACGCCACCAGCTATTATGTATTGTATTATGATATTTTAGAGTCCTGACAATTAAGGGGGTTTGAGGTAGCCTTTGTTACTAAGCTTCACTTCTCGATTGCTGTCCTAAGCAGAAGGCAATCGCCTAGCAGCAGCTGGACTGAATTATATACCACATCCTCGTGTTGCAGGAGTTCGAAATCCATACCATGAATGAATGGCGGAGTGAGACGGTGAGTAAGAAAAGTAAGGGAACCATGATTCGTACCTGCTTCTGTCTGATGAATGATTATCGAGTGATTGGGGAATGTGAAAGCAAGTGGGTGAGTAAAGTACATGAGTGATGGAGGACCAGAAGTTGAACATGTGAGTAGGTGAGTGAGGGGATGGAATCAATAATAGGCCTACTAACAGACAGAAAGAATGACACAAACACAGAGAGACACAAAGTCAGAACAAAATGTAAGCCAACGGGTATCAAACTGTGGAGAAAATAAACCAGGGGGGAGAAAGAGAGAGACACACACACACACACACACACACACACACACACACACACACACACACACACTGTTGGAGATCACGTGAATGAAAATTAGTGACCAAGGGAAGGCTAGACCCCATTCGTCTCCAACCTGTAATCTGTAGAGCTCCGTATGATTCCATTTTCTGGCACAGTAAGTAGGGCAGAGGCTAGTGTTACCCACCCACTCCGGAACTGTGACCTATTTGAGATCGGAGGTACAGTACTTGTGGCCTGCTCCACCCAAACCCATCTAAATAACTCCTGCCCAGCGCTTCATGCCACGCCTGTTAAGGAGATGCTGTACAGGAGAGTCTGGTGACAGAAGACGGTGAGTAGGTGTTATCTCTTATGTGAGTTAGTAAATACTGTATGCTCAGTTTATAAATCTGGAAAATCAGTGAAGCCACTGGCAATTTAAATAATACACCAAAGAGATGGGAAGATGAGTCAGAACAGGGTAATGCCATTACAGTGTATGGAGATGTGCTGGAAGCCGAAATATAAACCACTATGGTGGTTAACATAGACACCAGGTTACACGACAGTGATGGCATCCACCCATTTAGGAGAGGATGGAAGGTTGAGGTAGGTAAGGGTGACAGGTGACTAGGTACTATGAATAGGTTCCAGGATCTTGAATATAAAAGCATAGGTTGAGCCTAGCCTCATACTTGTTGGGGAGTCGTTGATGAGGCACCACGAGAAAAGTTTTGTGCTAAGAGTTCTAGTAGATATAATTCTTTTTTTTTTCCTTGGACTCAGAGTACAGGACACGACTGAAGGAGTTGATTTAAGCAGCAACACATCAGGGGGGTCTATCTTTGTTACAGTGGTAGGAACTAATAATTATGTAGCTTTGGGGAGGTCACTGGAGATAATTAGGAAGTGTAGGGACCATATTTGGAAATTCAAGGAATGTCGTAGGAACATCTGTGGTTCACTCCATTGGTTAGATCCTCAGTAAACTGACTGAAATCAAAAGCTGGTGTGAGAATTTGTGTAGTGAGGAGGGCATGTTGTTTGATATTTCTGGGACAGTGGCAGTTAAGACTGGGGGTTGTCTGGCAGAGAGTGGCCTTCATCGCAATAAAATAAGAAAAGTTAGGTTATGCAGGGTTTTAGATGACATTGTTAAGCGAGATTTAGAAACTAAGGATAGAGGGGCAGTCAGTGGAGTAGTTGTTACCATTCGCATCCCTGAGGTCAACGTAGGTAAGTCAAGTGAAATCACGTCACCAGGCAAGTCAGACATATATGACCACCTCAGGCAGCACAGGCACTTAAGTGAATTTCTGAGGAGGCAGGTGACATCACATCAATGAAACGCCTGATTGTTGCCATCTCTGAAGTATTTAAATGATTGATCATCCATAATTTTATTGTGTTTCACAATCTCACTATATCCAGCAGTAATGTGAACGTTATGTGTATGAGTGCTATAAGTATCACTGTATTTCGAAGTAAGATGAGTAATTATTAATGCAACTGGACGTGACTTCTTTGAAGGTTCAGCATGCAATGGGTGTGTTGTACTTGTGTACAGCAGGGATAGAATTTGGTCCTTTTTACACCATAAAGAAACAGTTGATAGTTTTATCCTGGGTACTAAGTTGGTGACTTGTCCACTTTACTCCTGGTATATTCTGTAGGACATCAACAGATCATTCGACAGTCAGGTATGTCACGAGATATTCAGGCAGCTTTCATGATCAAAATAACACATCATGAAGCTAAAATTTTATCCCAGACAGTCCAGTGGTGGTCAAGGTACTGATGAAGTTAGGATAATCGCTGTCGGTGTAAACATTTAGTGAGGGAGGAATCATTAGGTAAACAGCATCAGGGTGTTGAACAAGGAGGATGTGTGTGGAGATGGGACATTAGCATTGTGCCACAGATGATGGGAGCACAGGCTGGGCAGAAAGCCAGACATACATGACTTCAACGTGTTATAAAAGGAGGGAGGCAATGCTGAGGAGAGACAAGGGCGTCCATAGGTTACCTGGATGAGACGAGAAGAGGAACTGACCTGTCAGAGTTGGAAAGAAGTAATATGACAGGGGTTCATTCAGGGTGGCAGGTGCTCTTTTCCAGCAGGGATATCAGTCATTAACACCTCATGTCCCCCTGTCAAGGAACTAGAAGCACCGTCGAGCCGGATTCGTTTGGTTGCACGATCAGCAGAAGTTCTTCATTCGTTTTTCATGTCAACAGCAAGTTCGGTATCAAAGGCTGAGAAGAGAGAGGGTTATGACCGAATTAGTGGGCAGATCCAACCCCCTTTCAGTGGGGCAGCTTGTGTGATGGCGAATAGTAGTAAAAAGTGGCACTGTTGCTCGTAAAACCAAAAAGTATGGTATTATGCCGCTTGGATTTACACTTGTCTAAAGTCCTGGTCACAGTGCGTATCGTATGATGAAATATTGCACAACTGGCAAGGGGTGGTGAACACACAGGGCTCGATTGCACGCCGAGGCAGGAGGCAGCACACACACACACACACACACACACACACACACACACACACACACACACACCATCTCACAGTAAGGACTGGGTTGAAAATGAACCACTAATGTATTACAGAATTGAAACAGAAGTTTACCATAAAATTCGTTTTCTCTAAGTTGTAGTGGTATGATAGAAATTTATTTCACCATAAACTTTAGTATTTTAAATACTCTCTCTCTCTCTCTCTCTCTCTCTCTCTCTAAAGCAGACTGAAACAAAAACAGCAGCACTTCAGGACATTATACAACATACAGACCACCAACATTAATAGGCAAATTTCTATGTCCAGTATTGATACGTCCGCGTCCCACACTACCACAGGCTCCAACAACAGTATTTCAGTATAGGAAGGATGTTGCCCAGTGAGTTGTTCTTCCTATGGGGCAGCTTTTCAGTGTAGAACAACAGAGAATAGCCCAGGCGTAAATAAGCACTGGATTTTTAATTTCGCTGTCTTTATTTTTCAAATAATTACACTTAACGCTTGCCAACTTCACTGCAGTGTGTTCACAAGTAATGGAGATATACGATATTCACCAACTGCACTGACACTGAACTGGCACTCAACTAAACTCAAACTGCACTGAAACGAAACTCACTGTCCTTGGCTCTTCCACCTCCTTTAATAGCTTTCCCTCTCCAACATTCTAGTACACTTTCGAAGGGGCAACAATTGCCAACTCGAAGACATCCAGAATATTCAGTTTTCTTACATAAAATTGTAAATGCTTTAGCATACTGAGACGAAATTACATAATTTAACAAACGGTCACATAAAAAAAACATAATAGAGAAAAACAACATTCGTTTGTTTAGAGATTTCCTGCACCTATAGTGCAGGCCGGGCCATACAATAGTCCGGTCAGTGAGGTGTGTGTTGACTTAAAAAAATATTTATATATGTAACACTTTACAAAATTCCTCCCCTCACAATAGCAGGCTAACTCAGACAACTCTGACACGGAACGAAAACATACGAAAAGTACTGAGAACCCTCCAGACTACCTACCTAGCAAAATCCTGCTTCTCAACACTACTCCATCCCCAGTCTTTTGTCATCCCAACAAAACAACACTTTGTATACAAACATAATCCTTAATCCAAACTAAAACTTTAATTATGCACAAAATAATCATTCAACTTATCAGGTCTTCTATGTCACTTCTGACAACGTCCCCGCTCCTCCACACAGTCTACTCCTCCTGAAACGTGTAGATCCTCTTCCTGATGCACTTCTTCTCATGGGGAAACTGTTGCCATTCTCTTGTACTTCAGCTCCTTTGTCCTCCTTAACATCCTCTGCTGCAGGAGAGCACGATTCCTTGGAGACATCCCAGCTGTACTGTCCTGGCCCATGGTACTGCCACACGATTCACATGAACCAACTTTGGACGAGACTTCCTGCCTCCCCGAATCCGGTACATTAAGTCTGATAGGCCGTCCAACACAGTGTAAGGCCCGTCCCACGGGCATTGCAGCTTCAATGTCTGTCTCCTCTTCTGCTGAGGATTGTATAACCAAACTTTATCACCATCTTGGAAGCTCACCTCACTTTCCTTGGCATCATACTTGCGCTTCATCACTTAGAAATGAAGTGCAAGTATGACGCCAAGGCAAGGGAGGTGAGCTTCAAGGATGGTGATAAAGTTTGGTTATACAATCCTCATTGGAAGAAGGGACAGACACTGAAGCTACAGAGCCCATGGGACGGGTCTTACTCTATGTTGGACTGCCTATCAGCTGTAATGTACCGGATTCGGGGAGGCAGGAAGTCTCGCCCAAAGGTGGTTCATTTGAATCGTCTGTGGCAGAACCATGGGCCAAGTCAGTACGGCTGGGATGTCTCCGAGGAATCATGTGCTGCTGCAGCCGAGGAGGTTGAGGAGTTCAAAGGAGCTGAAGCACAAGAGAATGGCGACAGTTTCCCCATGAGAAGAAGTGCATCAGGAAGAGGATCTACACATTTCAGGAGGAGTGGACTGTGTGGAGGAGTGGGGACGTTGTCAGAAGCGGCATAGGAGAAGATCTGATAAATTAAAGGATTATTAATTAAAGTTTTAGTTTGGATTAAGGATTATGTTTGCATACAATGTGCAGTTTTGTTGGGATGACAAAAAACTGGGGATGGGGTAGTGTTTAGAAGCGGGATAATGCTAGTTAGGTAATCTAGAGGGTCCTCAATACTTCTTGTATGTTTTCGTTACGTGTCAGAGTTGCCAGTTAGCCTGCTATTGTGAGGGGAGGAATTTTGTAAAGTGTTACATAGGGTTAGGCATATGACAGAGGAGCTACTTGGAGAAGAACAAGGAGGATTTAAGAAGGGAAAAGGGTGTGTAGATCAGATATATGTTCTAAGATGTTTAGCGGAGAAGTATCTAGAGAAGGGAAGGAAAGTGTATGCTGCCTTCATGGACTTGGAGAAAGCTTATGACAGAATAGATAGGCACGGTATGTGGAAGGTTTTAAGAATATATGGAGTGGAGGGGAAATTGTTGAGTGCTGTGAAGAGTATGTACGAGGGAGCTAGGGCTACGGTGCGAGTGGATGGTGAGCTGAGTGAGTTCTTTGATCTCAATGTGGGACTGAAACAGGGTTGTGTGATGTCTCCATGGCTGTTTAATATATACATGGATGGGGTTCCAAAGGAGGTGCAGGGTAGGGCAGTGGATGTGAGGGTGGCCCTAATGAATGAGGGTGAGATTTGGAAGCTTCCGGAGTTGCTGTTTGCTGATGATACAGTATTGTTGAGTGAAGATGAATGGGAGTTGCAAGGTTTGGTGAATGAATTTGGGACAGTGTGTGGGAGGAGGAATCTGAAAGTTAATGTAAACAAAAGTAAAGTTATGGTGTTTGAGAGGAATGAAGTCACAGAGTGTGCAGTGAGGTTGGATGATGAGTATATGGAGAATGTGAGTGCATTCATGTTCTTGGGTAGTGTGATGAGTAAGGATGGAACCTTGGGAGATGAAGTGCGTGAAAGGGTTCAGCAGGGAAGGAAGGTTGTTGGTTCACTGAAAGCAGTGATGAGAAATAGGGAGGTGAGTATGGAAGTTAAGAAGTCACTGCATGATAGTATTGTGATCCCTACCCTGACGTATGGAAGCGAGGCGTGGACCTTGCAAGAGGGGAACAAGTCAAGAGTGAGAGCAGTGGAAATGAGTTACTTGAGAGGAGCATGTGGAGTGACGTGGAGGGACAGGTTGACGAATGAAGAAGTGAAAGAACGCTGTGGGGTGGATGTGGATGTGGTTGAGAAGATTAGAAGAAATACAGTGAGGTGGTTTGGACATGTGAAGAGAATGGAGAATGAAAGACTGACTAAGAGGGTGTATGTAGGTGAGGTGGAGGGAGGGAGAGGGAGAGGTAGACCGAGGATGAGGTGGAGGGATGGAGTTGAGAGGTATATGAGGGGGGGGGATGAGTTGAGGGGAGGGTAGTCAAATGGTGGGTGACAGAGCGACTTGGAGGCGTTTTGTCTGCGGCCACCCTTTGCGGGATTAGGGCGTCGGGCTATAGATAGATAGATAGATAGATAGTTACATTAATTTTGTGTTGTTTTTCTCTATAATGTTTTATTTATGCGACCGTTTGTTAAATAATGTAGTTTCATCTCAGTATGCTAAAGCATTTACAATGTTATGTAAGAAAACTGAATATTCTGGATGTCTTCGAGTTGGCAATTGTTGCCCCTTCGAAAGTGTACTAGAATGTTGGAGAGGGAAAGCTATTAAAGGAGGTGGAAGAGCCAAGGACAGTGAGTTTCGTTTCAGTGCAGTTTGAGTTTAGTTGAGTGCCAGTTCAGTGTCAGTGCAGTTGGTGAATATCGTATATCTCCATTACTTGTGAACACACTGCAGTGAAGTTGGCAAGCGTTAAGTGTAATTATTTGAAAAATAAAGACAGCGAAATTAAAAATCCAGTGCTTATTTACGCCTGGGCTATTCTGTGTTGTTGTACACTGAAAAGCTGCCCCATAGGAAGAACAACTCACTAGGCAACATCCTTCCTATACTGAAATACTGTTGTTGGAGCCTGTGGTAGTGTGGGACGCGGACGTATCAATACTGGACATAGAAATTTGCCTATTAATGTTGGTGGTCTGTATGTTGTATACTGTCCTGAAGTGCTGCTGTTTTTGTTTCAGTCTGCTTTAGAGAGAGAGAGAGAGAGAGAGAGAGAGAGAGAGAGAGAGAGAGAGAGAGAGAGAGAGAGAGAGAGAGAGAGAGAGAGAGTATTTAAAATACTAAAGTTTATGGTGAAATAAATTTCTATCAAACCACTACAACTTAGAGAAAACGAATTTTATGGTAAACTTCTGTTTCAATTCTGTAATACATTAGTGGTTCATTTTCAACCCAGTCCTTACTGTGAGATGGTGTGTGTGTGTGTGTGTGTGTGTGTGTGTGTGTGTGTGTGTGTGTGTGTGTGTGTGTGTGTGTGTGTGTGTGCTGCCTCCTGCCTCGGCGTGCAATCGAGCCCTGTGTGTTCACCACCCCTTGCCAGTTGTGCAATATTTCATCATACGATACGCACTGTGACCAGGACTTTAGACAAGTGTAAATCCAAGCGGCATAATACCATACTTTTTGGTTTTACGAGCAACAGTGCCACTTTTTACTACTATTCGCCATCACACAAGCTGCCCCACTGAAAGGGGGTTGGATCTGCCCACTGACTCGGTCATAACCCTCTCTCTCCTCAGCCTTTGATACCGGACTTGCTGTTGACATGAAAAACGAATGAAGAACTTCTGCTGATCGTGCAACCAAACGAATCCGGCTCGACGGTGCTTCTAGTTCCTTGACAGGGGGACATGAGGTGTTAATGACTGATATCCCTGCTGGAAAAGAGCACCTGCCACCCTGAATGAACCCCTGTCATATTACTTCTTTCCAACTCTGACAGGTCAGTTCCTCTTCTCGTCTCATCCAGGTAACCTATGGACGCCCTTGTCTCTCCTCAGCATTGCCTCCCTGCTTTTATAACACGTTGAAGTCATGTATGTCTGGCTTTCTGCCCAGCCTGTGCTCCCATCATCTGTGGCACAATGCTGATGTCCCATCTCCACACACATCCTCCTTGTTCAACACCCTGATGCTGTTTACCTAATGATTCCTCCCTCACTAAATGTTTACACCGACAGCGATTATCCTGACTTCATCAGTACCTTGACCACCACTGGACTGTCTGGGATAAAATTTTAACTTCATGTTGTGTTATTTTGATCATGAAAGCTGCTTGATTGTCTCGTGACATACCTGACTGTCGAATGATCTGTTGATGTCCTACAGAATATACCAGGAGTAAAGTGGACAAGTCACCAACTTAGTACCCAGGATAAAACTATCAACTGTTTCTTTATGGTGTAAAAAGGACCAAATTCTTTCCCTGCTGTACACAAGTACAACACACCCATTGCATGCTGAACCTTCAAAGAAGTCACGTCCAGTTGCATTAATAATTACTCATCTTACTTCGAAATACAGTGATACTTATAGCACTCATACACATAACGTTCACATTACTGCTGGATATAGTGAGATTGTGAAACACAATAAAATTATGGATGATCAATCATTTAAATACTTCAGAGATGGCAACAATCAGGCGTTTCATTGATGTGATGTCACCTGCCTCCTCAGAAATTCACTTAAGTGCCTGTGCTGCCTGAGGTGGTCATATATGTCTGACTTGCCTGGTGACGTGATTTCACCTGACTTACCCTACCTAAGTTGTCCTAAGGGATGCGAATGGTAACAACTACCCCACTGCCCTTCTATCCACGCCTCTGTTAGTTTCTAAATCTTGCTTACGAATGCCATCTAAAACGCTGACTAACCTAACTTTTCTTATTTTATTGCGATGAGGGCCATTCTGTACCAGACAAGCCCCTGTCTTGACTGCCACTGTCCCAGAAATATCAAACAACATGCCCTCCTCACTACACAAATTCTCACACCAGCTTTTGATTTCAGTCAGTTTACTGAGGATCTAACCAGTGGAGTGAACAACACACAACTATCTTCCCACGACTTTCCTTGAAGTTCCGATATGGTCTCTGCACTTCCTAATTATCTCCAGTGACCTCCCCGAAGCTACATAATTATTAGTTCCTGCCACAGTTACAAAGATTGACCCCTCTCATGTGTTGTTGCTTAAATCATCAACTCCTTCAGTCACGTCCTGTACTCTCAATCCAAGAAAAAAAAATTATATCTACTAGAACTCTGCAATCACCGGTAAGATGATCACTGGAGGACTAGGTGATTGAGACCCAGCACGTGGACGCGAATACAGTTTATTCGGTCAAAACCTGCCAACATGAAATTATAGCAAATTAGCGCATGACAATTGACTTCACTTGACAGCAATATGATTCACTTCAGTTAAACAGATAAACGTCATCATATCTTCCTTAAGACGTACAATAAATTATTTCAAACCACCTTAATTCTATGGGTTAATGCCACTGTCAGTCTTAACTACAACATAGCTTACGTGTTGTGGGTCTAAAGTACTCCGTACGACTAGAGGAAAACCGTAAGGTGTTGTCAGCTAAAAGCCTCAGTCGTGACTGCCCTTCCCTGTGTTGTTGTAGGGGCCCTATGCCAGCCGTCGTCCGTCCAGATACAGAGTAGCCCTTGTTCGCTTGTCACCAATTAATTATGTTCTCACCTTACGCTTAGGCTCGACACCACCTCTACCCTTTCCACCCATGGGCTAACTCACAGTGTAACGTACTCTTACATTCTTATGGACTTTGACTTATATGTACTCTGCTTACATCTACTTACATTACTCAGCTTATATCTACGTACATTAGCCTAACTCCTCCATTTCTATGACCACCCGTATGTGGCGGCAACACATCCCCCTTTGAGCGTTTGTGCTCAAAAGATCAAGTGTAATCAGAGCATGGTTGAGGTCCATGGCAGAGTGGGCATGGTGGATACTGATCCCCCTCCCACGCTACAGCACTTGACTCAGTAGTCCCCAGGCCTATTGTCCGTCTGACCGGAGATCCGCTCGGATGAGCTCCTGGGGATCCTGCCTTTCACTGTTCATCTTTGCTACTAACGTCGCGACTTTCGAAGATGTCACTATTCCAACGTTCTGCGTGTGTCAGTAGAATGCTTTGGAACCACTTTATGTCTGGAAGTGAGCCGTGCTGATCCCTGTATGTATGTGCTTCATCCCTGCAGCGTTCATACAGTCTGCTAGGTAACCGAGCTGCAATGTTCCTCATACATGAGAGCGAATCGATCTCGTTCAGCATGTCCCAGTGCTCCAGGTGGCTTATGCATCCCCACAACTCGTCTGCCAGACGCTGCAATCCCTCCCAGTCACCGGCTTTGATGGGTGGACCCTTCTGCATCTTTGTTACCAGGAGGTTTATGTACACTCGTTCATTTCCATATCTCCCTTTGAGAAGAGATAGCGCCCTCTGGTACCCCTTTTCTGGTCATTGTCTCTCATAGGATTGCAGTTATCTTGACTTCACTCTCAGTGCATGCTTGCAGAAGCACGTTTAATCGGTACGAATCTGGTAGTGCAACTTCATCCACGTACCGGCGGAAAGTGCGCATGAACTCCCAGTATTCGGCCCGACTCTTGCCAGTAAATGTTGGGAGAGGTGCCTGTGGCAGACTGAATGCAGCCATCAACCCCTTCATGCTGCGCTTCCATGGTGCATCCTGAGCCTGGGCTTGAGAGGACACTTCTGGTTGGGAGGAATTGTCTGTTGTCGCTGGGTTGTGGAGTGTGCAGTTGATGCTCTGGAGTCTTCAGATTTCTCCTGCAGCAAGAATTCCAATGAATTCCCATAAGGTTCCACTCTTGCTGGGTGCTCACGGTTTGTCAGTTCATCTTCATGGCCTCCAGTCACGCTAGTGTCGCTCGTATCAGTGGGGGGAGCACAATGTTGTCGGTTTTGAGAGGCAGGCACTCTCGCTGGATCACTGAGTGTGCCAGTTGATGGCCTCAGCACGTTGTGTATGTCATGGGCCATCTGGTATTGTACGATGGCTCCAGCTGTCCCCCTTTTCTGCCTGAGTGCATCATCCTTGAGTTCCTTCAGGAATGTCGCAGCCTGAATTTTGTTCATCAAGATGTTTCAGGAGGGCCTCTGCTCGTGCAATTCTACTTGTTTCAGCATCACCCTTTAGTACACCTTCAATGGCCTCTTCGTTTACTTCTGGAAGGGGGTTAGAAGGGGAAGGGGTGTCGACCACGCATGCCTTGTTATATGGAATCAGAGCTTCACGGTCAACATCCATCGCCCTCGTGATCTCGTGGTCTTCTATTGTGACGGGTTTCTCCTTGATCATCTCAACTTCGTTCTTATCACTTCTTCCTCTAGGTCTGCCTATGCCCACCAGCACCGCGCAATAGTCACTCACCCCCTGTTGGACCGATACTGCCGCAAATCGCTTAGTTGAGTGTTGGTTACCCGCTCTCTGAGGGGTACCGCTGATCGTCTATGTGAGTGGTAGTTAATTACTCTTACACTTGACAATGACCAGTAATGCCAGCCTGCTCCTGTGTATTTTAATATGCCAACCTCCACCCTCTGGGGGCGCCGCCAATCATTTAGATGAGCGGTAGTTAATTAATCTTACACTTGACAATGACCAATAATGCCAGCCTGCTCTTGTGTATTTTAATATGCCATCCTCTACTCTCTGGGGGCGCCGCCGATCGTTTAGATGAGCGGTAGTTAATTACTCTTACACTTGACAATGACCAATAATGCCAGCCTACTCCTGTGTATTTTAATATGCCAACCTCCACCCTCTGAGGGCGCCACTGATCATTTATATGAGTGGTAGTTAATTAATCTTACACTTAATAATGACCAGTAATGCCAGCATACTCCTGTGTATTTTAATATGCCAAACACCCGTGCTCCCACAGCGTTCGTATCTTCACCTTATCAAGCGGTGCCACTCGTGTACATGGGCTGTGATTTTCATTTGCAGCCAGATTCTAATTTTAAACTATCTTAAACACAGAGGTATGTAGACACACACACCAGCCCACTAGCCTTGCCCTTTATATTCACTCACATATTTTATTTATTTATTAATCCCAGTTACTGTTATCCTTACTGTTATTGGTTATTATTATTCCCTTTGTAAATTACTACGCCGCAGAATAACTGCGGTCCCGAGTGCTCAGTGAACTGCACTCATAAACAAATGATGTGCACAGCCCTCATCACCTGGTTTCAGCCTTAGGTTCTTTTAGCCCCGTGGCTGGCGGATCGTGGCTGTACGAATCGTTATCTTTCTGTATTTCACCACACTTGACACACATTAACTATTTCTTCTTGATCTCACCTTAGAACTTAACTCTACATGCTGTAACACTCAATAGCTCGTGAATTATAAACACCGCACACTGAACAAACGCCCGTTGTGTCTAGCACCACCTTGAACTGACGTAGGCTAATAGACGGTAGTTTACAGGGGGCTTTCGTTTACTTACCAATCACTTATCGTCATTGTGTATCCTCAGTAGGGCTTAACTCCTGGCCTGATGTTCACTGCTCAAGCACCAGCGTTGTAGCGTAAGCACGCACTCGCACTCACAGACGGAGTGCCAGCAAGGAAAGGGGGGAGGTTCGCCAGCCTCTGGACACCAACGGTCTCATCATCCTGGCTCTCTACCCAGTCGTCCTCCGTTCGTCACTGAGGTGTGTAGACGCCTAACACGTTTTAACTGTAATCACTGGTAAGATGATCACCGGAGGACTAGGTGATTGAGACCCAGTACGTGGATGCAAATACAGTTTATTCAGTCAAAACCTGCCAGCATGAAATTATAGCAAATTAGCGCATCACAATTGGCTTCACTTGACAGCAATATGATTCACTTCAGTTAAACAGCTAAACGTCATCATATCTTCCTTAAGACGTACAATAAATCATTTCAAACCACCTTAATTCTATGGGTTAAGGCCACTATCAGTCTTAACTACAACATAGCTTACGTGTTGTGGGTCTAAAGTACTCCGTACGACTAGAGGAAAACCGTAAGGTGTTGTCAGCTCCAAGCCTCAGTCATGACTGCCCTTCCCTGTGTTGTTGTAGGGACCCTATGCCATCCGTCGTCCGTCCAGATACAGAGTAGCCCTTGTTCGCTTGTCACTAATTATGTTCTCACCTTACGCCTAGGCTCGACACCACCTCTACCCTTTCCACCCACGGGCTAACTCTCAGTGTAACGTACTCGTACATGCTTATGAACTTTGGCTTATATATACTCTGCTTACATCTACTTACAT
Source organism: Coenobita brevimanus (assembly GCF_032717465.1). Taxonomy (NCBI): domain Eukaryota; kingdom Metazoa; phylum Arthropoda; class Malacostraca; order Decapoda; family Coenobitidae; genus Coenobita; species Coenobita brevimanus. The sequence goes on along the minus strand of NC_136999.1, from coordinate 25,004,653 downwards.
TACTCAGCTTACTAGTATATCTACGAACATTAGCCTAACTCCTCCATTTCTATGACCGCCCGTATGTGGCGGCAACAACTCTTAGCACAAAACTTTTCTTGTGGTGCCTCATCAACGACTCCCCAATAAGTATGAGGCTAGGCTCAACCTGTGCTTTTATCATCAAGAACCTGGAACCTATTCACAGTACCTACTCACCTCTCACTCTTATCTACCTCAACCTTGCATCCTTTCCTAAATGGGTGGATGCCATCACAGTCGTTTAACCTGGTGTCCATATTAACCACCATTGTGGTTTATATTTCGGCTTCCAGTATATCTCCATACATTGTAATGGCATTACCCTGTTCTGCCTCATCTTCCCACCTCTTTGGTGTATCACTTAAAATGCCAATGGTTTAATTGATTTTCCAAATGTATAAACTGAGCGTAGACTGTAGCACCAGTCGAACAGGGCAGTACTCCCGAGGTTGATGGCAAGCTGGTGATAGGGAGAGCTGGAGCTCCCGTTTCACCAGCCCTCAGGACTTGATCCTGACCATCTCCCTTTTCTGAACATTTTCAGTGCATTCATTTACACAGAGAGTAGGCCAGCATGCTCTCATAATACCTCTACCTTCATGTCTACACCACACTACATGCGCATAACATATCACACCTTCTATTCACATCTTTAGTAATGGCCGCTGCAATCCTACAATCAAATGAGGTGGTACCTCGGATTGCCACCACCGGCAGGGTAGGGCTGGAGGCACAGGGTCCTCCCGGTCACTATCAAGCGACTGTGCCAGCAGCGACTGTTGCTATTTCCGGGAATGCTCGTCGGCGAAGAGGTGACGGTGAGGCCTTATTCTTTACCAACATCTGCGGCCTTACCACAAATTTAAACTCAGTTCATTTTTTCCTTCAGTCCATATCCCCTTTGGCCCTTTTCCTCACAGAACCACAAATCTCACCCTCTACCGATATATCTCCATTTTGTTTTCCTGGTTACCATCTCCTTACAAACTTTCGAAACAAGGGCGGCACCTGTTGTTATATCAAATCCCAATATGCAGTTGATACTATTTTAAACTTCACTTCATCCAGTTTTGATTACTCATTATATAAATTAAGTTGCCAAAACATTACCAAATATATCTGTGTAGTTTATAGTTCCCCCAATGCTTCTTCGGAATGATATGATTCCATATCCACTCAGTTGAGTAACCTTGACCTTGCCCTTGGCAATGAAATTACCATTTTGGGTGATTTTAACATACACAATGTTGAATGGTTATTGCATTCTGCCCGGACTGACGACGCTGGTCTAAAATGCGAGCTGTTTGCGGAATCGTTTAATCTCACCCAGTTGGTAAAGCAACCAACCAGAATACCTGATAATTCTGACCATAATGCCCATCTCTTGGATTTATTCTTGACAAATAATCCAGATCAGTACAGGATAGAGGTACTGTCACCACTTGGATCCTCTGACCACAATCTCATCAAAGCCTCATAAGTTAACCCTCCTACACCTCCCCATTCCGAACCTGTCAGGGTGACCCGATGGCACTTTGACAGGGGAGACTGGGATGGATTTAGAAATTATCTTGCTGATGTTTCATGGCAGTCTTTCTTCTCTAGTGATCCCAATTCTACCCAGTCCCACATTTGCGACTTAATACAAGCTGGTATGGATTTATTCATACCAAGTCAACAATTCACTAAAAGATCTAACTCTCCAAAATGGTTTGATGGCAATTGTGCCAGAGCAACAGCCCAAAAGTCATTAGCATATAACTCTTACTTAAAATAAAAAACATCTGAATCACACTCCCAATTTAAAATTGCTAGAAATCATGCAAAAGCTGTATTAAATCTATCTAAATCAAACTTTCTTCAAAAGCAAGCATCAAAACTACTTAACAACCCTAATGACAATAGAATATTCTGGTCAACTCTTATTTTTTTCAATAATAACTTTAACAAGTCATCTTCCATTCCACCACTAAAATCTTCAGATGGCAATATTACAAATGACCCACGTGGGAAAGCAGATAGCTTTGCTAGTACCTTTGCAAGAAACTCTACCATAGATGATACCAGCCAGAATGTCTCAGTACTGGAACTTGATTCTCCCGAAATTGCCCCACTTAAAATACAGACAAGATTCGTAAAATCCATCCTAGACAATTTACCTACCAACAAAGCTCCAGGCCCAGATGGAATTCCGCCAATTGTTTTGAAAAAGTGTTCCCCTAAACTTGCCTCTGTCCTAGCTAAATTATTCAGACTATGCATACGTATTTCTTTATTCCCAAATTCATGAAAAGAAGCCAATATCCACCCAGTTCCGAAGAAGGGAAGTTCGTCTGACCCCTCCAATTACAGACCAATAGCTGTCACATCTTCTCTTGGTAAGGTACTCGTATTTGAAACTTTAATTAATAAGCATATTGTTAAACATCTTGAATCCAACAACTTAATTAGTGATAGACAATACGGTTTTCGCCACGAAAGATCCACCATTGACATACTCAATCTCTAAACTCATACCATCCATCAATCAATTGATCTTTTTGGAGAAACTCATGCAGTAGCTCTTGATATCTCTTAAGCCTTCGACAGAGTATGGCACCGTTCCCTGCTGTCCAAACTCCCTTGCTATGGACTAACGTCTTTTGTTCCTTTGATTTCTTCTTATCTTAGTGACAGGAAAATAAGAGTAAAAGTAGATGATGTATATTCGAATTTCCACTCAGTTAACGCCGGCGTGCCGCAGGGATCAGTTCCGGCGCCAACCCTATTTCTGGTTCATATTAATGATCTCTTATCTGTCACTCACAATCCCGTTCACTCATATGCAGATGACTCAACACTACATAGTTCATTCACACTCAGACATCCATTTACAAAGTCTAATATCTCTACCTCTCAACTCAGTACAGCCATCTCCATAAATCAAGATCTAGCTACAATCAGTGAATGGGGACAAAACAACCTTGTCTCTTTTAATGCTAGTAAAACTAAATATATACAGTTTACTAATAGACAGATATTGCCAGATTCGTACATTACCTTCAGTACTACTAATATTCCCATCTCCAAAAGTATTGAAATTCTTGGTGTCTCACTTAACAGTGCCCTCAGCTGGACCTCTCATGTCAGATCACTTGCTAAAACCGCCTCAAAGAAACTTGGATTATTGTACAGAGTCCGTAACTTCTTCGCCGATGAGCAGTTAGTTTAATAATTTATAAGAGTCATGTGCGCTCTCAGCTTGAATATTGCTCACCCTTGTGGAATGGTTGTGGAGAGGTTGCATTAAGACAACTAGACAAAATTCAGAATAAAGCTGTTAGAATCATTAACAACCCTGCCATTACATATAAACTACCTTCCCTGCAAGTAAGAAGGAATGTTGCCTCCCTTGCATTATTTTACAGAAATTTTTTTGGCAAATGCTCAGACGAAGTTGCGTCCATGGTGCCACCTCTCCATGACTTCCCTCGTGCTACACGGGCATCTGGTAGCGCTCATGACTGGAATGTCACTCAACCATATTGCAGAACTTCTGCCTATCAGAATTCTTTCATTCCCCGAACTGCATCTCTCTGGAACTCGCTTCCCCAGAGTTGTTTTCCTCTAAATTTCAACCCACAACTGTTCAAGTCTAACTGTTACAGATATTTTATGAATAGAGGACACCAGTAATCTGGTGTATGGGTTATTTTTTTTTCCCCATTTGTTTTTCCTTCCTCCGTTCTGTTATTAAAAAAAAAAAAAAAAAGTGATATCCCTGCTGGAGAAAAACGCTAGCCACCCTGAATGAACCCCTGACATTACATCTCTCCAACCTGACGGGTCAGTTCCTCTTCTCGTCTCATCCAGGTATCCTATGGACACCCTTGTCATTTTCCTCAGCATTGCCTCCCTCCTGTTATAACACGTTGAAGTCATGTATGTCTGGCTTTCTACCAAGCCTCTTCTTCCATCATCTGCGGCACACCCACTCACTGTCGTCTTTCACCAGAAACTCCTGTACAGCATCCTTAACAGGGGTGGCATAAAGCACTGGGCAGGAGTTATTTAGATGGGTTTGGGTGGAGCAGGTCACAAGGACTGTACCTCCGATCTCAAATAGGTCACAGTTCAGGGGTTGGTGGGTAACACTAGCCCCTCTCTTACCTACTGTGCCAGAAAATGGAATCATACCGAGCTCTAAAGATTACAGGTTGGAAACAAATGGGGTCCAGCCTTCCCTCGGTCACTAACTTTCATAACTATTACTTCAACACTCTCTCTCTCTCTCTCTCTCTCTCTCCCCTGGTTTATTTTCTCCACAGTTTGATACCCGTTGGCTTACATTTTGTTCCGACTTTGTGTTTGTGTCATTCTTTCTGTCTATTAGTAGGCCTATTATTGATTCCATCCCCTCACTCACCTACTCACATGTTCAACTTCTGGTCCTCCATCACTCATGTACTTTACTCACCCACTTGCTTTCACATTCCCCAATCACTCGATAATCATTCATCAGACAGAAGCAGGTACGAATCATGGTTCCCTTACTTTTCTTACTCACCGTCTCACTCCGCCATTCATTCATGGTATGGATTTCGAACTCCTGCAACACGAGGATGTGGTATATAATTCAGTCCAGCTGCTGCTAGGCGATTGCCTTCTGCTTAGGACAGCAATCGAGAAGTGAAGCTTAGTAACAAAGGCTACCTCAAACCCCCTTAATTGTCAGGACTCTAAAATATCATAATACAATACATAATAGCTGGTGGCGTACATATGTAATCTCGGGGTTCAGTGAAAGTCATGACTAGAGCTGAAGGAAATGGCGTTCGCACATTCTCTCTCAGGAATGCCATATACAACACCTCGAGACGCCTGATTGGAAAGTCCCCAGAATCGAGAAATTTCCACTCATCAGTGCCATACACGTGACAATCTCTCATACGGGAGAGAAGGAGTTAGGAGGCAGAAGGAGTTAGGAGAGAGAGAGAGAGAAGGGGGTCTAGAGAGAGGCACGGTAGGGAAAAGGGCAGGCACACAAAGTTAGCAAGCATAAAACGCCCTCACCTCAATACGTTCTTGTGACACATACTCAGTAACAATTCTGAGATATTCCCTTTTGATGAAATAAAGCACAATCAAACTCCAGTACTCATCTGTATCTTCTCCTTTCAATAACGACAAGTACAACTAACATTATCTCCTACAAATCAACTCACTGTTAAATACAGCTCGGCTCCAACGACGATATAATTAACCCGTGCACGGATAAGTTTTACACCAAGTCGTTACGCATTTTTTTTTTTTTTTTTTTTTTTTTTTATAACAGAACGGAGGAAGGAAAAACAAATGGGTAAAAAAAATAATAATCCATACACCAGATTACTGGTGTCCTCTGTTCATAAAATATCTGTAACAATTAGACTTGAACAGTTGTGGGTTGAAATTTGGAGGAAAACAACTCTGGGGAAGCGAGTTCCAGAGAGATGCAGTTCGGGGAATGAAAGAATTCTGATAGGCAGAAGTTCTGCAATATGGTTGAGTGACATTCCAGTCATGAGCGCTACCAGATGCCCCTGTAGCACGAGGGAAGGCATAGAGAGGTGGCACCATGGACGCAACTTCGTCTGAGCACTTGCCAAAAAAATATCTGTAAAATAATGCAAGGGAGGCAACATTCCTTCTTACTTGCAGGGGAGGTAGTTTATATGTAATGGCAGGGTTGTTAATGATTCTAACAGCTTTATTCTGAATTTTGTCTAGTTGTCTTAATGCAACCTCTCCACAACCATTCCACAAGGGTGAGCAATATTCAAGCTGAGAGCGCACATGACTCTTATAAATTATAGCTAACTGCTCATCGGCGAAGAAGTTACGGACTCTGTACAATAATCCAAGTTTCTTTGAGGCGGTTTTAGCAAGTGATCTGACATGAGAGGTCCAGCTGAGGGCACTGTTAAGTGAGACACCAAGAATTTCAATACTTTTGGAGATGGGAATATTAGTAGCATTGAAGGTAATGTACGAATCTGGCAATATCTGTCTATTAGTAAACTGTATATATTTAGTTTTACTAGCATTAAAAGAGACAAGGTTGTTTTGTCCCCATTCACTGATTTTAGATAGATCTTGATTTATGGAGATGGCTGTACTGAGTTGAGAGGTAGAGATATTAGACTTTGTGAATGGATGTCTGAGTGTGAATGAACTATGTAGTGTTGAGTCATCTGCATATGAGTGAATGGAATTGTGAGTGACAGATAAGAGGTCATTAATATGAACCAGAAATAGGGTTGGCGCCAGAACTGAGCCCTGCGGCACGCCGGCGTTAATTGAGTGGAAATTCGAATATACATCATCTACTTTTACTCTTATTTTCCTGTCACTAAGATAAGAAGAAATCAAAGGAACAAAAGACGTTAATTCATAGCAAGGGAGTTTGGACAGCAGGGAACGGTGCCATACTCTGTCGAAAGCTTTAGAGATATCAAGAGCTACTGCATGAGTTTCTCCAAAGAGATCAATAGATTGATGGATGGTATGAGTTAAGAGATTGAGTATGTCAATGGTGGATCTTTCGTGGCGAAAACCGTATTGTCTATCACTAATTAAGTTGTTGGATTCAAGATGTTTAACAATATGCTTATTAATTAAAGTTTCAAATACCTTACCAAGAGAAGATGTGACAGCTATTGGTCTGTAATTGGAGGGGTCAGACGAACTTCCTTTCTTCGGAACTGGGTGGATATTGGCTTCTTTTCATGAATTTGGGAATAAAGAAATACGTATGCATAATCTGAATAATTTAGCTAGGACAGAGGCAAGTTCAGGGGAACACTTTTTCAAAACAATTGGCGGAATTCCATCTGGGCCTGGAGCTTTGTTGGTAGGTAAATTGTCTAGGATGGATTTTACATATCTTGTCTGTATTTTAAGTGGGGCAATTTCGGGAGAATCAAGTTCCAGTACTGAGACATTCTGGCTGGTATCATCTATGGTAGAGTTTCTGGCAAAGGTACTAGCAAAGATATCTGCTTTCCCACGTGGGTCATTAGTAATATTGCCATCTGAAGATTTTAGTGGTGGAATGGAAGATGACTTGTTAAAGTTATTATTGAAAGAATTAAGAGTTGACCAGAATATTCTATTGTCATTAGGTTTGTTAAGTAGTTTTGATGCTTGCTTTTGAAGAAAGTTTGATTTAGATAGATTTATTACAGCTTTTGCATGATTTCTAGCAATTTTAAATTGGGAGTGTGATTAAGATGTTTTTGATTTTAAGTAAGAGTTATATGCTAATGACTTTTGGGCTGTTGCTCTGGCAGGTCCTTGGAATGGT
>NC_136999.1:24934808-24992308 GCF_032717465.1 Coenobita brevimanus | reverse complement strand
AAACCTGATCTCCTGGCTGAAAGTGGCGTAACCTGGACTTCTTATCATACCAAGTGTTCATCTTCTCCTGAGCAGCTCCTAAATTCTCTCTCGCCAGCTGTAAAGCAGTGGACAGCCGTTCTTTGAACTTCATCATATACTCCAGCAGGTTGACGTCATCTTCCTCCAACAGCCAGCATTCCTTGAGTAGCTTAAGGGGTCCTCTTACTTCATGGCCAAACAGTAGTTCAAAGGGTGAGAAGCCCAGTGATTCATTTGGAGATTCTCTTGCGGCAAATACAACGAATGGAACACCTTTATCCCAGTCTTTCTGATGTTCCAAACAGTATTTCTTGAGCATCGATTTGAGTGTTTGATGATATCTCTCCAACGCTCCTTGGGTCTGGGGATGGAAAGCTGAAGACGTGATCTGGGAGATGCCTAACTCTTTCAGAGACTGCTTGAAAACATTTGACATGAAATTACTTCCCCGGTCTGACTGTACCTCCTTGGGCAGACCAAACTTGGTGAAGAACCCCAGCATTTCCTTAACCACGTTCTTTGCTGGGATATTTCTAAGTGGAATGGCTTCAGGATAACGAGTAGCCATATCAATCAGGGTCAACACATAAGAAAATCCTGAAGAAGTCTTAGGAAGAGGGCCCACAATATCCACCAACACACGGGTGAATGGCGCCTCAAAAGGAGGAATGGGAACTAGAGGTGCAACCTTTTCGGTCCGATTACACTTCCCCACAACTTGACAGGTGTGACTAGACTTACAATACCAGGAAACATCTCTGAAGATGCCTGGCCAGTAGAAGTGTTTCAAAATGCGTGCCACAGTCTTCCTCACTCCAAGGTGTCCTGCCAAACTGGAATCATGAGCCACTCTAATGGTATCCTGCCTACAAACACGAGGGATGACAACTTGATGTACAACCTTCCATTCACAGTCGGCTGATGCTGTTGGGGGTCTCCACTTCCTCATAAGTACTCCTGACTTCATATAATAACAAGTAGAAGCACCAGCTGACTCTTCCTCACTGCAAGCAGGGTTGGCTAGACCTTTCAACTCAGGGTCAGTAACCTGCAACTCAAACAACTCTTGACGAGACAAATTATCAACACTACGGGGTACTGCCTCATCTGGTGAGTGGTCCAAATTAGCAAGAAAAGTGTCAGCTAGGATAACATCATCATCATCATTATCCTCTAAGTCACCAGTAACTTTAGACTTAGCCCTAGTGACAGCACATGCAGAGAACACATCAGGGACATCACAATCCTTGGTCGCAGCCACTCTGGTTCACTAGACAACTGAGGAGCTGGACACACTTGACTTCCACCAATATCATTTCCAAGTAAGAAAGTTACACCTGACATTGGGAGTGTCTCAACCAACCCAACCATAACGGAACCATTAACAAAACCAGACTCTAAATTCACTCTGCACAGAGGGACAGATAAGTAATTATTCCCTACACCTTGTAAGATTACAGTTTCATCAGAGGAATTAACATTAGAGCCTAGAACACTGGTCAGCATAAGGGATTGGCAAGCACCTGTATCACGATATACTTTAACTGATTCCCTGTCATTACTGTCCAGAGGACTGACAAAACCATCAGACAGGAAATTAGCACATGAACTCTTGAGAGTGTCACCCACGTTACTGCTCAAAAGAGGAGCTCCATCATGAGAATTTAAGTTACCCCTCAAAGCAGGTTCAGTTAACTCAGTTAAAGAATTCTGGGAACTCTCAAGGGTGGACACTAGACCAATTGACTGAATATTTAAAGACTCCTTTTTTGTTCACATCACGCTGTCTCCTGAAACATTTCTCCGTAGTATGACCAAGCTTACTGCAATAAGTACATTTACTTTTCTGAAATCTAGAAGTGAACCTGGTATTTACTTCCTGAGAAACATCATCTTTATTCTCTTTCCAGTTACCTGTTCTCTGAGTAGAGGCAATGTACTTACTCTCAGCTTTCCTTTTTTCTTTAGAATATCTCTTGTGAGTGAGAACATATTCATCAGCTAAAACTGCAGCATCAGACAAATTATCTATTATTTTCTCATCAAGATATAGGCTTACATCTTTATTAATACACCTTTTGAAGTCCTCCAGCAAAATCATCTGCTTAAATTTATCAAAATCAGAATCCACATTCTTAGAATTTAACCAATGCTCTAACAGATCTACTTTGATTTTTGCATACTCAACATGGAATTGCTTATCTTGCTTATAAGTTGTCCTAAATTTTACTCTATAGGCTTCAGGAACAATCTCATAGGCCTTAAGAATCAAGCTCTTAACTACATCATAATTATCAGATTGATCCCGAGGCAAAGATGCATAAGTTACTTCAGCTTTACCGGTGAGAACAGTTTGAAGGAGTACTGGCGAATACTTTCTGGGCCAATTAAAACCTGTAGCTACCCTCTCAAACAACTGAAAATACTTTGTTAAATCAGATTCATTAAAAGGAGGGACAAGTTTAACATTTTTAGCCACATCAAAATCATCAGAGGTAGATGATCCAATTCCACCTTGTTTCATGCGATACTCATGGTCTGCCTGAATCCTAGCAAGTTCAACTTGTGCCTGTGCCTCCTTAGAACGTGCCTGAAACTCAGCCTCCTTAGCACGAGCGTCCTGCAGGGCTAGCTGTAACTTAGCTATTTCAATCTGCGTTTGCTCCTCTGTAGGAGTTACATTAAACAAGCTTTCATTAATCATGTCAACAATTTGATCTTTAGAATGATGAAAGCGAACAGCAATTCCCAATTGTTGAGCAACAAGCTTAAGTTCATTCTTTGTTCTGTTTTCTACATCACACACTGTTTGCACATTTGACAAAAAATCTTTGGCTTCATCAAGCGTAGTAGTAGTAGACATCATGAATAAATCACAGTCACAAAATATCAAGCAATATCCTTATGATAATATCCTGAATATCCTGATAAGAGGTCGCCAAATTTATGTTACGGAAAAGAGATAGATAATGAACACTTCAAGTGAGAACACCAAAATCACTACTGTCCCGCAAAGTTCCAGGTTCAAAACAAAAGAGCTAGGTAAAATCACAAGTTAAAGTTTAATGCTCAAACTAACAACTAAACATTCAGGACTCATAAGGATAACGTAATGGCAAAAAACAGGTTAAATATACGGTTAACTGCAATAGCCTCTATTAACACGAAATTAGCAAGAGTAAATTTATCTAAGTCAGCCCTGATAAAATGAGAAAACCGGATAATGCTCAGGGAATGCAAGATATATTATTACAGATACAAAATATTATTATTAATGGCTGACACCAAAAATACATGAATCACAATAACTTAACAAGTCCTACGAATTAACACCTTACGCTATACAATACAAGAAAAAATGTAATAACACTTATACTCAAATTACAGAGCAGCTAGATGGTTGGAGACTTCCTGAGCACTCACAAAAATAATAACAACTGTACAGGGGAGGACAGAGATGTGAACAAAATGAGGCGTAGATCTAAGTGGCAATTAATGCAGAGACTGAGGTCATTACATAGGGGCCGGCAAAGCTTGATACAACTTGTAAGAAGGACGCGCAAATGAAGCCATAGGGGACAAAGAGTTGACAATCCTGCTCTGAACAACAGAAAGAACGACTTACTCTACTATAAGGGGGAGAAGGGGGGCGTGAGGTAGAACACGCACTATGGAAGCCACGAGGTGAATCGTGATCAAACATGGAGCATACTGTACGTTAGAATTAGGCCTATACAAAGGATGATGAAATCTTAGGCTATGCAACACCTCCCCACAAAGAAAAAGAAATTTACAAAGGAAATTTCTTATTACTCTAAAACAATCTGTCTAAAGTCTAGAGAAGCAATCTGCAATAACATTTTCTTTCCCCTTGACATGTTGTATGTCTAATGAATACTCCTGAAGAAGTAGACTCCATCTTGTCAATCTCTGATTTTTATCTTTAAACTAACTAAGGAATTTCAGTGGGTTATGATCGGTATAAATGACTATGGGGTCTAAACCAGAACACAAATAAAATGGAAAATGCTGTAAACCCAAAATCAAAGCCAAAAGCTCTTTCTCAATAGTTGAGTAGTTCTTTTGAGGTGGAGTGAACTTCTTAGTGTAATAAGATACAGGGTGTTCAATACCCTGATCATCCTCTTGCAACAACACAGCCCCAGCTCCTGTATCACTTGCGTCAACAGCCATCTTAAAAGGCTTAGCAAAATTTGGAGTAGCGAGCACTGGCTGACTTAATAGGATAGCTTTAAGTTTGTTGAAAGAGGATTCACAGTTATCGGTCCAGACAAATTTAACTCCCTTTTTCATTAGGTCTGTATGTGGTGATACAAGAATTGAAAAGTTAAGAACAAATCTCCTGTAATAACCTACCATTCCCAAAAATCTTTGTAGCTCTTTCCTACTTTTAGGTCTGGGAAGATCACTTATGACCTGAACCTTAGCTGCTGGTGGTGCAACGTGTCCATCACCAATTACGTACCCAAGGTACTGAAGTTTAGCTTGACCAAACTCACACTTTGATAAATTAGCTACAAGATTAGCCTGAACCAAACGCTCAAGAAATTTACTGACATGGCATAAGTGATCTTCCCAGTTGTCACTGAAGATTAATACATCATCAATATAAACAACACACCCTGCCAAACCCTCTGTTACAACATTCATGAGCTTCTGAAAAGTGGCTGGTGCATTCTTCATGCCATATGGCATTACAGAACATGCAAAAGTCTTTCCTAGTGTTACAAAACATGAGATCTCCCTAGCACGTTCAGTCATAGGTACTTGCCAGTATCCCTTTAATAAATCAAACTTACTTATGTACCTAGCCTTTCCGATCTTGTCTATGCAATCTTCCACGCGAGGGAGAGAGTAAGTGTCTGTTTTGGTTATCTGATTAACACGTCTGTAGTCGATGCAAAGCCGCTGTGACCCACCTGGCTTAGGGACCAGAGTGACAGGAGAACTCCACTCGCTCTGACAGGGCTCAATCATCTTGTGGTCCAACAGGTAGCCAAGCTCCTTCTGGATGAGAGGAACTTTCACTGGGTTCACATGGTAAGGAGGCAATCTAATTGGCTTTGTGTCTCCAACATCGACATCTTGCATCAACACAGTGGTTCTTCCTGGAGTGGCACGGAACACTTGCGGGTACTCCTGCAGTAATGCCGAAAACTCCTGCCTTTCCTCGGGAGCTAGATGAGAAAGCTTAGTCTGGAGATCATTCATGATATCAGGATTCTTCCCCAAACTATCACTCAGGCTCATGCTGCATGGGAGAACTTCACTTGGAGACTCGGGTGGAACAGCTACAGTGCAGACTGGGTTATTTTCGTCCCGCCTATGATATAACTTTAGCATGCTGATGTGACAAAGTTGCTTCTTCTTTCTATGATCTGGTGTGGCGATGACATAGTTGACATCACTGAGTTTCTTCTCCACGAAATAAGGACCACTAAACTTGGCTTGAAGAGGTTGCCTATGCACTGGTAGCAGAATCAAAACCTGATCTCCTGGCTGAAAGTGGCGTAACCTGGACTTCTTATCATACCAAGTGTTCATCTTCTCCTGAGCAGCTCCTAAATTCTCTCTCACCAGCTGTAAAGCAGTGGACAGCCGTTCTTTGAACTTCATCATATACTCCAGCAGGTTGACGTCATCTTCCTCCAACAGCCAGCATTCCTTGAGTAGCTTAAGGGGTCCTCTTACTTCATGGCCAAACAGTAGTTCAAAGGGTGAGAAGCCCAGTGATTCATTTGGAGATTCTCTTGCGGCAAATACAACGAATGGAACACCTTTATCCCAGTCTTTCTGATGTTCCAAACAGTATTTCTTGAGCATCGATTTGAGTGTTTGATGATATCTCTCCAACGCTCCTTGGGTCTGGGGATGGAAAGCTGAAGACGTGATCTGGGAGATGCCTAACTCTTTCAGAGACTGCTTGAAAACATTTGACATGAAATTACTTCCCCGGTCTGACTGTACCTCCTTGGGCAGACCAAACTTGGTGAAGAACCCCAGCATTTCCTTAACCACGTTCTTTGCTGGGATATTTCTAAGTGGAATGGCTTCAGGATAACGAGTAGCCATATCAATCAGGGTCAACACATAAGAAAATCCTGAAGAAGTCTTAGGAAGAGGGCCCACAATATCCACCAACACACGGGTGAATGGCGCCTCAAAAGGAGGAATGGGAACTAGAGGTGCAACCTTTTCGGTCCGATTACACTTCCCCACAACTTGACAGGTGTGACTAGACTTACAATACCAGGAAACATCTCTGAAAATGCCTGGCCAGTAGAAGTGTTTCAAAATGCGTGCCACAGTCTTCCTCACTCCAAGGTGTCCTGCCAAACTGGAATCATGAGCCACTCTAATGGTATCCTGCCTACAAACACGAGGGATGACAACTTGATGTACAACCTTCCATTCACAGTCGGCTGATGCTGTTGGGGGTCTCCACTTCCTCATAAGTACTCCTGACTTCATATAATAACAAGTAGAAGCACCAGCTGACTCTTCCTCACTGCAAGCAGGGTTGGCTAGACCTTTCAACTCAGGGTCAGTAACCTGCAACTCAAACAACTCTTGACGAGACAAATTATCAACACTACGGGGTACTGCCTCATCTGGTGAGTGGTCCAAATTAGCAAGAAAAGTGTCAGCTAGGATAACATCATCATCATCATTATCCTCTAAGTCACCAGTAACTTTAGACTTAGCCCTAGTGACAGCACATGCAGAGAACACATCAGGGACATCACAATCCTTGGTCGCAGCCACTCTGGTTCACTAGACAACTGAGGAGCTGGACACACTTGACTTCCACCAATATTATTTCCAAGTAAGAAAGTTACACCTGACATTGGGAGTGTCTCAACCAACCCAACCATAACGGAACCATTAACAAAACCAGACTCTAAATTCACTCTGCACAGAGGGACAGATAAGTAATTATTCCCTACACCTTGTAAGATTACAGTTTCATCAGAGGAATTAACATTAGAGCCTAGAACACTGGTCAGCATAAGGGATTGGCAAGCACCTGTATCACGATATACTTTAACTGATTCCCTGTCATTACTGTCCAGAGGACTGACAAAACCATCAGACAGGAAATTAGCACATGAACTCTTGAGAGTGTCACCCACGTTACTGCTCAAAAGAGGAGCTCCATCATGAGAATTTAAGTTACCCCTCAAAGCAGGTTCAGTTAACTCAGTTAAAGAATTCTGGGAACTCTCAAGGGTGGACACTAGACCAATTGACTGAATATTTAAAGACTCCTTTTTGTTCACATCACGCTGTCTCCTGAAACATTTCTCCGTAGTATGACCAAGCTTACTGCAATAAGTACATTTACTTTTCTGAAATCTAGAAGTGAACCTGGTATTTACTTCCTGAGAAACATCATCTTTATTCTCTTTCCAGTTACCTGTTCTCTGAGTAGAGGCAATGTACTTACTCTCAGCTTTCCTTTTTTCTTTAGAATATCTCTTGTGAGTGAGAACATATTCATCAGCTAAAACTGCAGCATCAGACAAATTATCTATTATTTTCTCATCAAGATATAGGCTTACATCTTTATTAATACACCTTTTGAAGTCCTCCAGCAAAATCATCTGCTTAAATTTATCAAAATCAGAATCCACATTCTTAGAATTTAACCAATGCTCTAACAGATCTACTTTGATTTTTGCATACTCAACATGGAATTGCTTATCTTGCTTATAAGTTGTCCTAAATTTTACTCTATAGGCTTCAGGAACAATCTCATAGGCCTTAAGAATCAAGCTCTTAACTACATCATAATTATCAGATTGATCCCGAGGCAAAGATGCATAAGTTACTTCAGCTTTACCGGTGAGAACAGTTTGAAGGAGTACTGGCCAATACTTTTTGGGCCAATTAAAACCTGTAGCTACCCTCTCAAACAACTGAAAATACTTTGTTAAATCAGATTCATTAAAAGGAGGGACAAGTTTAACATTTTTAGCCACATCAAAATCATCAGAGGTAGATGATCCAATTCCACCTTGTTTCATGCGATACTCATGGTCTGCCTGAATCCTAGCAAGTTCAACTTGTGCCTGTGCCTCCTTAGAACGTGCCTGAAACTCAGCCTCCTTAGCACGAGCGTCCTGCAGGGCTAGCTGTAACTTAGCTATTTCAATCTGCGTTTGCTCCTCTGTAGGAGTTACATTAAACAAGCTTTCATTAATCATGTCAACAATTTGATCTTTAGAATGATGAAAGCGAACAGCAATTCCCAATTGTTGAGCAACAAGCTTAAGTTCATTCTTTGTTCTGTTTTCTACATCACACACTGTTTGCACATTTGACAAAAAATCTTTGGCTTCATCAAGCGTAGTAGTAGTAGACATCATGAATAAATCACAGTCACAAAATATCAAGCAATATCCTTATGATAATATCCTGAATATCCTGATAAGAGGTCGCCAAATTTATGTTACGGAAAAGAGATAGATAATGAACACTTCAAGTGAGAACACCAAAATCACTACTGTCCCGCAAAGTTCCAGGTTCAAAACAAAAGAGCTAGGTAAAATCACAAGTTAAAGTTTAATGCTCAAACTAACAACTAAACATTCAGGACTCATAAGGATAACGTAATGGCAAAAAACAGGTTAAATATACGGTTAACTGCAATAGCCTCTATTAACACGAAATTAGCAAGAGTAAATTTATCTAAGTCAGCCCTGATAAAATGAGAAAACCGGATAATGCTCAGGGAATGCAAGATATATTATTACAGATACAAAATATTATTATTAATGGCTGACACCAAAAATACATGAATCACAATAACTTAACCAGTCCTACGAATTAACACCTTACGCTATACAATACAAGAAAAAATGTAATAACACTTATACTCAAATTACAGAGCAGCTAGATGGTTGGAGACTTCCTGAGCACTCACAAAAATAATAACAACTGTACAGGGGAGGACAGAGATGTGAACAAAATGAGGCGTAGATCTAAGTGGCAATTAATGCAGAGACTGAGGTCATTACATAGGGGCCGGCAAAGCTTGATACAACTTGTAAGAAGGACGCGCAAATGAAGCCAGAGGGGACAAAGAGTTGACAATCCTGCTCTGAACAACAGAAAGAACGACTTACTCTACTATAAGGGGGAGAAGGGGGGCGCGAGGTAGAACACGCACTATGGAAGCCACGAGGTGAATCGTGATCAAACATGCAGCATACTGTACGTTAGAATTATACAAAGGATGATGAAATCATAGGCTATGTAACAATATATATATATATATATATATATATATATATATATATATATATATATATATATATATATATTAGGGTGTTTCATAATTAAGGTCAAAAATTAAAACTTGAAATTTTTATTGACTCTGCTTATGCTCTCATTCCTATTGATATAAAAAGTATGCTTGCAGATCATAAGAAATATTGGAAAATACTTAGAGGTTGCACAGATTGCACTCCTTGTCAGTTTTCTCCATTTCATAAAAGATATAATTATATAGTGTACAGAAAGTTTTCCTTTTATCTTCATTTATAGATACAAACAATAAAACTAAAAGTAAAACAAATTGAAACTGAACTTCATATGTGATGTTAACCACATTAATTGAGCTTGTAATATGCAACGCCTTCTTTTGTCCACTTGCTGACAGCCATTCTGTGTTGCTTGACAATCTTAAACAGGAACTGTGGCTGCTTTTTTCCTTAACTGTCTCATTGAACTTCTTTACCAGGGCGATGCCTCTTTCTGCAGTGTTATTTACGACTTGGAGGGCATTGATGGAATTTCTGACCTCATCAGTATGGTACTCGTCCACGTTGCTAACCCCGAGCAATGCAAATAAGGTCTTTGTATGACAGGTAACGAAGTCACTCAGAAAGTTCTCTTGCATGACTAACTTTTTTTTCTATATAATTGTTTCAATTCTTTCTTTAGTTCCGGCCCATCCAGATTTTTTAACATTGCTTCCTTTTCTGCCAGAGTTATAAGTTCATCGACAAAAACAGAGCCAGCATTTGTTTCCGACCGATACCAAAGGTGTCTCTTTGTTGCCTTCATAGCGCTTTCCTTGATATCTTCATCCGCGTAACTGTTCAGAAGTTGAATCATGTCCAAGTCATTCTTTGGTGCCCATCGACTCACAGTTGCTGCATGACAAAACCAGACATGTACAAGGCTGACAAAGTACGTTAGCTTTCTTATTCCCTTTGATTCTCGATTAGTTAGGTCCAGTTGCTCCTTGAATAAGATTATTTTCAGTGCATATATGGTCTTTGCGATCCACCTCGCTTGATGGAGACCTCCTGGAGCCCTGAATCTGAATTCACTTTCAGATCAACCTCCAAGAAACAGGAGGGAAAGCTGTAAAAATTCCTTGTAATCTTCTCTTGGATGACTAGCATCATTTAAGACATTTTGAAGGTTGTCGACCATTTTTGCATGTTGGTCTTCTAGAAACCGTTGGATAGGTTCTTCTTCGTCCAGTATGGTCGTATATGACTTCTTATCCAGTGAATTCCAATGGTTTTGGAACTTTCGAAAGACCTGGGTCTCTGGACCATTTGATGGCGCACGGTAACACTCTTCGAAGATGCTCTTCATGATCAGCCCATGGGTGTGATGGCAACATGGCAGCCACAACAGAGTTCATCCGACTTCCTCCTTTATCCTTTTACACGCTTCTTGAATCAGTCCTGTATTTGATGGCATAGTGTCAAACGAAAGACCAGGGTACGACCATGTATACCAAATTTATTTAACTCTCGAAAGACAGCTAGAGCCATTTGCTCACCAGTGCCATCCTGAGCAACAGGCACTCCAAGCAGACGTTCAAAATCTTGCATAGTTACAAGAATAGCAACTAGATCTTCTAGTGTTCCGACATTCCCAGCAACAGGTACCGGCAACAGTTTGCTGTCCCAATGTATGATCAAGTGAGGGGAATCTTTGAATAATTATTCTTTTTAGCCATTTGTTCCCGGTTCTTCATCTGAGCTCGGTGAACAGTAGATGGAGATATGGAAATGTGTGAAACATCATGGCAGAGGCTTTTGGCAGTTCCAATGAAAGAACAATTTGCCTGTCGATTAGAGAGTTGCTCTCGATTCCACGTAGCCGTGAGTGTAGAATCAAGAGCTTTCAAACGTCTGCGTGATACTTTCTTTGGTGAACTGGGTGGAGCAAGTTGATCTTGCTCATCACTTGAAGTGGAGCTTGAAGATGAAGTTTTCAGAACCACTGTCTTGGTCATCTCGTGATGCTTTTTAACCTGTTTCTTCTTTTGAGCTTCACACCTTGCTCTCTTTTCATTCCTTCATTTCAGAGTTGTAGCATGTACCTGGTCAATACTACGCATTGATGAACTTGTCCTATCTTCTCGTCGTAAAGAAAGGAAAATCTTATCTTCTTGCTGAACGTTCTTCATTTTCATCACGTCTTGCTGAGCGATATCAAAGTGTTCCTCAAGATCACGTTTCCAAACCTGCCGTTTCGTAACCACTGTTTCCGTATTTCTTGATTTCTCTTTGCCAAGGTTTAACTATTCTTTGTACACCTCTCTAATACTAATTCTGATATTCTCCTCCGTCATTACAGGGATATTTGCTTTCGTCCAAACTTCCTGGAGCTTGATGCTAGTAGACTTTGCAGCAACAGTGAGTGTCTCCTTCATCTCTGTGTGATGGTACATAAAGACTAACAACACCTGTTCTCTAGAGGGAAGTCGAGCCACCATAAATTCGTCACTTGGCTTCTTTTCCAACAAACAATTTCGTTTTCTAGTTACCATCTTTGCCAACAGAAAAAGATAAAAGACAAGTTAATGCTCAGTCATTTGGAAAGTACAAATGTAGGCTAAGTTGATATTTTATTAATTAATTAATCTCTCAATCTATCTATCTCTCTATCTATTGCCAGACGCCTCAATCCCGTTTGGGGTGGCCACAAACAAATAGCCTCCACGTCGCCCTGTCCCCTGCCATTCCACTGCCCCGCTCCCAACTCACACCCCCCTCTATCATATATCTCTCCACCCCATCCCTCCATCTCATCTTTGTCCTCCCCCTCCTTCTTCCCCCCTCCACCTCCCTCACATACACTCTCTTCGTCAGTCTTTCACCCTCCATCCTCTCCACATGCCTAAACCACCTCAGTTTATTCCTCCTAACGCTTCCTATCACATCCACATCCACACCACAAGGCTCCATTATATCCTCATTTGTTAGCCTGTCTCTCCATGTGACTGCACAGGCTCCTCTTAAATAACTCATTTCCACTGCTCTCACTCTTGACTTGTGTCCTTCCAACAACGTCCAAGCTTCACTTCCATACGTTAGATTTGGTATCACAATACTGTCATGTAGTAACTTTTTCACTTCCAAGCTCACTTCCATGCTTCTTATCACTGCTTTCAAGGAACCAGCAACCTTTCTTCCCTGCTGTACCCTTTCAAGCACTTCACCCTCCAAACCTTCATCCTTGCTCATCACACTACCCAAGTACTTAAACGTACTCACATTTTCCAATTCCTCACCATCCAACCTCGCTGTACATTCACTGACTTCACCTCTCTCAAAGACCATCACTTTACTCTTCCCTACATTCATCTATAGATTCCGTTTCTTACACACTCTCCCAAACTCATCCACCAAGCCTTGCAGCTCTCCTTCGTCTTCACTCAACAACCCAGTATCAACTGCAAACAAGGAGTTTCCAAACACTACCCTCTCTCACCAGGGCCACTCCAACATCCACTACCTACTTTGTACCTCGTTTATTACCCCATCCTTGTACAGATTGAACAACCATGGAGACATGACACATCCCTGTTTCAACCCAACCTTCAAAGAGAAAAATTCTCTCAGTTCATCATCCACATGCAATGCAGCCTTAGCACCATCATACATACTCTTCACAGCATTCAACAACTTCCCATCTACTCCGTATATTCTTAATACATTCCACAGTCCTTGTCTATCCACCCTGTCATATGCCTTCTCCAAATCCATGAATACCGCATACAACTTCTTTCTCTTCTCTAGAAAAGAATATCTGATCTACACAACCTCTTCCCTTCCTAAAGCTTCCCTGTTCTTCTCCAACTAATTCTGTAATTACTATTTCATAGAGATTTGTCGCAGTAACCATTTTATATCAAAGTTCGGAAAAAAAATATATTCCAGAACCAAAAATACAATACCCAAAGTTAATATGATAGATACAACTAACACGTGCTTACAGTACAGAAGCTGACGCAACAATGACGCAGTGTTACCACAGCGAGTGCCATACAATTCTGATAAAAATGTGCAACCTCTAGATATTATTATTTTTGTCTGAAATTTACCATACGGGCCATTTACATGAAAAGAACCAAGGGGAAGAACAAAGTGACACAAAAATAGAAACTTCAGAAAATGTAAACACTCTAATATATATATATATATATATATATATATATATATATATATATATATATATATATATATATATATATATATATATATATATATATATATATATATGAGAGCCTGTGTGGTAAAGTGGTAGGGTGTGCATTTTCGTACATGGGAGAACGAGGGTTCGCGCCGTCCCAGGGTAATAAACTTTGGGAGTGTTCACTCGGCCGCGTACTGCTTTGGCGGATAGAAGGGGTGCTGTGGTTGAACAAGTGTCGCATACTATAAAATATGCATGCACCTAGTCGGCTTGCATGGGCTGATTACACTTGGTTCACAGACTACACGCACATCCAATGCCACTCCAACATTACAATCACATTTACAAACACTTCTCACACTACATACCATCTGCCAGACAGTCAATGCCACTTGGAAGAGATACACAAGCTGTATTGTCCCCATTTCTGTCGGGATAGGCCGGTCCTGCAGTGGACACTCAAACAGCTGCTGCTGCTGCTGCTAATGATGATGATGATGATGACGATGATATATATATCATTACCCATTACAAGTCCACTGCTGAACAAAGGCCTACCCCAACCTTGCCCAAGAATTTCTTGACTGAGCAATGCCACGATTTCCGTGCAAACTTCTCTGTGTCATCTCTTCATCTCCTGTCTGGCCTTTTTCTTCAACACTTAGAAACTCGTGGAGTCCAGTCAGTCAGCCTCTTCCTCCATCGGTTATCCCTTCCTCTTGCAACATGACCTGCCCACCTCCACCTCTGTTCCTTTATAACATCTGTAATGACTTTGACATTAATCTGCTCTCTCACCTAAGTTGATTTTTTCCTGTCTATTAGAGATATTCGCAACATTGCCCTTTCTGTTGTCCTTTGAGAACGAATTAGTTGATTTTCCCTCGATTTTGTCAGTTTCCAGGTCACATAACCGTAAGTCATTGCTGGGATTATACGTTCGTTATAAACTTTTCGTTTCATACATGCTGACAAGCTACTTTACCATTATTTATTTATTTACTTTTTTTTTACCGAAAGCTTTCCATCCAACTGTAATGCGTCATTTTATTTAGCTATCATGATCTCTCGTTAGTTTAGCAATTGCCTCAAATAATTGTACTGCTCGACTTCTTCAAGAATTTCTTCGCCTATCCATATGATATTCTATGTTGTATTAGGGTTAAACATTAGTTTTACTCCGGTTCATCTTTAGTCCTACTCTGAAACTTTGTTTAGGTCATTTAACATTTCTTGCAATGTCTCTGCTGTTTCTGAGATTAGAACAACGTCATTTGTATATTGTAAATGGTTTAGTTTTTCTCCATCAATGTTCACTCCTTTGTTCTCCCAGTCTAACTTCTGAAAATACTTTCTATGCATGCTGTAAATAATTTTGGTGAATCTGTATCTCCCTGACGCATGCCCTTCTCAATCTTAATTTTCTTTCGAGTCTTTATGTAGTTTAATTGTAGCGGTATGATATGTTCGGTGAAAAGAGTTGTGAGTGAGAGGGAAAGTGTCATAACAGTGCCAGGGGAGTCGATGAGTTGGGAGGTGTGTGTGTGTGTGTGTGTGTGTGTGTGTAATTCACCGGGTCGGTCAGGATCACTTGATGGTCGTGATCGTCAGCTTTTTACCCTCCCGGAAGGGAGCTGAGAGCTCATATAGTCCGATCTAAGGGCAAGGCTGTGACCTTCACACACGCACACACCTGTCCCCTTGCTCAAGGGGGAGAGTAACCACCCACTTCGTCAGTGAAACTTTTCGCAACCTGAGCGAGGCGCGAACTCCTGTCCACCAGTTGGCAAGCGAGAGAGTTACCACTGCACCAGCGAGCGGTGTGTGTGTGTGTGTAGTTGGCGGGAGAAGTTATGGGTTGGTGAAATTGAGGGTGATCTTCAGCCGGAGGCGGCGGATTGCTGTTGGATGAGCTATGAATGTCGCTGTTGGTGTCAGAGATCAGGATGATGAACTATAACTTCACTTTAAGTTAGTAGTCACTTTGTTCTCCTTGAACCTGCGACAGAAGAAAAAAAAAATGGTTTTGATTAAATGACTAAGCTGTTAAGTAAATTTGAATGTAACTTCACTGGTGTGGAGCCCCAGAGGCGTAAAGGAAAACTTTTACTTGTACTACACGATTAGTTGGAGTAGCGAAGTGTGGTATGAATGCTTGAGTATGTTGAGTGATGCTCGGGAGTGTGAACGAATTCTGGAGAAGATCGGGTGTGTTTCGTAAGATGTAATAAGAACGCTGGGGTTGATCGGGTGCATGTAGGTAGCTTTGGTATTAGCGTTGCGATAGGTGGGGTGTGTGTCGGTAGGTTTGGTATGAACATAGGAGTAGGTCAGGTGTGTTTCGTTAAGGTGTGGCAGGGTATTATCGTTAGGGTAGGTAGGGTGTATTTCTGTTAGATGTAGTATGCACGCTGTGGTAGGTCGGGTGTGTTTCGGTATGTTGTGGTATGAACACTGAACTAGGCAGGCCGCAGGATGCACTTCGGCTAGTTGTGGTATGAACGATGACGTGGATCGCATGTGTTTCGCTGGGGTAGCTCGGTTATGCCTTGGGGAAAATATGGTGTGAAACTGGGGTAGCTCATGTGCGTGTAGGTAGGTTTGGTATGAAAGATGGGGTAGGTCGGGTGTGAGTCAGTGGATGTACCATGAGCTATGGAGTAAGTGAATTTGTATCAGCAGGTTTGGAGTTGGTATCACGGTTATGGTGGGACTGGGGTGCGTCAAAATGGTGGGGATGAAGGGGATCATGGGGAATGCCACGATACGTGCTGAGGCGACACAGGCCGTGATCAGAATATACGGGAGAAAAGATATTGGCATTTTGTATGTATGGCCTTGTATTAAATTTTCCTTTGGTATAGACATTATAATGTGATCAGAGTCGTTAGTATACGGCGGAAATTTCTTGGTGTAATATATGTTTGACGATTAAGCTTATAATCTTCGATGTTAATAAACTGTGTAATTATCTTAATCAAATGTACAACTTTGATATCAGCACTTGATAAATGTAGTACAAGAAAATGTGGATTGACGAGATATGTATGAAAAAAAAAAAAAAAAAAAAGAGCTCTCTAAGCACACGATGAGCAGGAATATAAGAATGAATGCGAGAACAGAAAAAAAGATGTAGCAACCCAACAAAATGCTTTCTACACTAGGATATCTAACCTTTTCTACAGTTTATTACTGTTACTATAATCTTTCCCATTCTTTATCAAATCACTCATATTGCAGAACTTGCTTTATCTATTTTCCTTTACAAAAACACTTCCTTACCAGAAGATTCCCAACTCACTTCTGTACATCAATTGATTTTCTCATCTTTCCAGTCCGTTTCGATGACTGGCAACATGTTATGACGTAATTTAACACCAACACTGATTTTGGAAACTTCCTGTGCTGTTGTTCGCAGATGATACTGCGTTGTTAAAAGATGAAGTGAAGCTGCAAGCTTTAGTGGATGAGTTTGGGAGAGTGTGTAAGAAACGGAATCTATAAGTGAATGTAGGGAAGAGTAAAGTTATGGTCTTTGACAGAAATGAAGTCAGTGAATGTACAATGATGTTGAATGAAGAGGAAATGGAACTTGTGAGTGAGTTTAAGTACTTAGGTAGTGTGATGAATAAGGATGGAAATTTAGAGGGTGAAGTGCTTGAAAGGGTACAACAAGGAAGAAAGGTTGGTGGTTCCTTGAAATTAGTGATAAGAAACAGGGAAGTGAGCATGAAAGTGAAAAAGTTACTGCATGACCGTATTGTGATACCAACTCTAACGTATGGAAGTGAAGCGTGGACCTTGTTGGAGGGACACTTGTCAAGAGGGAGAGCAGTGGAAATTAGTTATTGAAGAGGAGCATGTGAAATCACATGGAGAAACGGACTGGAAAATGAGGAAGTGAAGGAGCGTTGTGGTGTGGATGTGGATGTGACAGGAATCGTTAGGAGAAACACACTGAGGTGGTTGGCCATGCGGAGAAGATGAAGAGTGACAGACTGACGAGCAGAGTGTATTCGAGTGAGGTGGAGGGGAGAAGAGGGAGGGGGAGGTCAAGGGTGAGATAGAGGGATGGAGAGGAGAGGTATATGAGAGAGGGGTGGTGGTGTTAGCTGCGAGCAGGGCAGTGAAATGGCAGGGGACAGGGCGGCATGGAGACGATTAGTTTGTGGCCACACCTTACAGGATTAAGGTGTCTGGCAATAGTTATATAGATGGACTGTGTTTGACTAGTTGTGACGTCACTTTTGGAGTGGCAAGAACCAGGTAAATAAAGCGAGATTTTTCATCAGTGTCATTCTAGTGTTTAAGATGGGTGTGAGTGATTTCTTTTTCTAGCTTTTCATGGATTGCAATTTCTGAATTTTACCTTTATTCATTATCTTCCTTAATCCATTCTTTCCAGAAGTGTGAGTTGAAGTGAATAAGGTAATAAAGACACTACGGAAAACAGAACCAGAGAAATAATGTAAATACTGTTACTAACATCACCATCGTTATCATTACCACCACCACTACGATCATCATCATTGCACCAGTCATCACAAATACAGATACGTCACAATTATCATCACTAACATCATTGCTGGCCCATCAGCAAATTGTCATTTCCAATAAGAATATCTTCATTATCAACATTTTCAAGACTGGTATTTATCTTCATTATCATTAGTAATAATATGCCCACCCTTATTACAAACCTATTCACTGTCATTATTTATATCCTCACCGTCATTAATCTTATCATCACTGTCTTCTTGGTATTTATCATACCCGTTCCTTCAATATCGCCTACTGTTTTATATGTACTTCTTAACCTCGTCAGTTCAGAAACTTTTTAGAGAGACCAGACAAGTGAGCTACTTCGCAATAATTTCTTGTATTTTTTACCTTGTGT
Organism: Coenobita brevimanus; assembly: GCF_032717465.1. Classification (NCBI taxonomy): domain Eukaryota; kingdom Metazoa; phylum Arthropoda; class Malacostraca; order Decapoda; family Coenobitidae; genus Coenobita; species Coenobita brevimanus. Next base: position 24,973,920 of record NC_136999.1, on the reverse strand, counting down.
CACATTTTTCTTATAAACAAGTTGTAAACATATGATTTATTTGAAGCAGTAGATGCACCTTACCAAATCAGTTCTACTTCTAGGTGGTCTGTTATAGTTTTTGGATTATTTCTGGGTTGGTTAATAAACATTTAATGTGAAGTCTGTTTCCCGTTGTTTTAGTTATGTTCCTGTGTGTCAACCTGTTTGATTCGTCAGGGTAATGGCGGAAGGGACTGTCCTAGCCTGAGTGTTTAACAAAAACCTAACCTAACCTGGCTTAACTGTACCTAATAATTTACTCTAACCTAACATGACCTAACCTAAACTAATTTAGCATCCAGTTGAGAAGCTGGGAAAGGAAAACCACCTTTAAGTACATTGGGTAAAACAGACAATCGTAGGTATGGCTTAACCCCTTAACGCTCAGGAGCAAGGGATCATACTGTGGGGCGTCACTTTTGTGATTCTGTGTTATTTTGAATTCGCTGGGCTTTCAAGTGGTGGCTTGTATCATCTATCAGTACTACCAGTGTCCAACTATACTCAGTTATGCTAATGTCACCTGTACTCCCATTCACTGTTGACAGTTTAGCCATTTTTCCCCTGTCCTTGACTCCCCCCCTTCTTAACTCCTCTCCATTACCCTCTCCTCCTGCCTGACCAGCTGCGCTGTGTTACACAAACGCTGGACGGATTTTTCCACTCATTTTATCCATTGAAATGTACCCTTTGCCCTATTCTTATACAAAATAATATATAAAAGAAAGAGACAAGGTAATTGATACTGCCATACATCTGGAATGGGCTAATTATTACCTGGCAACATCTCACGTGCACTCGTTCGCTAATTTTCCTAGCTGTTTATTTCCCCTTGAAATATGCCATATGACCTGTTCTCATAATAAAAATATATATAAGAAAGGAAGGGAGAAGCCTAAGTGATATTTACATTCACCTGGAACTACCTAATTTATGATGTATTGTCTAGATTTCCTGCCAATCATTTCATAGCATATATATTAGCAGCTGTCACCACACTGACATTGGCAGCCCTTCACTGCCCCTAGGCCACAGCATTCAGTTTACTGTCATCTTTCAAGGTGACACCACGTTGTATTCGCACCTCTCCAATTCTGCCGCTTTTTAGCCCCATGCAAAGGGCCCTGTGACCTCTGCCCCTACTAAACCTCATGTGGAAAGTGGTAAAGGGCTAAGTGACTGCTGTGGAACGTGAACTGGCTAATTTATCAATGAAAATGATGGACAGTGACTACGATCTTTCTGGTGACTTTAAAACAGTGCAAGTGGAAATGTAAATAATGTGTAAACAGCAAGTGAAAGCAATGAATGTAAATATAAGTGAACAGTGGAAAATAGTTTTATAAGTTACTGCAAGTGACAGTAAATGTAAATAATGTAAATAAGAATTAATAGAGAATGTAAACAGAAATGTAAATGAGTAGTAATATAAGAATACGAATATATATACTAGGAGTAATGAAAGTGAAAGTTTCAGTTTAGCATGACAGCTTTGCTCTCAACGCTAGTATACAGGACAAGAAAGTGAATGCCTGGAGTGCAAATAAACTACTAGTACTTAAAGAAAGTTATAGATAAATATTGCATATATAAATAAGTGTAATAAAGTACTAGGAATATAAAGTGTGAGTGTGTTTATAAATAATAAATGACAGCTCCGCCTCAGAATACCATCGGGGAACCAGCATGGGAGGAAAGCTCGTATGCGCTCGTAATTTACATTGCTTTCACAGTGTTTTTATTTTGGAATATGGATTCCAAACTACTTGAAATTCATAGAATATTGTTTGTAGTTATAATATCAGGCAATTGTTTTCTAGTGAGAACATGATAATGACTTCAGTATGGAAAATTATAATAATTTATGCTATGACCACGTGAATTTTCATTTATTTAGTGTCCATAACAAGTTATCGTGCTAGCATTTCAATATGTTTGTCACTTTACAGGTCATCTGTAAGTACTCTGAAGGACCAAATAGTGAAGGAAGTGTTGACTGTATGTCACAATCCTTCCCTTCAGATCAGATTCATATGACATTATTTTTAATATATGTACATAAAATTCTTCCCTCCTCACGCCTCCACTCCGTTCCTATCTTCTGTTTCCTCCTGATTACAATTGCTTTTTCCACGATCCCTCATTCAGCTTCATCCCCACAATCTCTTATCTGATGAGAAGACGTCTTCGTGTTTTAGTTTTTAGGTTGTAATTCTCGTACTGTAGCTTGAATGCTGTTCTAAATGTGCAGGAAACATACTCGATTGTTATGAAACGTTTCGGTGCGTAACACCCTCGTGTCCAGCTTTTTATTTTAGAGTTATATCTGATGAAGAAAGAAAAAAGAAAAAAAAATGCTACCCGAGTTTGCGACTCCTATGAAGGTTATCGGGATTTACCAAATGTTTATGGCCTTAATTAGCGAAGATCTTTTAAACTGTATACATAAAACTGGGTTTCACAGGCGTTTTCGTACCCGGGCTCCTATGTGAAATGTACGTGACGTCATTGGAACCTGGACCATCTGTACATAGTAAGCTCGGTAGTTTTTACTTATAATTACTGTTGTTTGCTGCTTTCTCTTCCATATAATTCAGTCCAGGAGCTTTTAGTGTCATACTTTCAAAGCATTCTGAATAGCAGTATTGTAAATTAATACTTGTTTACAATAACTCACTTCCAAAGAAAGCTGAGTGTTGCCTATAGAGCTGTTTCTCTTCTCTACATTCCTCCGGAATGACTGCATGAGCTTATAACCAACTCTTTTTAAACCAAGAAGCAAACTGGACGCTAAAAGATTACTCTTTCCTCGACTGTACAATGAGAGCCCCGGTAGTGACCATTATTAGCTGTTTAAATGTTTAACAGAAGTAATTAATATTAGTTGCTCCGGATTCTTACACTTCTAAACTTCTAATCTCATTAATTACCTTCACCACTTCTAAGGGGGTTCTTCCAGTCTCCGACTGATTATGTAAGTTTAGCTCTGATACTTTATGTGCACTTTTTTTTTTTAATTCTTTAACTATTTCACTTCTGTATTAGAACATACTCTTTCCAATTGTTATAATTTTGTAAAGATATCTGTTTAGGAAGGACAGTGTTAACAGATATATTACATTATTTCCTGTTGATTTTAGGCACGGCTCTTCTTCAACCTTCTTAATTCTCTATTCTTCCAGTGTACATGTACATTCCAAACTTCATTGTGTCTGTACACTACCTGTCAGTTTCTTATTTTACTCATTACACTCAATTGCAGTTTTGTCTGCGGAAGATGAGACATGTTGAGTCAGGAACTAAGCATACATGACGACTTCATTTCTTACAAGGGAGTAAACACATGGGTATGGCGAGCTAAGGAATGGGTGAGGTGGGCTTGACTGTTGGTGGGCAATGAGGCGGGGACAGGAAAATTTTCCCTGTGAAAAGGATTTGTGGTTTGAGTGCAGTGAAGGTTTATTTCAAAATAAATTCCGAGACTAGAGATGTGACCGAGAGTAGTAAGGAAATGTCAGCTATTGACAACGAAATATATGGGTGAGTTGAAAGCGTATGTTGGGGAAACAGTGATGTCACTCGTATACTAATTTTACTCTAATTTAACTTATAATTGTGATATCTCTATCTTGAACGCTGAAATGTAACTATAGTTCAACACGAGATTACGGTTCCAGACAAGAAGGAAGTGTTTAGAAGGACTCTACAACTAGCATTTTCCTATTCTGCCACTTAGTTATTTTTTTTCTATGCAAAGAAGGGACCATAGGCTAAGAGTCCCCCAAATCGCTCCTTCCGTCAAAAAAAAAAAAAAAAAAAAAAGGGAACCTAATTCAAAACTCGTTCATTTCAAGTTATCTGGACACTGTGTGCTTAAAAGACTGGAGGTCACAGGCAAAAGGAAATACAGACAGCTAAACACAGTTCCAGAGTTGACATGTTGTATACATGAAGGACTGAGAGTATCGTTTAACTGTTGCATGGGAGAGTTGGACAGAAATAGGGTGAGATCCGTGAGAGTCTGCTGACAGACGACCGTTATGGGCCCGCCGAAATCGAGGAGGGATGCAAGCAGAAAATTCATAAAAGCAGTGACCTTTCTAGTTGTGCTAGAAAGGAGGTAAGATGCAACAGTACACTGGATACAGAGAGAGAGAAAGAGAGAGAGAGAGAGAGAGAAGAAAGGAAGTAGGAGCAGGATAATTAATGAGACGAAAATCCTTTGACTCCATCCTATTGAGAAGACCTGTATGTGGGAAGCCCCCTGTACCCGAACATGGGAGTTGTACTCCACACAGAGACGAATAGTATTCCTGTATATAAATCAAAAGATGTGCGGGGGTAAAGAAAGAACGAAGTTAGCTTAGCACACCTAATATCATGGAAGCAGATTTTGCCAATGAGGTAATATCTTTCCGTGAAAATTTCTGATAGAAGAAACCCTTAGAGAATTGAAAGATGATGCAAGATTGAGTTGAATATTGTTGGAGGTTTAATGTTACTTCTGTTGAAGAATTTGGCTGATCTAAAGATATAAGAACTGAGTTTCTTATGCTTGAAGACAAATTTACTTTTACCCCATTCTGAGATATGAGCCTAGTGAGACATTACGCGTACTGCAGCTTCAACCCGTGCTTGTAGAAGTGCATCCCTGCTTGAGAACAGGCTGAATAAGAACAAATTTCTAGCAAAGAGAAAAGGTAAAGTCAACCAAAATGCAAAAGCGTTTGCGCAGGCCGAGTGTAACCACAGAGGCAGTGTTCTTTAGAAATGGTCTCATGCTCAGAAAATTAAATTCATTAATTTCTCCAACAGAAAGAATCACTCAGACTCCAACATAATTTTAAATGATGTCAGTATTCCCATATCCACTACAATTGATATCCTAGATGTCACACTAAACACCAACCTAAGATTAAGGTGACCAGATTTATTGGAGTTAAAAGCGGGACGCGCGCGCGCATGTGTGTGTGTGTGTGTGTGTGTGTGTGTGTGTGTGTGTGTGTGTGTGTGGAGAGAGAGAGAGAGAGAGAGAGAGAGAGAGAGAGAGAGAGAGAGAGACAGACAGACAGACAGACAGACAGACAGAGACAGATAGATTAGATAGATTTATAGATAGATATATAGACAGATAGATATTGACTAATGTGACAGCGACCGCTGCTGTGCTACATCTCAGACAGAGGCTGCTAATCAAACACAAAAGTCTCCTACGAACTCCGAACGTACCGTACGGTACACTGAATGGGTCGACCAAAGTTACCAGCTACTGAGCATTACAAATTTTATATTAATAATTTGGTAATTCATTTGGTTAGGATTATGCATAATTTTTCTAATTCATCCTAATTTCATAAACGGTCATGTTATATCTAATGCAACAGTATGTTTCTGAAAGCGGGACAGTTAAGATAATTTGCTCAAAAAGCGGGACATTCTAGTCCCAATTAAAATAGCGGGACGGACGTCCAAAAAGCGGGACTGTCCCGCCTAAAAGCGGGACTCTGGTCACCTTACCTAAGATGGACAGCTTATGTTTAATCCCTTGCTACAAATGCTTCTAAAAAATTGGGACTTCTGTACAGAGTTCGTGAATTCTTCACTGACGAGCAGTTGGCCACAATATACAAAAGTAATGTGCGTTTTCAGATCGAATACTGTTCGCCACTGTGGAGTGGATGTGGAGCGGTTGCACTGAGGCAGTCGGACAAAATTCATTATGCCGGACCTTCCTCCAATATCAGTACGTAGAGATGTTGCTTCTTTAGCATTATTTTACCGATATTTTTACCGTAAGTGCTGTGATGAACTTGTTTCAATTGTCTCTCCCGTTCACATTTTCTCCCGAAATACTCGGGCAGCTGGGAGCGCCCATGAACTCACATTCTCTCCCCTGCAATGCAGAACCTCTGCTTATCAAAATTCATTTATCCCTAGAACTGCCACTCTCTGGAATTCACTTCCTGGGAGTTGTTTCCCACAAACATTTAATCCACTTTTATTTATATCCAGTTGTTATAAATATTTTATGAATGGAGGATGCCTTTAGGCACATAGACATGTTTTTTTTTATTTCCTTTGTTTTTCCTTCATTCTTTGTCTCTTAAGAAGAAAAAAAAAAAAACTACAAGAGGGATCCCATCAGGGCCGCAAGCCTTATTAGTAATGACGCCAGTGAAGCCAAAAAATGCGACAGTTAAACAAACTTCAAATGTCAACAACGAGGAAGTCACAAGATGGAAGAGATGGACAACACTGGAGTCGTCAAAGGTGAAAAGGAAGGAGATTGTCTGGGAGATGAGTTCTGCAAGAAGAAAGAAGGAAGAAGAAAAGTCGTCAGAAAGTTTTTTGGTAAAATGCCAGAAAAACGGGAAGAATCTGAGTGAGAGAGTTCAGAGCATTTTGTAAGACTGAAATTATTCTTCGCATAACGAAAAACAGATATGGCATGATTCTTGGCAGAAGTATAAACAAGACGGGATTCAGGGTTGGGATGGCTTTGGCACATTTTGTAGACTCTTCTGTGTTGTGGACCGCATTAGAACAAGCATTATTAAGCCAAGTTTCATAACCTCATTTTTTTTTACATTAGTCATGACATGTGGAGGTGTAGGAGGACTACTGGGCCTTGGGATAGGCTACTGCCCCCGAGATATAGGCCCTGAAGCCTTTGCCCAGAGTCGGACACACACACACACACACACACACACACACACACACACACACACACAAAAAGGAGTACAATGACGAGAATCTAGGTTAAGTTAAAGTGAAAGAGCTATTACCAAACTCAAATGTTTGCCCTAATTTACGTCATAACATGTTGATAAGCATAAAAACTGGCATGGAATATGTTGAAATTAATCAAAATATTGATCTGGGAAGGCTTTCTTTAGGCGGTGCATTTGTAAAGGAAATCGAAATAAATTCTGCGAATGAGTAACTTGTGAAAGATTTAGAGAGATCATAACAAGAGCAATGAACTGCAGAAATAGCATTGATATCCACGTGTAGAAGTCGTTTAACTGAGATGTTATATATTATTTTCCCTTTCTACATTTATTTGTATTTTTTCTACCCATGATGTACTTAGAGACCTTTACATAGAGAGAGAGAGAGAGAGAGAGAGAGAGAGAGAGAGAGAGAAAGAGAGATGTATGTGTAGATATAGATAGACAGATAGATATCCCCAGATATAGATATAGACAGAGGTGGGCACCCGGTGCACAAAAATTACCGTCGGTACCGGTACCGGTGCTTGCCGAAAATTGTAGTGTCACTACCGGTACTGGTGCAATCTATCTATCTATATACCTAGGCTGCTTCCCCCAAGGAAAGGGAGGTAGCCGAGACAGGACGACACACTCCCCATTTAATCATTCATTCAAACACATACATTCGCATCTTAGCCCCAAAGGAGAGAACGGACAGATCCTCACCGCACCACACCGCAGAAGGGTCAACTGCTCAGTGCAATCAGCGACATCCGCGGCAGGGCCCGACAGCAGAACTGGTTTACCCCTGCCACATCGTAACAGACCCATCCCCTTACCCGCACCTGACCTGACTAGCTGATCAGACCAAATGCGGGAGAATATCCCCTCAGGGCTGCGTCATCACTTATTCATTCACAATTTCTCTCCATTTATTTCTGTCACGCACAGCCACTCTTCCTTGCTCAAGAGACATTCCTCTCGCATCCAGCGCTCTCTTCACACTGTCCATCCATCCTATTCGTGGTCTTCCTTTCAGCCTTACACCTCTCACATCAGATCTAGTTATCTTTTTCACCAATCGCTCATTATCCATTCTCTCCATATGCCCAAACCATCGCAACACCTCTTGCTCAACTCTACCAGCCATCTCCCGAACAACTCCAGTTCTCCTTTGCACTTCATCATTTCGCACTCGATCCATACGCGTCACTCCACACATACTCCTCAGACACCTCATCTCCGTTACATTCAAACTTTTCCTGTCTGCTACACCCATATTCCATGTTACTGGTGCAAAAAAAAAAAAAAAAAGAAGTACCGAGTACCGACACTCGGTACATGAATATGAATAAAGGAAACTTGCTCAGTCTTATTATTATTATTATTTTTTTACCACACTGAGGACCCAGAAAACAGTCTTGTCAGCAGAGCCGGACCTGAGGAGAGATGAAATATGTTGTCAGACAACTGTCACAGTCACATTAACTATGGAGTGACTAAAGCATAAGGTTTTGCGACCGTTCAGTCCTTTACTTTCAATACACAGATCACTAAACTTTAACCGGCCACTGTAATTCACATTCTTACACACCTAGTTTAATGTTTATCAAAATAAAAACAATTTTACGACTACATCGTGTCAATACATGCAAAATAATCTGATTAGTAATTACACAGTGCACTTCAGTTTTCTTTTCCAGCGTTGTCCTTGAGGAAAATGAGCACTTCCAAATGATAGTCATTGAGACCCGCCCGTTTAGGTTTGAGCACGTCCTTCCCCAATGAAAACAGACGTTCCACAGCAGTACTGGATGGTATTGGCGTGTTATAAGTTACAAATAAGTCTCTGAAAACCTTGCAAGGAAAGCAGTCCTTGTTGATTTTATGTTTCTGGGGTTTCTCCAAATATTCCTTTACTACCTTTATCCCAGTCTCTCTTTTCTTCCTCCCTTTTACATAGAGGGGTTCAATAAACTCTCCCTTGACATCCTGCTCGTCATCATCATCAGTGGTGCTGCTCTCCGCGTCCTCTAGCTTGCTCTTCAGTAGTGACACCATCTTTTCCACTCTCCTCATTTTCTATATGTCGTAGGAGGCAGACTCAGGTAATCACGCCAACCACGATAGCTTGAATTGGGGATAAAAGACAGCAGCAAGCTGGCAGTCAGTGTCCTCGAAACGATGGCCGAACCTGCCTTCCATACCCCCAATCACTGCGTTCACTAGAGGCTAGCACACCGTCAGATCGGCGCTTTCCTTCACCTCTTGTATTTTCTTGAGGCACATGGCCAGGGTCGGCACCAGCACTCCCATGTAGGCCTTCTCCTCACCTTTTCTTTATCACACGATGAGTGAACATTGATAAATAAAATGTACCAGTATCAAATACCGACAAAATATGCTTAAAAATGTACCGTCGGTACCAATTTCGGTACATGACGAGAAAGTAGTGTCGCTGCTGCTACCGGTACTCGAATTGTAACTCGGTAATGGAACTCGGTACTTTTGTAGCTCGGTACTGCCCACCTATGGATATAAATATAGATATATATATAGATATAGATGTAGATGTAGATATAGATAGACAGATAGATAGATATCTCCTGTCATTTTCTTGTACTGTATTTTCCAAAGGCATAAATAAAAGACAATTTCTTTAGGTAATCACACATTTCTATCCATGAGAACGATGGAAATATCCGCTTTATACTAAGTACTCTGATTAAGTTATATCTCATCAACGGAAAATATACTACAGACCCATACATACAACACACCAATATTTTCTCCCACCTCAGAAAATACTCGTCACGCATTGGATAGCTCCAGCAAGTATCATGGCATTCCCCGTGATGCCTTTCATCTCTCTCTCTTTAACACCCGCGGTAGCTCCAGCTTCACCATAAAAATGATACCAATTCAACACACACACACACACACCTACTCCAGAGTTCATACCACACCTACACCTGCCTTACTCCGCATTTCTTTCAAAGCAGTTACCGACCATTCGACCTACCAATGTGGTTAATACCATAACCGCTAAAACACACCCGACATACCACAGCGTTCAAACTATACCTACTAAAATGCACTCGAGCAAGCCGACCGTTCATACCACACCATACTAAAGCACAACCGACTTCTCCCAGCATTCATACCACACCTTACTGAAACACACCCGACCTACTCCAAAACTGGTATCACACTTATGATATTCCATCTAATTAATTTTCAACCTCCCGTTGTATTTTGCCAGTAAATTTTCTTTTAAACTCAAGGGGTTCCATGCCAATGAAGCGACATTGTAACATTAGTTTTAGATTGTTATGCGGGTTGAACGTGGGATAAATGAACTACTGACTACAACTATACCAATAGTTCCTCATCCTATTGTCTGACACCAACACCCTTTTTCATATCACACCCACCAAGGAGCCAGCGACATAGAGTGATACGCACAATCATCCTACCACACCACCCGTGATCCCTCCCAAACCACACACACACACACACACACACACACACACACACACACACGTGTGTGTGTGTGTGTTTACAAAGAAACATATATACACACACAGACTCACAGACACATACATACATACATACATTTCATCCCCTCCAAGCCTCCCCTGGCACTGATGTAACCGTTTGCCTCTCACTCCTAGCATCTTCCAACAATCCATTCACACCTTCGACGAGTGCGGATAAAAACATACGGAGAGGATTACTGCGGTAGCACATTTGGCCCATGCCTGGCTGCTCCTACATGAGTGAGTAAAGTACTAGAATAAGATAAGGATAGCAAACTAGAAGGATCTTTCTCGCCAACCAAACTCTGCAATTGAAGTCGCCGCTAAAAAGTGAAAATGAGCACCACATAGTATAGAGGTGCTGGCGTAGACAATATATAGAACAGTGCGAAAGGAAGGAACAGACTATCATGGTCAATACTGAAAAGGAAAAAAAAATAATTAGTTTGTTTCATTGGTAGAATTTTTTTCCTAACACTTACGTTCCAAATGGTTATGTAGCCCCTGCCTGAAACTCGCAATGGAAAGGGCAGCAACTAACTGTACATCACTAGATATCTTACTGAGTTCGCCTATATTCTATTGCGAAAAAAATCTACGTATTTCCTTACTAATACGGAATTTATTTCGAAACCATTATTTCCAGTTCTATTCTGTATATTCGCTCTAAGTAGGTACATTCACGATCACTAATTTCTGCTCAGGAGTGCCCCCTTCCTACCCCTGTAGAGCCAGGGAAGAGGGGAGGGGGGGACGAAACGAGCTCCACCCGCCTCTACCCCAGCTCCCAACCCTCCCTCATACCCCTACCCACCCCCAAACTGGCAGTTGGTAGGTGGGTAGGAGTATGAGTCCTGTATGAGACAGCCCTAGCATGTATTCAATATGGACGGTGGGTGTTAGCGCCGAAGTGGTGACATGTAGAGGTGTATGGTATGTATAGGAGGACTGCTGGGCCTTGATCGCAGGCTGTGAAGCCTATGCCCAGAGTCGGACACATAAAAAAAAAAAAAAAAAAAAAAGTTACTTCTCAAGCTGATTTCATGCTTAACACTCTTGGTCCCACTACTAATACAAACATTTAACATTAGCATATCTATCTATCTATTGTCATACGCCTTAATCCCTTATACGGGGTGGCCACCAACAAATCGCCTCCACGTCACCCTGTTCCCCGCCATGTCACTGCCCTGCTCCCAATTCGCACACCCCTCTCTCATATACCTCTCCTCTCCATCCCTCCATCTCATCCCTGGCCTTCCCCTTCCTCTCTCCCCCTCCACCTAACTCTCATACACTCTCAATGTCAGTCTCTCACTCTCCATCCTCTCCACATGGCCAAACCATCTCAATGTGTTTATCCTAACGTTTCTTATCACATCCACATCCACACCACAACGCTCCTTCACATCCTCATTTGTTAGTCTATCTCTCCATGTGACTCCACAGGCTCCTCTCAAATAACTCATTTCCACTGCTTTCACTCTTGACTTGTGTCCCTGCAACAACGTCCAAGCTTCAATTCCATACGTTAGAGTTGGTATCACAATTCTGTCATGTAATAACTTTTTCACTTCCATGCTCACTTCCCTGTTTCTTATCACTGCCTTCAAGGAACCAGCAACCTTTCATCCTTGTTGTACCCTTTCAAGCACTTCACCCTCCAAACTTCCATCCTTACTCATCACACTACCCAAGTACTTAAACGTACTCACATTTTCCATTTTCTCATCATCCAGCCTTACTATACATTCACTGACTTCACCTCTTTCGAAGACCATAACTTTACTCTTCCCTACATTCACCTTTAGATTTCATTTCTTACTGTCCCAAACTCATCCACCAAGCCTTGCAACTCCGCTTCGTCCTCACTTAACAACACAGTATCATTTGCAAACAACAGTACAGGGAGTTTCCAAACACTGCCCTCTCTCATTAGGGCCACTCCAACATCCACTGCCCTACCTTGTATCTCTTTTATAACCCCATCCATATACAGATTGAACAACCATGGAGATATGACACATCCCTGTTTCAACCCAACCTTCAAATAGAAAAACTCACTTAGTTCACTATCCACACGCACTGCAGCCTTAACCCCCTCATACTTACTCTTCATAGCATTCAGCAACTTCCCATCTACTCCATCTATCTATCTATCTATTGCCAGACGCCTCAATCCCGTTTGAGGTGGCCACAAACAAATCGCCTCCAAGTCGCCCTGTCCCCCGCTATCTCACCGCCCTGCTCCCAACTCAAACCCCCCTCTCTCATATACCTCTCCACCCCATCCCTCCATCTCATCCTCGGCCTCCTCCTTCCTCTTCCCCCTTCCACCTCACTCACATACACTCTCTTCGTCAGTCTTTCACCCTTCATCCTCTCCACATGCCCAAACCACCTCAGTGTGTTCCTCATAACGCTTCCTATCACACCCACATCCACACCACATCGCTCCTTTATATCCTCATTCGTCAGCCTGTCTCTCCATGTGACTCCACAGGCTCCTCTTAAATAACTCATTTCCACTGCTCTCACTCTTGACTTGTGTCCTTCCAACAACGTCCAAGCTTCACTTCCGTACGTTAGAGTTGGTATCACAATACTGTCATGTAGTAACTTTTCACTTCCATGCTCACTTCCCTGTTTCTTTTCATTGCTTTCAAAGAACCAGCAACCTTTCTTCCCTGCTGTACCCTTTCAAGCACTTCACCCTCCAAACCTCCATTCTTACTCATCACACTACCCAAGTACTTAAACGTACTTACATTTTCCAATTCCTCACCATCCAACCTCGCTGTACATTCACTGACTTCACCTCTCTCAAAGACCATCACTTTACTCTTCCCTACATTCACCTTTAGAATCTACTCCATATATTCTTAATACTTTCCACAATCCTTGTCTATCCACCCTGTCATATGCTTTCTCCAAATCCATGAAGGCCGCATACAACTTCTTTCCCTTCTCTAGAAACTTTTCCACTAAAGATCTAAGAATGAATATCTGATCTACACAACCTCTTCCCTTCCTAAGGCCTCCTTGTTCTTCTCCAACTAATTTCTCTGTTATTTCCCTAACTCTGTCAATAAGTATCCTACCATACACTTTTCCTATTATACTAAGAAGACAAATGCCCCTATGATTACCACACACTTCTTTTTCCCCTTTTCCTTTGTACAAGGGAATAATTATACCTGACTTCCAATCCTCCAGGACTCTACCTTCCTCCCAGGCCAATCTGCACATCTTCCACATCCATTCTACTACTATCTCTCCCCCATGCTTCAGCATTTCCCCACACACTCCATCAATTCCTGGGGCTTTCCCCATGTTGACTTTCTTCATTGCTTCCTCAACTTCCATCCTACTGATTTCTTCCTGTCTTCTCACCTCCCTCCCTCTCCCAGTCATTCCCCAGCCACATATGCTCGCATTACTTTCATTCTCTGTGTTCAACTATTCATTAAAATGTTCTCTCCATCCGCTCACTTTTTCTCCCTTCTCAACTAGTAATCTACCATTTTTTTCTTTCACTCTCCTACTAACTTCATTACCACCCTGTCTGACTCTCTCTACCTCTTTCCTTCTTTCCAGAACATTTTCTTACATTCCCTCTACTTGACAGCCAAATTCCTTCCAAATCCCTCATCCACTCTTTTCTTAATCTCTCTTACTAATCTTTTCACCTCTCTCTTCCTTTCTACATATAACTCCCTCTTCCCTCTCTCAACTTCTTCCACGCCCCTATTTCTCATCCATTCCTTATATGCTAAGATATGTTAGAAATATATAATTTAACTATCAACACACTGCAGCAAGATTTAATCCATCATGACGGCAGTAAAACAAAAACGTTAACAACGGCAGCCTCAGGCCTCGTGTGTTGGGTGCACTGCTTTGCACACACACACACACACACACACACACACACACAAGCAAGAACCCAACGCATGAGGCCTGGGATGGCCGTTGATAACTTTTTGTTTTACTGTCAACTTTAAAATGCATTAATTTCTTGCTACAACGTGTTCATGGTTATATACTTTTTACTTATCCTAGTATTATATGTTTGTGTATTAGTAATGTGACTGAGGGTAATGTATGAGCTTAGCATGAGATGTAACTGCCAGTTAGGAATGACGAGTGTGGGGGGGGGGGAGGGTTGAGTTGGGTAGGGGTATGGGGGTGGGTTGGAAGCTTGGGTAGAGGCAGGCGGGTGGGGCTCGTTTCGTTCCCCCCTCCCCTCTTTCCTGGGTATACAGGGGAAGAAAGACGGCACCCCTGAGCAGAAATTAGTGGTCATGACTGTACCTTGTTAATGGTTAATATCGCCCTTATTTGTTTCCCTCATCTACTTCAACACCTCAATTAAGTCTCGCCTTACTCTGTGCTTTTCTAGTGAGTGCAGATTTAGTCTTTTCAGTCTGTTTTCATATGAAAGGTTCCAAAACGTATCATTCTCTTTCTTCTCTGTTTATTTTTCTAACGAATTTATATCCACTCTGTAGTACGAACACCAACACTGCACGGCAGAATAAAAAAATGTTGCCTTGCTAATGCCGGTTCAATCCGAGGACGCCATTGGTTTAATTTCTCCACTAAACTGTTGCCTTGGTTTAAGGTCTTCGCTAACCATGTACGCCTAAATTTCATTCGCAATCTGATTTATTATTTTCTTTTTGCCTAATTTGTATTTAGTATCTACAGTGCTCTTGCCCACGTTAAGCACTTTTCATTTTTCCAAGTTAAAATTCATTTGCCAATCTTTCAGCCATTTGGAAAATATATCAAGTTCCTTTTGAAGGTAATACTCACCAACTGAGTTAATGATACACCCTTTTTTTTTTGTGTGTCATCGACAAATTTGCTATTACTGCTAGTGATCCCTAAGTCTAGATCATTAAAATCTTTCTATCTATATATTCATTTATACCTATATGCCTACCAATCTATTTATCTATCTTTATGTTTATCTATCAATCAATCTATCCACCTACCTATCTGCATTTATATATCTATATCTACATCTGTATCTATCTGGCTATCTACCTACCTATCTATTTATATCAATATCCATTTATCTATTTATATCTATATCTATATATCTATATCTGTATCTCTCTCTCTCTCTCTCTCTCTCTCTCTCTCTCTCTCTCTCTCTCTTTTGTGTGTGTGTGTGTGTGTGTGTGTGTGTGTGTGTGTGTGTGTAAAACATCACACTGAGAGCCACCTTCACTCTCGATTACCATCACATTAGTTTTTCCTACATTTACTCTCAAGGATCGACAGTCACAGACATCAACAAAACTCTGCACTAGTCTACCAAGTTCTTGTCCTGTATTTGTAAGTAGCACTGCTTCATCAGCATACAACAAATTTGAGATATTCCATGCATCACCATTCATTACCTAGCCATCCCGCTCTCCATCACTCGTGTTTTTACCTCTCGAATCACCTGACACACATATATATATATATATATATATATATATATATATATATATATATATATATATATATATTGTTACGGTAGCTCCAACCCGGGGCTATTACAAAAAGACAACAAGGTACTTTAAGAAGATCGGCCTCCACTGCGTTGTGAAAATAACGCAGACCCCGGCACTCACACTCCGTAAACTAGAGAAAAACTGCGCAACGGAAGAATTATCACTTAAGTACGCAACACTCTGTACTTTGATAGTAACAAACGGAACAGCCTACCTATGGATCTAGCCTACTATCGTCACTACCGGAAATAATACCGCCCGAGACAGTCTACAGGAACACCACCCACTTATTTCCGGTGGTGACGAATTTCTACTTAACCCGTGTCCAAGGGGGAACGCAGTTGATAGCTCACCATAGTTCTCACTAGCCTTGTGCAAGGAGATGGGATTGAACTGTGTAGGGGTTAGGGGTGTGTGTGTATGTACGTGTGTTGGGTCACGTTAATAAAGGCAGCGAGAGGACCAGGTGAGCCAGCCTGGCCCTCCAAAGACAACACGGTCACAAAATCAAATAAAATAGCTACTTCCCTCAGTCAGCAAACAAAAGAATAAAATGAACTTCAATGAAAACGCCAGCTCGGCTTAGAGACACCGACGTGTTCTCTCTATACAAAAATATGACAGGGGAGAGAGAGTGTACACACACACACACAATACTGAAGCTGGTTGGGAAGACACTGGACTAATGCTAGGGTCGTGTGCAGCCAAGCGTGAACGCATGAATCAGATTAATTAATAAGGAACTTAAATTCGTGCCCCTCTCTCTCTACAATGAATTAGTACTTCTAATGCAAGCAAAACATCATTAAATATACTGGTAGCTCACATAAGACAATCAAAATAATCAAATGCATTCTCAGCATGGTATTAAATAAAATTGCCCTCAGTGGCAGGAACGAAAGAAACAAAAGAACTTGTAACACTCGCTAATTTAAACTCCGCGAATGACACGGATACTGCATAATCCCCTAGCCCAGCTGTAACGCCTGCACCCGTGGGAACGGACAGGCGGACAGCGTAACACGCCCTTCCCTAAGGGAAAATTTTGAGCCCTGGATCAAAATTTTCGAATCAAGACCCTGACCCCTCCCTGGATAAACAATCAGCAATTACGTTATCAGTCCCTTTAATATGCCTAACTTCTAAATTGTACTCTTGCAAAAGCAAACTCCAGCGGGTCAAACGCTGGTTCTTAAATTTAAACTTCTTCAAAAACTGCAGGGGATGATTGTCTGAATAAATCTTGATCACAGGGCCAAAAGGGGGCAGGTAGACAGCAAAGTGTTGCAGGGCCAGGATAATCGCTAATAACTCCTGCTCTATGACGGAATAGTTCTTCTGGGCTCTATTAAACTTCTTTGAGAAGTATGATATGGGATGTTCAACCTGGCCCTCATCCGGCTGCATCAACACTGCTCCTACCCCTACTCGGCTAGCATCAACTGCCAGCACAAAAGATTTGTCAAAATCTGGTGCACGCAATATAGGGTGGTGGCACAGCAGAGACTTAACAGTAGTAAAAGCTTGCTCACACTCGGCTGTCCACTGCCACTTGTTTAGCCCGTTCCGTCAGCGGGACCTGCCAGTATCCTTTTACTAAGTCAAGTTTGGTGATATAAGTGGCATTTCCCACCTTGTCCACGGAGTCATCGACCCGAGGCAAGGGATAAGCATCGGTCTTAGACAGTGAGTTAACCTTCCGGAAGTCCACACACAACCTAACCTTCCCATCTGGCTTCGGCTGTAAGGTAACTGGTGAACTCCACTCACTGAAACTCCTCTTGATCAATCCATGGTCCAACATATACTTGATCTCATTATCAAGAGCTTTCTGTCTGATAGGGTTGATGCGGTAGGGAGCTAATTTTACAGGCTTACTATCCCCAACGTCAATGTCATGAGTAGCCCAAGTTGTCAATCCCGGTGAATCTCCAAAAACTTTCGGATGTTTCCATAATCTGTTGCACAGCTCTTCTCGCTTTACTGGATCAAGGTGTCGCAATTTCTCCACCAGAGCAGCATAACCATTGCCCTCCCATAGGTCAGCTGGTAACATCTCACCACGACTAAGCACTTCCTCCTGCTCCTCCAACTCACTACCAACCGCCAAAACTACGGGAGCGCTCTTATCCCTAGTTCCCTCAACGTCCACTCCAAAGTCACCTTCTAGGGACTGTGGCTGTAACCCTGGTCCACTACTCACATCACCGGCACCCACAGCTCCCTCCACAGCACGTTCCTTTGATGCCACGTCCTCCCTTCCCAGTCCTTCACATCCCAGGTGAGAGACATCAGCATTCATCCCACAATGAGAATCAACTGGGCGGTAGTATGGCTTCAACATATTAATGTGGCACAACTGAGTACTCTTCCGCCTATCTGGGGTAACAATTAGATAGTCAAGTTCCCCAACTCTCTTCTTCACAATATAAGGACCACTGAATCTAGCCGCCAGAGGTTTTCCTTGCATGGGCAGCAGTGCCAAAACTTCATCTCCTTACTTAAACTCACGACTTCCGACCTTCTTATCGTAATGAGCCTTCATTCTCGCTTGAGCCCCGATTAGATGGTCACGGGCAAGCTCTAAAGCGCAATGCAGTCTCTCCCGAGTGCGGCAGACATAGTCAAGCATGGATTCCTGGTTGCCAGATTTGTTGTTACTCCAGGCCTCTCGCACCACATCCAAGGGACCACGGACTCTGTGCCCAAACACTAACTCATCGGGTGAAAACCCTAATGACTCAGTTGGTACCTCTCTCACTGCAAACATAAAAAGGGTACCGCTAAGTCCCGATCCTTTCCACTATCATAGGAGAAGGTGCGCAGGATTGTCTTTAAGGTCTGATGATGCCTTTCCAGGGCACCTTGTGACTGCGGATGGTAGGCACTGGACAAAATGTGCTTGATGCCCAACTCTGTCATTGTCTGCTTAAACAAATTAGATGTAAAATTTACTCCACGGTCTGACTGCAACTCCTTGGGTAGGCCAAAATGAGTAAAGAACAGGATAAGTTGCTTGACTACTGACTTCGCCTGCATGCTTCTGATTGGTATAGCCTCTGGGTATCGCGTTGTAACATCCATTATGGTTAACAAATACTTGTTTCCAGCAGAAGTAGGAGGTAAAGGGCCCACGATATCA
The DNA here is from genome assembly GCF_032717465.1 of Coenobita brevimanus. Classification (NCBI taxonomy): domain Eukaryota; kingdom Metazoa; phylum Arthropoda; class Malacostraca; order Decapoda; family Coenobitidae; genus Coenobita; species Coenobita brevimanus. Next base: position 24,954,995 of record NC_136999.1, on the reverse strand, counting down.
ATGATTACCCGGGTAAACGGAGGTTCAACTGCAGGAATGGGAGTCAAAGGGGCCACAGGAAGAACTTGATTAGGCTTGCCCACTATCTGACACGTGTGACAGCTCTTGATGTACGCAGCTACTTGTCCCGGCATACTTGGCCACCAATAGTTATATCTTAAGCGCTGCACTGTCTTTCTATTTCCCAGGTGACCTGCTAAAGGTCCCTCATGTGCTAACTGTATTAACGGCACCCTATACTGCACAGGCACCACCACCTGCACTAACTCACCCACTCCTCCATCCACCGTGGAGCCAGTGGGCGTCCATCGGCGATGTAAAACATTGTCTTTAATCAGGAACTCCTCCTTACCACACTCCATACTTCTTTCTTCCCCTACTCGAGCAAACAAGGGCTTTAATGTTACATCCTCCTGTTGCTTCACCCTCAATTCTGCTGGCCCAACACCCGCCAGCTCTACTGAGGACTGAGATAAGGGACTGGTCGGGACACTGAATTGCAAAGGGCGATCAATCTCAGCGCCACCTCTAGTACACTCGACAGGGGGAGGAATGTCAGACTCCACACTGACATCATCATCACCTCTACCCTCCACAGTGACACTCTGTTCCTCAGGCGCGTTTGACGGTGGTCCTGCATCCCCGCAGTCGACCCCAGCGTCCTGAAATTCTTCTAATTCAGTCGGTGGGCTGGGTTCAGTCTCCACACAGACACACTCAGCACCACCTCTAGTGTCCTGAGTAGGAAGTGGGGTGGTGCCCATGCACGCATTCCCACTCTCCTCACCCACTACAGCAACACCCTGCTCACTAGGTTCCTCCATTGGTGGCCCTGCCTCATCACAGTCGACCCCAAGAACCTGTGACTTCGCCAGTTCTTCCTCCCAGGCTGCAACCTGTGCCATAGATCTTGTAATTGCACAGACCGGGAACATGGCTTCCACTTCTGCATCAACTTCAATACCAATTTCTGGGGCGTCAAAACACTTCTCTGCCACAACAACTGGTGGGGGAAGAGATGGAAATACTTTCTCCCCAGCCAGGTCGTTCCCCAGCAGAAAATCAACCCCCTCTACTGGCATTACATCAGCAACAGCGACTTGAGCTGCAGCCTGAACAATGGGGCAATCGAGTTCCACATGAACATAATCATAGTATTCATCTGAGTTCATGCCTCTACACAGCACATACTTCCCTGAGTTTACAGGCCCTCCAGTCACGTTTCTGCACACAGACTGTTGTGCACCGGTATCACGAACCACAGTAACTGGATAATTGATCCCATGAATTTTCACTGTGCCGTGACACATAAAAGGTTTACACCAGTCTAGGGACGATTTCTGAGGCAGTTCATCCGGAGGTGGCGTAGCATGTTGGGTAACTTTTTCAGCCTGAGCTGGCAGCGAGCACAGCTGGCTGCACTCCAGCTTTCCACAAACTTCTCCCTCACTGTTACCACTCTCCCAACTCCTCTTGTTCACCTGACTCGAACCTACAACTAGTGCCACTGGTTTGGCATTTTGGGAGGCCTTCCACTTAGGACAGTTAGGCTTGATGTGCCCACTCTGTTTGCAAAAGTAACAAAGTAGCTTCGAACTGGATACAGGGCTCTTTCTCCCTGAATTCCTTTTCTCCTCTGAACTTCCCTTGGACTGATTCACGGGAGATTTATCCTAGGCCGAACCACTCACAGTCCTCTCCCTGGAATACTGAAAATTAGCATACTTGACCCCCATACTTCGCAAGGCCAACACCCGGTCATCAGCCCACGTCGCTCCTTCCTTCAAGGTCTTAAATCTCTTCTCCCTAATTTTAACACCAATTTCTTTGTCAGCCATGTTGGTAAAACGTTCCATCAAAAGCAGTTCACGCACATCGTTATACGAAGTGGCGCTCTCACTCAGCAACCACTCGTCTAACGTCTCCTCCAGATACCTGGCGTAGGCCATATAGGTGTCAGCAGGTCTCTTCCGAGCACCATGGAACAACAACCGATAAGCCTCTGGTCTAAGTTCATATGCCTTAAGAATGGCTGCTTTAAATTCATCATAATCATCTACATCCTCAGGGCTCATCCTATTATACGCTTCCAAAGCTTTTCCCTTCAGCACATTAGATACCAAGCCCACCCAGCGCTGCCTGGGCCACTCAAACTCCCTAGCCTTCTTTTCAAACCTGACAAACCATTCTGTCACCTTCAACTCATCAAATGCTGGCACTAATTTCAGACTCCTTGAGAGCCAACTCTCCCTATCCTCTGCACGGCCTGAGGTATGGGTATCTGAAGTAGACCTTTTAGCAGTCACCTCCAAGCGAGTCTTCTCCAGCTCAAATCGCATTTTTTCACGCTGCATCTCCATCTCCACCTCATCTTTCTCTCTTGCACGCAGCATCTCCATCTCCATCTTTTTCAACTCCAACTGCAACTGAGCCTCCGTTGACAAGACTCCAGGGTATATGGGAGTGGAATGAACAACTCCAGGGAAAGCACTAGACATACCTGGGGGAACTGCTCTAAACTGGCTCAGCGGCATCATAGATGGTAATGGTGGGGTAGCGAAACGAGGCAGCTCAGCACCATAGTTAAACTCAGGGCTCACACGGAGAGTACCTTTGCTATGTGCCTCTCGTTGTTCCATATTTGCCTTATCCACAGGTGACTCAGAACGTACGCCTTCTGGTGTAGACACGCGTGACTCCATGGCGACAATTCAATGGCAGTACTGAATAATGAAATAACTAATGCTGACTGAGAAACTTCACACTCATCAACTTCACCTCAAAGCACAGAGAACGCCAAGGTAACGATATCCTAGCAAGAAGAAGGCACTGTTAGGATATCCTGATGCGAGGTCGCCACTGTTACGGTAGCGCCAGCCCGGGGCTATTACAAAAAGACAACAAGGTAGTTTTAGATGATCGGCCTCCACTGCGTTGTGAAAATAACGCAGACCCCAGCACTCACACTCCGTAAACTAGAGAAAAACTGCGCAACGGAAGAATTATCACTTAAGTACGCAACACTCTGTACTTTGATAGTAACAAACGGAACAGCCTACCTATGGATCTAGCCTACTATCGTCACTACCGGAAATAATACCGCCCGAGACAGTCTACAGGAACACCACCCACTTATTTCCGGTGGTGACGAATTTCTACTTAACCCGTGACCAAGGGGGAACGCAGTTGATAGCTCACCATAGTTCTCACTAGCCTTGTGCAAGGAGATGGGATTAAACTGTGTAGGGGTTAGGGGTGTGTGTGTATGTACAGCTCCGGACAGATGAAACGGCCACACCCCATCCACCAGCGACTTGGTTTGGGTCTGAGTGGTTCTGGTAACAGTTGCAGGTGGAGGGAGGGGGGATGTGGGAGGGTGAGGAGGGGAGAAATGTGGGCGGAGTTATATAGGGGGTTGTGTGGGAGGGTGAAGAAGCAGCACGGTCTGGCTGGTGGGAGGGGGAGACGAATGGTTGGGTAGCGGAGACGAGAGTCTGCTGGAGGGTAAGACAGGTGAGTGTGATTAGATGAAAAGAAATTACAAAAAATGAATTATTATAATATCTGCTGCATATATTGCGTTTTATCTACTAAATAAAAACACTGTCTATTATTCACCACCGTATTTGGGTATCCTACTCATTAATATTATCCTTTGGATATTAGGCAATAAATAAAGATATTGGACGGTCTTTCGGACCCGAACCAATTTCTTCATAACTTTTTTCTTCAGCTATTTCCGTATTCCTATTATCCCTCGTGCTTGAAGTCCCCCTTTTTATCACTTTCTCCTACGTCCTACATTTTTTTAAGGCATAAGGCAGTTTAACTTTCTCTTTAAAACCATATTTGTCAACAAATATTCCTTTCATTAATCTATTTAATTACCTGTTTTCTTTCAATATGCATTTGTCTAATAATGGGTGTTACACCTTAATTGGCGCCGCTATTTGACGTTTTGAATAAATTTGGTCTAAATTTACGCATATATTGCAGTCTCTCTCAAGTAGGCTGGCAACCTCACACATCCTCCCCCCTGCTTTCTCCTTCTCTCGCTACCCGTTCCCTCCTTTCCTTTTGCAGTACTGTTTATCTATTCTTTCTCATATTTTTAACCTCATTCCTTCTTACAAACTTGTAGTGCCATAGGAATTTCTCCCTTATCAGCTACAGTCCTACTACATGAAAGTGGAAAAAACTGCCATCGGGAAAAGAATAACTGGAAATTTATGGCGAAGGTTACGATATTAGTTATTTAGAATGAAAGTGTTGGCAGATACGCATTCTTGACGTGATTATCACAGCCACAACATTTCGCCTTCATAAAACAGAAGGACTATAGGTTTCATGCATTACCTCCTTACGTCCAGCATTACTGTGCAGAACGCCATGTATTATAACACATTAAGAACCACAAGGACAGTACTGGTAGTCATCGTGATTCTCATGAATCTCTCCATAGGCTATTGAAAACAGTGCTTTATGCTCAACTTCAGAATTATGTTCTCATCATGGCAATGATAGGCAAAGATAATAAAAAAAAATATATACAACCAAATTATCATTTATTATACAACGAAGCTCAAACTGCCTCCGTGCTGCAGTCTCAAGGGTGTAACCAGCTCACACAATCACATGTAACCTGAAGAAATTAAATACATGATCCTATATATATATATATATATATATATATATATATATCTATATATATATATATATATATATATATATATATTAATAACCATGAACAACACTGTTTGATCTAAAATTTATTGTGTTGGATAAAGCAGAGGACACTAACTAGCATGGCAACCTACCACACGGAAACCACCATGTTGCACTACACGCCACAGAAACCGATGCACAGACCATGATATCAGCGAAAAGACTATGAGAAGAGTATTGCACGAAGCAGGGTTGCATCACAGGACCCTAGCAAACGTTATGTTGACAAGCCAGAGGATTCTTGGAAGTGTGTCCCTGAAGGCGTAACTGCTGGAGAAGGAATAATACTCGGTGAGTATTATTTCTGAGGTTTTCGCTTGTATAAACTAAACTACTCAGTCATACATGACCATAAAAATATATTAATAATTACTGCAGGGGAACAACCAGTTTCGTTACAACGTCAGTCCATGCAGAGGAAATTACTTTGGGCATATAGGGTTACTCGATGTTAAATTTCATAAGTGTAGAGCCTGTATGATTATATATATATATATATATATATATATATATATATATATATATATATATATATATATATATATGATCAGGTATTTAATTTTTTTCAGGTAGCACGGTGGCAGTTTGAGCTTTGTTGTATAATAAATGATAATTTGGTTGTATATATTGTTTTTATTATCTTTGCCTATCATTGCCATGATGAGAACATAATTCTGAAGTTGAGCATAAAGCACTGTTTTCAATAGCCTATGGAGAGATTCATGAGAATCACGATGACTACCAGTACTGTCCTTGTGGTCCTTAATGTGTTATACATGGCGTTCTGCACAGTAATGCTGGACGTAAGGAGGTAATGCATGAAACCTATAGTCCTTCTGTTTTATGAAGGCGAAATGCTGTGGCTGTGATAATCACGTCAAGAATGCGTATCTGCCAACATTTTCATTCTAAATAACTAATATCGTAACCTTCGCCATAAATTTCCAGTTATTCTTTTCCCGATGGCAGTTTTTTCCACTTTCATGTAGTAGGACTGTAGGTGATAAGGGAGAAATTCCTATGGCACTACAAGTTTGTAAGAAGGAATGAGGTTAAAAATATGAGAAAGAATAGATAAACAGTACTACAAAAGGAAAGGAGGGAACGGGTAGCGAGAGAAGGAGAAAGCAGGGGGGAGGATGTGTGAGGTTGCCAGCCTACTTGAGAGAGACTGCAATACATGCGTAAATTTAGACCAAATTTATTCAAAACGTCAAATAGCGGCGCCAATTAAGGTGTAACACCCATTATTAGACAAATGCATATTGAAAGAAAACAGGTAATTAAATAGATTAATGAAAGGAATATTTGTTGACAAATATGGTTTTAAAGAGAAAGTTAAACTGCCTTATGCCTTAAAAAGATGTAGGGCGTAGGAGAAAGTGATAAAAAGGGGGACTTCAAGCACGAGGGATAATAGGAATACGGAAATAGCTGAAGAAAAAAGTTATGAAGCAATTGGTTCGGGTCCGAAAGACCGTCCAATATCTTTATTTATTGCCTAATATCCAAAGGATAATAATAATGAGTAGGATACCCAAATACGGTGGTGAATAATAGACAGTGTTTTTATTTAGTAGATAAAACGCAATATATGCAGCAGATATTATAATAATTCATTTTTGGTAATTTCTTTTCATCTAATCACACTCACCTGTTTTACCCTCCAGCAGACTCTCGTCTCCGCTACCCAACCATTCGTCTCCCCCTCCCACCAGCCAGGCCGTGCTGCTTCTTCACCCTCCCACACTACCCCCTATATAACTCCGCCCACATTTCTCCCCTCCTCACCCTCCCACATCCCCCCTCCCTCCACCTGCAACTGTTACCAGAACCACTCAGACCCAAACCAAGTCGCTGGTGGATGGGGTGTAGCCGTTTCATCTGTCCGGAGCTGTACGTCAGGTCACTGAGGTCACTGGAGAAGCTGAGATCACAGGTGTTTGAAAGAATATACGAGTAGGTGGGAATGTAGCCCAGGTCAGGGAGACTGTTTCAGGAGAGGTACCATGTAATCGTTGTCAGCGAGACATATGAGGACTTAGTAAATATGGTATAGTCAGGGAAAGTTCCGCATTACCGACTGTTCGGATCATTGGTAGTCGACGAATAGTCACGAAGCAGCAGCCAGACCCCCACTTGTCAGGTAACTGTGAGTGGGCGGGAGGATCGCCGGGGTGGGAGGGTTTGGAGAGATACTCATGTCGCAGTATGAATACATGTTTGCTGTCAAAGGCAAGCCTATGCTTCTTTGGCGTTGTTTTGTAATGTTCCACAGGAATGAGAGTAACAGAGAATGATCTTATAATTAGGAGTTCCCATGTCATTCTGTCTATAGGAAAACGAAAAACCTGTTAATTGCTCATATCGACTGATTATTAAATTTATTATTATTCTTACACACTACCCTTGACTCCAAGTTGGTGATGAATAATTACAAAATAACACTGGAAATGTTTGCAGGAGAATGGTTACACTGGGACGACAGAGGATAAATAAACAAATTTATACGAATTTACACACACACACACACACACACACACACACACACACACATATATATATATATATATATATATATATATATATATATATATACCTAGGCTGCTTCCCCCAAGGAAAGGGAGGTAGCCGAGACAGGACGACACACTCTCCATTTACTCATCCATTCAAACACATTCATTCGCATCTTAGCCCCAAAGGGGAGAACGGACAGATCCTCACCGCACCACACCACACAAGGGTCAACTGCGCAATGCAATCAGTGACATCCGCAGCAGGGCCCGACAGCAGAATTGGTTTACCCCTGCCACATCATAACAGACCCATCCCCTTACCCGCACCTGACCTGACTAGCTGATCAGACCAAATGCAGGAGAATATCCCCTCAGGGCTGCGTCATCACTTATTCATTCACAATTTCTCTCCATTTATTTCTGTCACGCGCAGCCACTCTTCCTTGCTCAACAGACATCCCTCTCGCATCCAGCGCTCTCTTCACACTGTCCATCCATCCTATTCGTGGTCTTCCTCTCAGCCTTACACCTCTCACATCAGATCTAGTTATCTTTTTCACCAATCGCTCATTATCCATTCTCTCCATATGCCCAAACCATCGCAACACCCTCTGCTCAACTCTACCAGCCATCTCCCGAACAACTCCAGTTCTCCTTCGCACTTCATCATTTCGCACCCGATCCATACACGTCACTCCACACATACTCCTCAGACACCTCATCTCCATTACATTCAAACTTTTCCTCTCTGATACACCCATATTCCATGTTTCAGCCCCATATAATGCAGTCGGTACCACAACACCCTCATACAGCCTTCTCTTTACATCCATTCTAAGCGAACGACATTTAAACACTTTTTTCATTCCTCCCAGCACCTTTCCTACTTCATTTATTCTAAACTTCACCTCTGCATCTATTCTTCCATCCACATCAACATGTGACCCTAAATATTTAAAACAATCTACCTCCTCAAGCAACTCACCATTCAAAACTATATTCATCCCCCTACCATCTATCAACCTCGTACACTTCATCACTTTACTCTTATTCTCATTTACTTTCAATTTCCTCCTTTCACACACCCTTCCAAACTCCTCTACCAACTGTCTCAATCTCTCCTCTGAATCAGTCACCAGTGCAGTATCATCTGCAAACAGCAGCTGCTTCAGATTCCACTCTCCTCCATCAACATTTACCAGACTCAGACCACCTAAAACTCTTGCATTCACCTCCCTTACAACACCATCCATGTAAATATTAAACAACCAAGGCGACATCACACATCCCTGTCGCAGCCCCACTCTCACGGGAAACCAATCACTCACAGCATTTCCCACTCTTACACATGCTCTACTATTTACATAAAAACTTTTCACCTCTTTTAGTAACCTACCATCAAGTCCATACAATCTTAAAACAGTCCACAAAGCCTCCCTATCAATTCTATCATACGCTTTCTCTAAATCCATAAATGCCCAAAACACATCCTTGCCTTTCGCTAAATACTTTTCACACACCTGTCTCACAGCAAACACCTGATCAACGCATCCCCTCCCTCTCCTAAAGCCACATTGCTTATCACTAATCACTCCTTCTGTACCCTCTCTAACTCTCATAATTAACACTCTACCATACACCTTACCTACAACACTCAACAGACTTATACCCCTAAAGCTAGTACATTCATGCTTATCACCCTTGCCTTTATACAACGGGACCACACAAGCACTTGCCCAGTCAACTGGCACCATACCTTTCACAAATCTTACTAACAATCTTACTAACCAGTCAACAATAGTCACTCCACCACCCTTCAGGCATTCCACAGCACACCCATCCATACCTGCAGCTTTCCCTGTTTTCATCTCCTTTACTGCCTTCTCCACTTCCTCCTTCGTGATCAAAGAATCATTCAACACTCCCAACACATTTATTCCTTGCACCCTTCCATCCGCCACAATCTCAGCCACCCTTTCCTCCTCTACATTTAACAATCTTTCAAAATACTCTGCCCATCTCTTCCTTACTGCATCCATCTCAATTAACATCCTTCCATCCTCTGCTTTTACTCGTTCTTCCTTCCCAGACTCTCCCTTTCGCACCCTTTTCACCTCCTTCCAAAACATTTTCTTATTCTGTTGAAAATTCTCTGTCAGCCGCCTACCCCACCTCTCATCTGCTGCCACTTTAGCATCACGCACAGCCCTTCTCGCTCTATTCCTCTTTTCCTTATACCTTTCATATGACATCTCATCCTTCCTCTGCAGCCACACTTCATATGCACGTCTCTTCTCAGCCACAGCCATACTTACTTCCTCACACCACCATTCACTTCCTTTTCTTACACCACCACCCACACGTCTCACACCACACACTTATTCTTCATGCCCCACCACAGCACTCTTAAACAACTGCCATTCCTCCTCCACACTGACATTTTCCCGATCTTTCACTGCATTCCACTCATCTTTCAATTTCTCCTGATACTCTATCTTTTTCTCTCTTTTATCCAACTCACTCACTTTCAAAACCTCCCTGCCACACCTAACCCTCCTAGCTCTCACCCATCTCTTACCTACTCTTAACTTTCCCTCCACCAGGTAGTGGTCAGACATACCTCCACCCTCCCCTCTCAGAACTCTCACATCCAACAATCTTCCTATTACATTCCTAGACACAACCACATAGTCCATCAAGGCTCTATCAACAACCCTTCCACCCTCCTGTCTCACCCATGTACTTATAAATATCTTTCTTCTCAAACAGCGTATTCCCAATCACCATCTCTCGCTCAACACACATCGCTATCATTCGTTCCCCATTTTCATTTCTTCCAGGCACACCATGCATACCAACTACGCCTTCAACTGCTACATTTCCCACTCTAGCATTCAGATCTCCAATCATTACCACATTCACATTCGCTCCAAAACTCTGCAGACACTCATCAACATCATTCCAGAAAGACTCCCTCTCTTCTTCATCCCTTTCACTACCAGGCCCATATGCACCCACAAACACCCACAACTCACGTTTAAATTTCACTTTCAGCCACATCAGTCTCGATGACACCTCCTTCCATTCAGTCACACATTGCTGTACTTCCGGACTCACTAACAAGGCCACACCTTCTCTTGCCCTTCCTCTATCAACACCAGACAATCTTCCATTCACACTTCCAAACATAGACTCACCCTTCCCTTTCATCTTCGTTTCACTCAAAGCTAACACATCCAACTTTCTTTCCACAAACATTCTCCCAATCTCCTCCCTTTTAGCCTCAATCGTACTACATCCACGCACATTCATAGACCCAATCTTCAGGGTACGGGGATAACTCCATCCCCCATTCCTTTCTCTGGCCTGTCTCTTTTTAGGAACTAAAAAACAGAGGAGGGGGTCCCTAGTCCCCTCACCCCACCCCTTTTAGTCGCGTTTTACGACACGCAGGGAATACGGTGGCAGTATTCTTCCTAACACAACCTGGCCGCAGAGTAGTAGTACCACCCCATAGTGCGGCCAGGTTGTGTCCCAGGTTGTGTATATATATATCATCTCAGCCGTTTCAGTGTCCACTGCAGGACCGGCCTATCCCTACCGAAGTGGGGACGATACAGCCAATATATCTCTACCAAGTGGCTTAGGCTGTCTGGTAGAGACTGTATGTAGGGTGAGAAGTGCTTGTAAGTGTAACTGCAGTGTTGTAGTGGCCTTGGATGTGTGTGTAGTCTGTGAACCAAGTGTAATCGGCCCGCACAAGCCGGCTGGGTGCAGGCATACTTTATAGTATGCGACACTGGTTCAACCTTAGCACCCCTGATGTCTGCCAAGCAGTACCTGCCTGGCAGAACACGTCTAAAGTGTATTACCCTGGCGGGGCGCGAACCCTCATCCTTCGGTGTACGAAAACACGCACTTTACCACTGTATCACAGAGGCATCATATATATATGTATATATAGATAAATAGATAGATAGATAGACAGATAGATATAGATATAGATACATATTGATAGATAGATAGATAGATAGACAGATAGATGTAGATATAGATACATACTGATAGATAGATAGATAGATAGATGGATGGATAAGATAGTGGTTTTGTTTTTGAGTCAACACAATACAGTAATCCCTCTACTTTCCGGACGCCCACTTTCCCAACATCCCCACTTACTGGACATAATCGTCCCGGGATCCAATTTTCCTAAAATGGTCTGAAAACCATAGGAAAAAAAAAAAAAAACTATTTTTTCCCGCCCTTAATTTGAACTTGGCGCGCGTGGCGCAGGACAGCTTTGTTGTGGTGCCTCATTCCTCCGACGTCCGCTAGAGCGCCCCTGCATCCTCCCCACTTTCCGCCTGTCTCTTGTCGTGTGTGATCGCTTGTCGTCATGGCTGCCCACGTGCTCGCTTTTGTGGTGGTGCCTTACCTGTTGTAGGCACTCCTGCTGCTCTCGTGCCTCTCCTTCGTGTGTGTGATGATGGCCCCGCCGCCTGAGAAGAGGAAGAGAGTGGTTTTGAATCTGGAGAAGAAGCGGGAGATATTGGAGAAAGTAGATGCGGGATGGTCTTCGTCACGCATATCTCCGTGAGTTCAACCTGGCCCGATCTACTTTGTTTGATATTAAGAGATCCCGAGACAAACTCATGCAGTACACGGCTGACTTCTCGTCGAAAAGCAAATGCAACGTGGAGAGGAAGATGATGTTTACTCTCAAGTTTGCTTAAGTCGACCGATTTGGTATCGACAGCAATGTGCTGCTGGTGTGATGGTACGTGGTACGGAGCTGAAGGCTGCTGCTGAGAAGTTCGCAAGGCTTCACGATGCCCTAGACTTCAAGGCATCCGAGGGTTGGCTCTTCGCATTCAAGTTACAACATGGTCTTACCAACTGTAAGTCTCATGATGAAGCTTTGGACGCTAACGAGGATGGAGTAGAGGAGTTTCGGCACAAGGTGAAGGGCTTGATCGACAAGGAGGGCCTCACTCTCGGTCAAGTCTACAACGCTAACGAAACTGGTTTATTCTATCGCTCTTTGCCTACGAACACTCTAGCCGAGGAGATGGAGAAGCATGTACCTGGCCGCAAGCTCTGCAAGCAACGGATATCTGCTTTGTGTTGTGCCAATGCTAACAGCATGCACCGGCTTAAGCCCATTATTGTTGGCCGTGCAAAGCAGCCTCAGTGTCTTCGTGGGGTGATGGATGTCCTTCCTGTCGTCTGGTACCATTCCTTGAAGGCATGGTTCACAGCCCAGATCTTCAAAGACTGGTTCCACCACCATTTCGTCAAGGTCATACATTACCAGACGGAGAAACTGGGAATCCCACGTGACCAGGTAAAGGCCCTTCTTCTCCTTGACAATGCACCTGCCCACCCGTGCGACAAGGACTTGGTGGCTAAGAATGGTCGCATTAGGTGCATGTTTCTGCCACCTAATACTACTGCTCTCATCCAACCAATGGACCAAGGAGTGATTGTGGCAACGAAGCGCCTATACCGACGGAAGTTCCTGGACGAGGTGATGGTTGTTCTTGAGGACAAGGACGAGTGCAGGGAGGGACAGGACACGCGAGGCCAGCGGACTTTGGAAAACCTTCACCGCTACAACATCAAGTCTGCCATTTACAACTGGGCCAGTGCATGGAAGGAAATTCCTGTCAAGACTCTAGAAAATGGTTGGTCTCGTCTGCTTCTCGGAACGGATGTGGTGCACGATTTCCTAGGTTTCAACGTGGATGACTTCCATGCATGTCTACGTGTGCACGGCGACGATGTTGATGTGGATGAAGTGCGTGAGTGGTTGGATGACGATGAGAGCGATCCTGGGTATCAGACCCTGTCTGATATCGAGATTGCATCTCCAGTTGCAGTTGTCAGTACCCAGCTTGAAGATTCCGACAAGGACGGCGATGATGATGCGGACTCCTCTCAGCATGACACAACTCCAGCCATCCTCAGGCTGAGCACACTCCAGGAACACCTAGAGTTCATTCTGGACTACCTGGAACACCCGGACTGCGACAGGGAGATGGGGCCCTTGGGACTTGTGGAGGAAGTGCGTGCTTTCAGGCAGCGCATCATAAATCGTCAGAATCGTTGTTCCTTGCGTCAATCAACGATTGACAGCTTTTTCAGGCCCGTGACCCCCGCTGTGCCCAGCCCTGACTCCACTCCGTTGCCTCCCCAAGACAGGCCCTCATGTTCCGAGCCACAGCCCAGCACATCAGCCACGGTGGAGTCACCGCTCGACGTGAGTTTGCGTCTATCTTCTGAGTCATCTGCAGTGGGTATGCCATCACCACAACCCAGTGACGCACCCCTAGGTCACCTCCCAGCGATACTCTCAGACTCTGACAGTGATTAACCCGCCCAATCCGGACGTTTTCTGAGCTTTGGTCCGCCCCAGTCCCGGCTTTTTGGGACCATTTTTTTTTTTTTTGCTCAAACATTCGCTTTTGGTCAGAAACTAAGGAAAATCACAAAGAAAGGTGTTCCTTGGGTCCAGAAATGGCTTACCTGGAGCACGTAAGTTTGACAGGTACTGCCATGCTCTATGAGTAGTCTTTTCACCGTACGTTTTCTATGGTGGCACGGGTACTCTAAACTGATGCAGTATACGTTTATTATCATGTATTCATATGTTGGAAATATGTATACCACAAGTATATTGGGTTTTATACAGAAAAAAATGAGAAATAAGGTATGTACCATTGTGTGACCCTAGCGAAATCGGTCGATTATGTCACCAATGGTAGCAAACATCGTTATTTCATCAGCTATTGTATTTTTTCATGTTCCATATCACTATTAGGACTCCATATTATAATTACAAATCATAATAGATTGATAGATAAATAGATAGATAGACAGCTCCATGCGAGCCTGGGAATGGGAAATGATCTTGCAAGTTACACTGAGGAAAAGCTGACGACAGACTAGGAAGTAGGAGTCAGGAGATGATGCAGTTAGTTGGTCAGCGATCACCAGGTGAACACACATACACACATACTCACACACAGGCTTCTAGAACTTTCCAATCACAGGGAACACACGTGATACGACTCCTGTTTCACCAGAATTTAGGAAAGAGAGCTCAGATGGAGGCTAGCCATAGAACAGGCAGGTCGCAGGGAGAAGGGCTTAGCAACTTGGGAGAAGGAGAGAGAGAGCGAGACAGGGAGACAGGGACTCTACTCTTTTTCAACTTTACATAATTGTTTGTACATATTTTGAGGCATTATGACAAGAATTAGCATAAAAGTAGCGCTTATTTACCAAGTGAGATCATTTTATGTCACGTTTTTTCAACTCAGAGTCTATTTTTTCACCTTTTAGATTACTTATAACATAATATATAACCCACTTACATGTTATGCAATTAGTTTTATAGATGTACTTGCTGTACGAAAAGAATTAGCATAAGAATAGCGCTTATTTACCAAGTGACAACTTGGTCTTTCATGTTTTTTTCAACTCAGATTCTATTTTTTCACCTTTTTGATTACTTATAACATAACATATCACCCATTTACATGTTAGACAATTGCTTTTACAGAAGTACATGCTTTATGAAAAGAATTAGCATAGAAGTAGCACTAATTTACGTAGGTAAATCATGTCATGTCATTATTTTTTCACCTCTGAATTTATTTTCTCCCCCTTTATAGTACTTCTCACATTACATTCTGGCCTTTTCCATGTCAGACATTTGCTTTCACAGTAGTACACGATTTACAGTAAGCCTTATCCTAATATATATATTGTTGAACGTGGAGGATGGAAGTAATGCGAGTATAAGTGGCTGGGGAATGGCTGGGAGAAGGAGGGAGGTGAGAAGACAGGAAGAAATCAGTAGGATAGAAGTTGTGGAAGCAATGAAGAAAGTTAAATCAGGGAAAGCCCCAGGAATTGATGGAGTGTGTGGTGAAATGCTGAAGCATGGGGGAGAGATAGTAGTAGAATGGATGTGGAAGATGTGCAGATTGGCCTGGGAGGAAGGTAGAGTCCCGGAGGATTGGAAGTCAGGTATAATTATTCCCTTGTACAAAGGAAAAGGGGGAAAAGAAGTGTGTGGTAATCATAGGGGCATTTGTCTTCTTAGTATAATAGGAAAAGTGTATGGTAGGATACTTATTGACAGAGTTAGAGAAAGAACAGAGATATTAGTTGGAGAAGAACAGGGAGGCTTTAGGAAGGGAAGAGGTTGTGTAGATCAGATATTCATTCTCAGATCTTTAGTGGAAAAGTTTCTAGAGAAGGGAAAGAAGTTGTATGCGGCTTTCATGGATTTGGAGAAAGCATATGACAGGGTGGATAGACTAGGATTGTGGAAAGTGTTAAGAATATATGGAGTAGATGGGAAGTTGTTGAATGCTGTGAAGAGTATGTACGATGGTGCGAAGGCTGCAGTGCGTGTGGATGGTGAACTAAGTGAATTTTTCTCTTTGAAAGTTGGGTTGAAACAGGGATGTGTCATGTCTTCATGGTTGTTCAATCTGTACATGGATGGGGTAATAAAAGAGGTACAAGGTAGGGTAGTGGATGTTGGATTGGCCCTGGTGAGAATGGATAGTGTTTGGAAACTCCCTGTACTGTTGTTTGCAGATGATACTGTGTTGTTGAGTGAAGACGAAGGGGAGCTGCAAGGCTTGGTGGATGAGTTTGAGAGAGTGTGTAAGAAACGGAATCTAAAGGTGAATGTAGGGAAGAGTAAAGTGATGGTCTTTGAGAGAGGTGAAGTCAGTGAATGTACAGCGAGGTTGGATGGTGAGGAATTGGAAAATGTGAGTACGTTTAAGTACTTGGGTAGTGTGATGAGTAAGGATGGAGGTTTGGAGGGTGAAGTGCTTGAAAGGGTACAGCAGGGAAGAAAGGTTGCTGGTTCTTTGAAAGCAGTGATAAGAAACAGGGAAGTGAGCATGGAAGTGAAAAAGTTACTGCATGACAGTATTGTGATACCAACTCTAACGTACGGAAGTGAAGCTTGGACGTTGTTGGAAGGACACAAGTCAAGAGTGAGAGCCGTGGAAATGAGTTATTTAAGAGGAGCCTGTGGAGTCACATGGAGAGACAGGCTGACGAATGAGGATATAAAGGAGCATTGTGGTGTTGATGTGGATGTGATAGGAAGCGTTATGAGGAACACACTGAGGTGGTTTGGCCATGTGGAGAGGATGGAGGGTGAAAGACTGACGAAGAGAGTGTATGTGAGTGAGGTGGAGGGGAACGAGGGAGGGGGAGGCCGAGGATGAGATGGAGAGATGGGGTGGAGAGGTATATGAGAGAGGGGGTGTGACTTGGGAGCAGGGGAGTGAAATGGTGGGGGACAGGGCGACTTGGAGGCGATTTGTTTGTGGCCACCCCAAACGGGATTGTGTCGTCTGACAATATATATATATATATATATATATATATATATATATATATATATATATATATATATATATATATATATATATATAAAGAGAGAGAGAGAGAGAAAGAGAGAGAGAGTGAGGTGGGATGGTGGTACACTGGGAGAGAGGTTATCCCATAATTGGTGGCTAAATTTAGAGCCCTTGGGGAATTTCCCACTCCTCTTACACCGTGAACAAAATTCTTCCTAGCGCTTATTTACCTACTGACTATGTTCTGTGACTTTCAACTTAGACTATTTTTCAACTTACATACTAACTTTACAGTAACTATACCTTTCATGCTTTTTCAACTCAGATTCTATTTTTTCACCTTTTTGATTACTTATAACATATTACCCATTTACATGTTAGACAATTGCTTTTATAGATGTACGTGCTTTACGAAAAGAATGAGCATAGCAATAGCGTAACCACGTGAGTTCAGGTTACTCGAAATCTAATTATTCACCTTTTGTAATACTTCCAATATAACATATTACCCCTTTACATGTTATACAATTGCTTTTATAGATGTACATGCTTTACGAAAAGAATGAGCATAGCAATAGCGCTACCACGTGACTTCAGGTACCGTCATTATTTTTTCAACTCAAAATCTAATTATTCACCTTTTATAATACTTCGAATATAACATATTACCCCTTTACATGTTAGACAAGTGCTTTCACCTTCTGCTAAGTCACACTTCGCCTAACATGAACACCACGTTGACGTGTTGCCTCCCCCACACCACTCTCGCTTTCACGAATCTGTCTGAGCTCTCCCGCCCCAACACTTTCACTTTCTACTGCCCTAACCATCCCCACACCACTACATCCTGCCACAGAACACATAGAAGGAACATACCTGTGGAACAGTCGCGATGTGCTGTCTGTCCCAGTCCCACGTGGCGATATCTTTTCCTTTCCCAGCCAGGAAAATACGTCACCATGTACTGCTTCCTCATTCTCATCCTCGTCCTCGTCCTCATCTGATGGTAGGTGTTGCTGCCTAGATGCAGCACGTGGTGCAGGCTGGCCGTCCCCTGCCCTCCTATATGTAATATATTTGACTTTCCTTGGGGAAGGGACCTCCTCATCACTGCTGCTGGTTACTTCATCAGGCTGCACATAATCGACATCGAGGGTGTCGTCGTCCATTGGGGAATCACTATCCCCTGTAAAGGTATCCAGGGCGACTTGTATCTCCTCCTCTGACAGCCCATGATGCGCCATATCTGACCAGGGTGACTGCTGAGAGGTAAGTGGAGGATCAAAGGGTCTGGTGAGGTTAATCTGGGTCTAGGGGATTATCCGCCTGGGGGCGAGTAGGTGAGGCTTGCGTAAGCGGGCGAAACAGAAATCAGGCGCGATTTTTGAAAAATGTGAAAATTATGCAACTTGCAATGTTGCCGCGTTAATTCACGTCGCCGGGACATGAGTGCACATCATGTGCGGACGTTAATTCACATCACCGGGACGGCGCGGGTTACACAGCAAGAACTTCTCCACTAGACCACACGGGAATTTAGTGTTGTGCAGTGAAAGAAAACCAGTGCATACAGTATTGTTAAGAAATTAGAAATTTGAGTGAAAAGACAAACAATTTTTGGACTAAATTTAATGTAAATAAACTTGTGATTTGTTTTGAAATTGGTTTTATGAGTGGAAAGACTTAAAGTGCAGAGTGCAACACTTATTAAGTTACAATGGAGCATAAGTAAGACATGAGTGCGCAGCGTGAAGATAATGGACTTCTGAGTGCGAATGACTAAGTTAAGTGCAAAACTTCATGAACAGTGTGCTGCAAGTGCTTCAGGAAATCCTTCTTACTGTCAGAGTCTGAGAGGAGGCAGTTATTCATTGAGATGGCCATGGACTTCCTGTAAGTAGGCAGAATGTTTCATACTGTACTGTACTGTATTTTCCATACTGTACTTACCTCAAACACATCATTTCACTCTTTTATGTCCCTTATTGGTGTGAATATGTAGTGTCTTAGGTGCTATGCATGTGCAGTAGGGAGGTGTTTTTCTGAGTTAGGCTAGGTTAGGGTCTATGACTACCAGTCCAGGAGCCAGGGACTTGTAAGTACCCAGAATGTTTAATATTGTATAAACCTACCTCAAAAACCTCATTTTATGGTTCTTTTGCATTTATTTCAGTCTTTTATGTTCCTTATTGGTGTGATATGGGATGCTTATTCGACAAAACATGCTATGTTATTGAATGAGAAATTCTAAGAATCAACTCATCCTCTATCGTTGCTACATACATTTTCGACTGAATATCTCTAATATTCATAGGATTCGTTATATTTATTTCAGCAATAGTACTTTTTTATAGAGGAAGATACATAGAAGGAGACCCCAACATAAACCGATTTATATACTTAGTTTTAGCTTTCGTTCTATCAATAATCTTTTTAATCATCAGCCCTAATTTAATTAGAATTCTTTTAGGATGAGACGGCTTAGGATTAGTATCCTATGCATGTCATGAGGGAGTTGTACTGTATAGGTGTTTTTCTGAGTTAAGGTCCGTAAGTACAAGTCCAGGAGGCTGGTGCCCACTATCCAGACAGGACCACTTTCCGGACATGCCTTTGGCTCTATTATGTCGGATAGTGAAGGGATTACTTATAAATATATGTTTTATCGATACGCATATCTCCTAGGGAAACGTCTCATGTTAAAGTCGAGAAGGAATGAAAGCATTTAAACCTCTGTCCGAACCCAGCAGACCATAACTTTCCTGAGAACACTAACTCTACAGACATTTACATAGATATTTTTCATAAAAAGCTGGCATCATATTGTCATCTATCCTTACTAAATTAACTCAAACACACCGTCCAAGTCATACATTGCACACCTACACGTGATTCCCAATCTATCACTAAACCCGCCTCTGCCTCCAATACCCCACCTCCCCCTCCTTCACAGTCACAGTTACCAGACGCGTGAGGTCTGGCTGCTGCTTCACATTCACCCGTCCCACACCAGTGCTTCGAGAGGTGGGTAATGCGGAACTTTCCTTGACTGTACATATAGGACAGGAAAGATATTATATCCCTTAACTGCCACTTAAAATTAATAAATCAGAGCTGAGGTGGTTAAACAGCAGTTTAAAATTTCTCGTAGGCCAAAGAAAAGTAATATACAGAAAGAAAGGGGAGAGCAACACTACGTAACCGGGATGGGGTTTCAAACAGGAATATAAAGAGGGAGATACGAAAAGGAAAACGTGATTGTGAAAATAAGGTTGCTAGAAAATCTAAACAAAACCCCAAAGGGTTTTTATTAGTCGCACAGTACCACAAATTTTTAAGGAAACCAGTGAAGAATTATCAGCCAATTAGAACGTTATTTAGTAATTCTTCAAGTTTAAGAGGAGCTCCAGAGGCGTGGAAGATAGCCAACGTAAAAAGGTAAAAGGAAAAAACGTTTGACTGCGTCAAAATATCGTTTGATAAGTCTAACAACAACAGAAGATAAAATGCTATAGACAGTTTTTCCAGAGAGAGAGAGAGAGAGAGAGAGA
>NC_136999.1:24517308-24932308 GCF_032717465.1 Coenobita brevimanus | reverse complement strand
CATGGATGAATGAAACTGTCCCAGCAGAGTGGAAAAAAGCTGTGATTGTACCCCAGCACAAAAAATAAAGGCGAGCGAAGTGAGTGCAAGATATTACCGTAGCATAAGTTTATTAAGTGTTGTAGGGAAGGTGTATTGAAAAATTATCATAGAGAAAGTAAGAGATACCAGAAGTCCTAGTGAGTGATGAATAGGGTGGCTTTAGAAGTGGCAGAGGATGTGTGGATCAAGCATTTGTACTGAGACAGATAGTGAAGAAAGCTTGTGAGAAGGACTATAAGGTGCTTATGGCATTTATGGATCTGGAAAATGCATACGGCAAAGGAGACCTAGAAGGACTGTCGAAGGTTTTGCGCATGTACCGCGTAGATAGTAAGCTGCTAGGTGCCGTCAAGAGTTTTAATGATGGTCGTGAGGCAAGTGTAAGTTTAAATGGGCATCTAAGTGAATGGTTCACAGTCCATGTGGGTGTGCGACAAGGCTGTGTGATGTCCTCATGTTCAATATATATATATATATATATATATATATATATATATATATATATATATATATATATATATATATATATATATATATATACCTAGGCTGCTTCCCCCAAGGAAAGGGAGGTAGCCGAGACAGGGCGACTCACTCTCCATTTACTCATCCATTCAAACACATTCATTCGCATCTTAGCCCCAAAGGGGAGAACGGACAGATCCTCACCGCATCACACCGCACAAGGGTCAATTGCGCAATGCAATCAGTGACATCCACAGCAGACCCCGACAGCAGAATTGGTTTACCCCTGCCACATCATAACAGACCCATCCCCTTACCCGCACCTGACCTGACTAGCTGATCAGACGAAATGCGGGAGATATCCCCTCAGGGCTGCGTCATCACTTATTCATTCACAATTTCTCTCCATTTATTTCTGTCACGCACAGCCACTCTTCCTTCCTCAACAGACATCCCTCTCGCATCCAGCGCTCTCTTCACACTGTCCATCCATCCTATTCGTGGTCTTCCTCTCAGTCTTACACCTCTCACATCAAATCTAGTTATCTTTTTCACCAATCGCTCATTACTCATTCTCTCCATATGCCCAAACCATTGCAACACCCTCTGCTCAACTCTACCAGCCATCTCCCGAACAACTCCAGTTCTCCTTCGCACTTCATCATTTCGCACTCGATCCATACGCGTCACTCCACACATACTCCTCAGACATCTCATCTCCATTACATTCAAACTTTTCCTGTCTGCTACACCCATATTCCATGTTTCAGCCCCATATAACGCAGTCGGTACCACAACACCCTTGTTCTGGTGTCAACATCTTTTTCCAATGAAGTTGTAGTATCACACATTTTACATAATAATTTTTAAAGCTGTTTAGTCATAATTAACAGTGTGTAATGAAGTGTGAATGATGAACAACCAAATATCATTTCGCTGTTAGCTGTGGTATAGAGACGAAGGTGGATGGCAGACCACAAGGGCCACCCTGTTTCAATTATAAAAAGAAGGTTAGGAGAAGTGAAAAGATATCTGAATAAGTGCGTAAGTGTAAAGTCCTGGGGAACCATGTATTATGTTGGTATATGTGAATGTACTTAATACCATTTTATAGAGGTGTATAATGTGCTAGTAGAGCTGTCATTTATCTCTACTTTTTGCATAAGCCCAGAGTATATGTAATGCTCGGCACCTCACTTTTTAGCTGACCTCAGCACCGCGCCCTTGTCCGGCTCGGTGACTGTATAGCGTCAGAAGCCGTTTTACAGTTTTAAAGGGAGGTGGTGTCGCTCCTACATATCTCTCGGGTCGCAGTTATATTATTCTGTACCCAATAAAGAGAGATTTAATCTGCTCATTTCTGTCACCTTACGCTACCACTTAATAACAGACCAGCTTCCACCTTCTCGTGGCAGAGGACCTTTGGTGGGAAGTGTCGGGCAGTGACGGCGAGTAGCTGACGTGTACTACAGACAGTGTCGTCGATCCAACACGGTGGTCTAGTTATACTATAACAGCAGAACACTTAATATGTAGCCAACTGCTACTCCATAACGGCTACATTTGGTGGCCAGCAGTGCGACGATACATTTTATTGGTGCTAGCGATGGCACGATATTTAGTGCTAGCCGTGTACCGATACATTAAATTGGTGCTCAGTGCTGGGATACGATACGTGCTAAAGGGCTTTATGCTGTGAACCAGTAACCCTTGGAATCGCTCGTTCCTGAAGGTGAAACAGAAAATCTTACTCAACTGTTGTAAGGGGACTAATTACCAGTGAGTTTTAAGAGGAGCAGATAAACTGGAGTGGTACATATTAATTCCTCCCATTATTCTGCCAGTGTGAGATTCCTATCTTAAGCACAAACTGGCAGTTATCTCGCCCTGTGGTGTGCGAGATATCTCCATCTTCAAGCGCAAACTGGCAAGAATCTCGCTCTCGTGTGTGAGAGGCGAGATAAGGGGAGTTCAAGCCAGTGCGGTGAGGAGTGGATCAACTAGCGAGCGACTTCTAGCAACTGGCGCGGACGGCCGAACCGAGCCGAGGGAGACCGAAAGCGGCGGGCCTGGCGTGGTGCAGGACGACCAGTCGCTTGCTAACTCCCATAGCGAGCGGGCTGTTGCGTATGGTTCGAGGAGTCTGGTGGAGTGTGGAACGTGGAATGTGGAACATCATCCTGGACTTCCACATCTAGGTAGTGTCCATGCATAGTAATCCACACACACACACACTTGAATCAACACACGTTAGTTAGTTGATGAGTGGAAATAAAGGTTTCTCAGAATTCCCTTGAAATAAATATACTTTCTGTGTATTTTATATATGTTCCATTCTCTATCACTTACCATAACTATCTTTTTTTATGTCAGTTTATCTTCCTGTAACTGGGAGTAACTATCCTTTTTTATGTCAGTTATCTTCCTGTAACTGGGAGGGGAATATTACTGACAAGGTTGGATGGATACAGTGAAAAAGTGGGGACATAGAATTAGGGAAATAGAGATAGCCAATCCCACTAGACTCAGAATTTTATGAGTGGGTTGATACATCAAATAAAAGTGCTCAGACATATTAAATGAGTGAAGGACGTATTGAGGATCAAGGTGATGAGGATATTTCTGAAGGACAGGATGAGGATTTGAACGTTTTACATTTGCGTTCTGGTCATACTTATTCAACAGTCCCAGAGCAATCAGTTAGATCCAAAATGGCCACTAGTCTTGCTAATGAGGGTAATCCTAGTGAGGAGACTGTGAAAGCTGAGACTACAACAGTACCTTTGGTCACTCAGGATATGCAAAATCCAGTCATTAGTGATACTACTACAACCACTCACATACCTGTGTATACTTCAGATATTTTTAGTACACCACAAGGTTCTGGACAGAATTTATTTTCTGTTCTTTCTTCAAATGCATGGGGTATAAACACAGATGGTATTAGCATGCAAACCCAGAATCCTAATCAATGGGGCATGAATACTAATATTGGCATGCAAATCCAGGGCCCTTATCCAAATACCTGGTGCATGACTAACAATATGGGCGTGCAAGGTCAGACTAACCCTCCTTTGTGGCAGATACCTATACCTAATCTGGCTATTGATATAGTACAGCAGCATCCTAACTGTACTGAAAGTCAGGCTTTGGCGAAGGCAGGCATATACTATGCAGAAGCTAGCAAAGCCTTGCAAACTTCAGGCTGGAGAGATACAGCTACTAGTTCTCCACAGCAAAGGACCAAGGCTGTTAAGCCAGAGGTGAAAAGATGGTATGTCATACATGGGCATTGTCCTCATGAAACGGACTGTTGCCCCTTTGTCAATGAAAAGAGGAAGAAACTAGGGAACCCAGCTAGTTCGGGGGAAGCTCAGGGCCGCGCACAAAAGTAATTAAAATAGTACAATCCACCGATGCGTGTGTGGCAGCTATTACTAAGGTGGACTTATTATCTATTCCTTGGATCATAGGGAAAGGCCAAGTGTCCCTGATCGTAGATACAGGGTCATGTACAAACAGTATTTCTAGTAAAGCGTTGGAAAGACTTAAAGTGAAATGCCTCTAACAAACTGGACATTATCACCACCTGATGTAATGTTGACAGGTGTGACAGGGAGTAGAATGAAGATTGTAAGCCAGGTGCCGTTGACATTGAGGGCAGATAAACGATCTCCTGTGTTACGTGCTACGTTTTATGTGGTTGAGGATTTTCCTCTGCCAGCTGATGGGCTGTTAGGCTTTGAGACCGTAGGCCTTAATCCCTCAGCAACACGAACTGGAACTGGCATCCAATCAGGAGCCGTCCAACCAGTTGTGACCCCGACAAGTGAAGCGTCAAGGGAGTCCCCGGATGCACATGAAGCGGAGGGTATGGACTGGAAGAAAGTCAGGGCTATAGTGAGTGGTAATCACCACTTACCCAGTCGAACTGTCTGTAAAATTCCTGTCCGAGTACCTGACGTGTCGGTGGGAACTGATGTAGCATGCTTAACTGAGACTGTGAAACGTAAGGCATTGTCGCTGGAATCGACTCTGACTAGCGTTGGCCAAGACCAGAAGACGCCCCTCTTCATTGCAAATATGAGTGGTGGCGCAGTTAAGCTCAGAGATGGTTGTTATTAGGCGACTAGATGTGCTATGGTGCCCCCATAAAGGAAGTCGACGACGTGCCGGTGATCTCTCCTGTAGTTACATCTCAAGCAACGACTCAGTCGGAACCCGTACATCTGGCTAAAGAAAAACAGCTGGAGCAATACGTGAAGGTCACGGATAATGTAGACCATAAAACACGACTCCTAGCCCTCCTTCGCGAATTTTCCGACGTAGTAGCACTTCCAGGAGAAGCGCTGGGTAGGACGGATAGGGTGAAGCATCATATTGGTTTGTGCCTTGGTACAAATCCAATTTATGTGCCCGCATACCGTCTACCGCACGGCCAAAGGGAAGCAGTGGAATGCACCACTCTTTCTAGTGCCTGAGAAGGACGGTGGTGTGAGACCTGTTGTGGATTTTCAGCAAGTGAACAAACAGTACCGGATCGTTACCCGATTCCGCATCTGCGAGACTTACTTCAATCATTAGGTAAGGGAAATACTGTGTTTACTTGTCTGGATCTAGCGTCAGGGTATTGGCAGGTGGAGCTGACCGAAGAGTCGCGTCCCATTACTGCTTTTAGCACTCACCGTGGGCACTTTGAATTTCTCCGGATGCCTTTTGGACTGAGTAATGCTCCTTTAACATTTCAGCAGATGATAAACCAATTGTTTGGCGAGATGTTAGGGCAAGACGTCTTAGCGTATCTAGATGACCTATTTTCCTACACCACAGAACGAGGATCAGATAAGATCGTTCCTAGGCCTCACTGGCTTTTATAGGAGTTTTGTCCACAGGTATGCCATCATAGCATCACCTTTAACAACGCTACTTAAGAAGGACGCTGCATGGAAATGGAGACCCTCGGAAGAGAAAAGCTTCAACGAGCTCAAACAAGCCATGTCAGAAACACCCGTATTAGCGTTTCCTGATTATACTCAACCTTTCTATCTGTGCACGGACGCCTCAGGTCTGGGTCTGGGAGCGGTGTTACAGCAGAAAGATGAGCAAGGAAAGACACATACCATAGCGTATGCTAGTAGGGCATTAAGACCCCCAGAGAAGAACTATTCGACGACACATTTGGAGACATTAGTAGTCGTGTGGGCGTTAGGACATTTCCGGGATATTATCTTTGGCTACCGGATAATTGTTTAACTGACCATGCACCCATACGCGACTTGTTTAAAGGAAAAAACTTGCACGGTAAGGTTGCGCGTTGGTTTGGCAAGGTAATGGAGTTTGATCCAGAGGTCAGGTATTTACCAGGCCGTCAAAATGTTGTGGCCGACGCGTTGAATAGAAACATTGCTGCTACCATAGCCAAGGATGTTGCTCTTGCTGAGTATTCCTCAGACACGGTAAAAGCGGAACAACGTAATGATGCGATGTGGTCTCAAGTCATCTATGCCTTGGAGTCTGGCGACGAGACTTGTCTACCTGAACTCCCAGTACCAATGACTCACTTCCATCTTCAACAGGGTCTTTTGTACAAGCAACCCCCGGAAGGACACTGCTTATCAGTTGGTTGTTCCTGCTACCTTACAGCAAGCCGTGCTATAGTTAGTTCATGACGTACCTCAAGCGGGTCATCCCGGTCGCGATAGATGCATACGTGAGGCGAGAAAGAAATACTATTGGCCGACCATGAGGAAGGACATAGAAGCCCACGTCAGTCAATGCGTCAAATGCGCGGAAATACGAGGAACGACGGGACTTTTGACTCCCATCTTAGAGTATCCTCTACCGGAAAAACCCTGGGATACAGTCTCCATTGATCTCTTAGCGTTGCCGAGAAGCCGTCAAGGTTCAAGTTATGTACTGGTGGCAGTGGACCATTTCTCACGATTCACTGTTTTAGCACCTTACAGACGAAAACTTCAGAGGAGGTGGCGCACGCTTTTGTGACTTCAGTGATTTGTCCATACTCTACACCTAAGGTATTGTTCAGCGATAATGGCAGTGAATTTCGTAACCAGGTGTTACAAGAAATCTGTCGTATGTATGGAGTAAAGCAAGTTTTGTAACGCCTTACAGTCCTAAGAGCAATGGCCTGGTGGAGAGAACAAACAGGAAGATACTGGAAGTCTTGAGACCAGTAATAACCTCAAATCAAGAGGATAACTGGGAAGACTGGTTACCACATGTAGCGGCGACCATCAACTCCTCAGAAAATTCATCAACTGGGAAGTCTCCTCATTATATCCTTTATGGAGAAGAGAAAGTGTTACCCTACGATTTGTTGGCTGGACCTCCTACTCCAGTAGACAATGAAGAAGACTACGCAAAGGTACAGTTGTTGAAATTCCAATTTATACACAGTGAAGTACGGAAAAGATTAAAAGCCTCAAGAGCGGAGATGATGGCGAAACAACACAAAGGTAGTCAAGAAAAGACGTTACAGGCAGGCCAGAGGGTCATAATCCACAACCCTGAGAGAATTTCCAAGCTCAGACCTAAGTTCCGCGGACCATATACCGTTGTGGAATGAGTACGTGGAAATACTTATAGAATAAAGGATGAAGCTAATGGAACTCAGGAGGCAGTACGTGCTGATAGGATCAAACTAGTAAGTCAAGAGCTAGGCCTATCGTCTGATGTGTTGTGCCCTCTGTCTTCGTCGCAGTCTATGTCGTCATCCGTACCTGTCCCTAACCAAGAGTATCGCAGCAAGCTACGATCCCACAACAAGAGTGATTAAGGGAGTATCTACTCTTGCAAAAAAAAATGTGGCTGTGGCTCAAACTCCTCGTGCGTTGCTTGGGGTGGACTTATGGAAAGACATCGGACATGGACACGACTGCGTTAATGCCAGGAGCACTGAAGAGCCCACTTGGAGAAGTCGTGGTAATGGAAGATGCAGTATGCGTCTACTATCCAATGGAAGGCTATCTCCAAACGCCAGATATTGTCAAGGAGGTCTCCAAGGGCTTGTCGAATCTCAGACAGCAACTATTGGAAGTGGGAAAGATGTTTAATCGAAACCCACGATTGACGAACTCTGACACTGAAGCTTTGTTGAGCTTCAGACTAGGCATATAGACAGGCTCACCGACAGGCTCACTAACTTGCATGTAGCTTTACCTAACGTACACTCTGATCTTTCCAAGCATGTCCATGCACGTACTAAGAGAGGACGTGGATAACTCTTTGGTATGGCATTAGATAAGGACGTAGTGCAATTGGGTAGACAGATGCATGACTTGACACTGGCCGCTAAAGCCAATAATAGATTAATCATGCATGTGTATAAACAGTTAGATGAGTTCACTAACAAAGCTAACGAGATGATTAGGACTACCAACCATCTAGTAGAGCTTGTGAACAACATCCAAATTAATCTACCAACCCTAGCTAACTTGGTGTTATTCGCTGAGTACTTACATGCTCTCGACGAGTCAACCACTGCTTTGGAGAAGCATGCAGCCAATATGGTGGACGGCTTAATCGATGCAAGTTTGAACAGGGTTAATGCTTTATTGCTGCCTACTAATATACTAACCAATGCACTTGATATAGCTATGTGGAAGCATGGAATTATGCCACTCTTTATACCAGGCATAGCGGTTCATTACCTTCCCTTTTGCTACCGCTAATAATATACTTGTTGTTATTGAAGGGGGTCCAGAGGTGCTAGTTGTCTCAGATGACAAGAAATATGTAGCAGAAACGACTGTGGATGAAATTGAGAAGTGTAAGGCCTCATTTCTTGATCTCCATGTATGTCCTGCTTTCCATTTTGTCTTCGTACCATTAAAGGTAGAGGAGTGTAAGAGGGCCTTGTCGGACTCAAATACTTCCTCTGCTCTGCAACGTTGCACCTTCCAACCCATTCAGTTGAAGTCAGTTTTCCATGTTCATATTCATGCGAAACAGTACTTTTACTTTCCTGAGACAGAGGATGTAACTGTGATTTGTGCCTCACAGAATCAATTCCTTACAGTAAAGGGGTACTATGTTGCACCTGATTTTTGTGAGTTACACAGTAAAGAGATAGCAGTTCTGCCTAGCAAGCATCATCTAGCTTTGTCAGTGAACTTCTCATCCCAGTTACGACCCTTTTTACCTTCATTCAATGTTACTTTCTTGAATGTGAACAGGCTGTCTCATGTAGTAAAGGAGCTTACCTTCCCCTCCCACCTGAACAGGACTGATTTAGAGCCTTATGTACTGTCCTATCTTCCTTCATACCTTTCTCCTTCCTATTTTGGTCCTGGCGTTGGTCTTCTACTTATTGTGGTCTTGTCCTGTGTTTGTGGTTTAGGCTACTATTTAAGGCGCCAATTAGGGAACCCACTGATACCACGTGTCTGTACTCGCGGATTGCAAGTGGATGTTCCTGAATAGTTAGCTACCCTACACTCTGGTTAGGCTACACGGTAGTTAGGACAACAATGTCGACGAGGACGTCTATGGTGTGGCCGAGCGATGTTCTGGTGTCAACATCTTTTTCCAATGAAGTTGTAGTATCACACATTTTACATAATAATTTTTAAAGCTGTTTAGTCATAATTAACAGTGTGTAATGAAGTGTGAATGATGAACAACCAAATATCATTTCGCTGTTAGCTGTGGTATAGAGACGAAGGTGGATGGCAGACCACAAGGGCCACCCTGTTTCAATTATAAAAAGAAGGTTAGGAGAAGTGAAAAGATATCTGAATAAGTGCGTAAGTGTAAAGTCCTGGGGAACCATGTATTATGTTGGTATATGTGAATGTACTTAATACCATTTTATAGAGGTGTATAATGTGCTAGTAGAGCTGTCATTTATCTCTACTTTTTGCATAAGCCCAGAGTATATGTAATGCTCGGCACCTCACTTTTTAGCTGACCTCAGCACCGCGCCCTTGTCTGGCTCGGGGACTGTATAGCGTCAGATGCCGTTTTACAGTTTTAAAGGGAGGTGGTGTCGCTCCTACATATCTCTCGGGTCGCAGTTATATTATTCTGTACCCAATAAAGAGAGCTTTAATCTGCTCATTTCTGTCACCTTATGCTACCACTTAATAACAGACCAGCTTCCACCTTCTCGTGGCAGAGGACCTTTGGTGGGAGTAGCTGACGTGTACTACAGACAGTGTCGTCTATCCAACACGGTGGTCTAGTTATACTATAACAGCAGAACACTTAATATGTAGTCAACTGCTACTCCATAACGGCTACATTTGGTGGCCAGCAGTGCGACGATACATTTTATTGGTGCTAGCGGTGGCACGATATTTAGTGCTAGCCGTGTACCGATACACCCTCATACAGCCTTCTCTTTACATCCATTCTAAGCGAACGACATTTAAACACTTTTTTCATTCCTCCCAGCACCTTTCCTACTTCATTTATTCTAAACTTCACTTCTGCATCTATTCTTCCATCCACAGCAACATGTGACCCTAGATATTTAAAACAATCTACCTCCTCAAGCAACTCACCATTCAAAACTATATTCATCCCCCTACCATCTATCAACCTCGTACACTTCATCACTTTACTCTTATTCTCATTTACTTTCAATTTCCTCCTTTCACACACCCTTCCAAACTCCTCTACCAACTGTCTCAATCTCTCTTCTGAATCAGTCACCAGTGCAGTATCATCTGCAAACAGCAGCTGCTTCAGATTCCACTCTCCTCCATCAACATTTACCAGACTCAGACCACCTAAAACTCTTGCATTCACCTCCCTTACAACACCATCCATGTAAATATTAAACAACCAAGGCGACATCACACATCCCTGTCGCAGCCCCACTCTCACGGGAAATCAATCACTCACAGCATTTCCCACTCATACACACGCTCTACTATTTACATAAAAACTTTTCACCCCTTTTAGTAACCTACCATCAAGTCCATACAATCTTAAAACAGTCCACAAAGCCTCCCTATCAATTCTATCATACGCTTTCTCTAAATCCATAAATGCCCAAAACACATCCTTGCCTTTCGCTAAATACTTTTCACACACTTGTCGCACAGCAAACACCTGATCAACGCATCCCCTCCCTCTCCTAAAGCCACACTGCTCATCACTAATCACTCCCTCTGTACCCTCTCTAACTCTCATAATTAACACTTTACCATACATTTTACCTACAACACTCAACAGACTTATACCCCTAAAGCTAGTACATTCATGCTTATCACCCTTGCCTTTATACAACGGGACCACACAAGCACTTGCCCAGTCAATTGGCATCATACCTTTCTCAAAGCACACATTCAATAATCTTACTAACCAGTCAACAATAGTCACTCCACCACCCTTCAGGCATTCCACAGCACACCCATCCATACCTGCAGCTTTCCCTGTTTTCATCTCCTTTACTGCCTTCTCCACTTCCTCCTTCGTGATCAAAGAATCATTCAACTCTCCCAACACATTTATACCTTGCACCCTTCTATCTGCCACAATCTCAGCCACCCTTTCCTCCTCTACATTTAACAATCTTGCAAAATACTCTGCCCATCTCTTCCTTACTGCATCCATCTCAATTAACATCCTTCTATCCTCTGCTTTTACTCGTTTTTCCTTCCCAGACTCTCCCTTTCGCACCCTTTTCACCTTCTTCCAAAACATTTTCTTACTCTGTTGAAAATTCTCTGTCAGCCGCCTACCCCACCTCTCATCTGCTGCCACTTTAGCATCACGCACAGCCCTTCTCACTTTATTCCTCTTTTCCTTATACCTTTCATATGACATCTCATCCTTCCTCTGCAGCCACACTTCATATGCACGTCTCTTCTCAGCCACAGCCATACTTACTTTCTCGCACCACCATTCACTTCCTTTTCTTACACCACCACCCACACGTCTCACACCACACACCTCTTCTGCATGCCCCACCACAGCACTCTTAAACAACTGCCATTCCTCCTCCACGCTGCCATTTTCCCGATCTTTCACTGCGTTCCACTCATCTTTCAATTTCTCCTGATACTCTATCTTTTTCTCTCTTTTATCCAACTCACTCACTTTCAAAACCTCCCTGCCACACCTAACCCTCCTAGCTCTCACCCATCTCTTACCTACTCTTAACTTTCCCTCCACCAGGTAGTGGTCAGACATACCTCCACCCTCCCCTCTCAGAACTCTCACATCCAACAATCTTCCTATTACATTCCTAGACACAACCACATAGTCCATCAAGGTTCTATCAACAACCCTTCCACCCTCCTGTCTCACCCATGTACAGCTCCGGACAGATGAAACGGCTACACCCCATCCACCAGTGACTTGGTTTGGGTCTCAGTGGTTCTGGTAACAGTTGCAGGTGGAGGGAGGGGGGATGTGGGAGGGTGAGGAGGGGAGAAATGTGGGCGGAGTTATATAGGGGGTAGTGTGGGAGGGTGAAGAAGCAGCACAGTCTGGCTGGTGGGAGGGGGAGACGAATGGTTGGGTAGCGGAGACGCGAGTCTGCTGGAGGGTAAGACAGGTGAGTGTGATTAGATGAAAAGAAATTACAAAAAATGAATTATTATAATATCTGCTGCATATATTGCATTTTATCTACTAAATAAAAACACTGTCTATTATTCACCACCGTATTTGGGTATCCTACTCATTATTATTATCCTTTGGATATTAGCCAATAAATAAAGATATTGGACGGTCTTTCGGACCCGAACCAATTTTTTCATAACTTTTTTCGTCAGCTATTTCCGTATTCCTATTATCCCTCGTGCTTGAAGTCCCCCTTTTTATCACTTTCTCCAACGCCCTACATTTTTCTTTAGGCATAAGGCAGTTTAACTTTCTCTTTAAATAACCATATTTGTCAACAAATATTCCTTTCATTAATCTATTTAATTACCTGTTTTCTTTCAATATGCATTTGTCTAATAATGGGTGTTACACCTTAATTGCCGCCGCTATTTGACGTTTTGAATAAATTTGGTCTAAATTTACGCATATATTGCAGTCTCTCTCAAGTAGGCTGGCAACCTCACACATGCTCCCCCCTGCTTTCTCCTTCTCTCGCTACCCGTTCCCTCCTTTCCTTTTGTAGGACTGTTTATCTATTCTTTCTCATATTTTTAACCTCATTCCTTCTTACAAACTTTTAGTGCCATAGGAATTTCTCCCTTATCACCTACAGTCCTACTGCATGAAAGTGGGAAAAACTGCCATCGGGAAAAGAATAACTGGACATTTATGGCGAAGGTTACGATATTAGTTATTTAGAATGAAAGTGTTGGCAGATACGCATTCTTGACGTGATTATCGCAGCCACAGCATTTCGCCTTCATAAAACAGAAGGACTATAGGTTTCATGCATTACCTCCTTACGTCCAGCATTACTGTGCAGAACGCCATGTATAACACATTAAGGACCACAAGGACAGTACTGGTAGTCATCGTGATTCTCATGAATCTCTCCATAGGCTATTGAAAACAGTGCTTTATGCTCAACTTCAGAATTATGTTCTCATCATGGCAATGATAGGCAAAGATAATAAAAACAATATATACAACCAAATTATCATTTATTATACAACAAAGCTCAAACTGCCTCCGTGCTACCTGAAAAAAATTAAAAACCTGATCATATATATATATATATATATATATATATATATATATATATATATATGGATGATGCCATGTCGTAGCGCTTAAGGGAATAACAGGGATGACGACGGTGATAATTGTCGCAAGGGAACGAGATGACAGGAAAATTTTCTCTACCTGAAGTAAATTCTAATGGACAGTAATAATTCGAGACCCCGTTTATTGACAATAATTTTTATAGATCTGCATGTCGCCGTTATTGCCTCTCGGAACATTTCGGTAGATGATATAACTGATATAAATTGATAAATGGGTAGAGAGATATCCTTATCGTCTCTATTACGTGATAAGTATGATATAGTAATGATAATCTGTCCTGATAGAGTAAATCTTGCTGTGACGGAAGGGTATTTGTAAAGCGAACTAATTTATACCACAGACTGTATCAGAAGTGTTTCTTCTTCGTAAATTGAAGCTCGATGAATACTCTAGACTGTATGCCAGGAAGAAGGTGACCTTGGTGTTTCTTATGAGGGATCCGGTTCGTGGCATAGTATGGAGGATGCATAGAGCTCAGATTTATCAAACAGATAGTATCCTCGTAACTGGCCACCTCTTCACCCACTTCCTGAAACTCAGACATGGAGTACCGGGGTGAGAATAACGCCATAATGACTAATACACCACAAACACATGGATATTTATACATCAGCGAGAAACGACTGTGGTTCACTTCTATTTTCTATGGACTGCAATAAACACCGTTACTCAGGGCAGACCACCAGTTCCATGTTTTGCCAGTATATACTGAGATGAATGATTCTAACCGAATCAGGTAGATCCTCTCCGTCAACTGAGACAGTGGCATACTGACATGTGAATTAATTGTCATGTCTGGTTATTCTTTAGAAACAGTAAAAAAAAATAATGACTTTTTATTTATCTGTAGAAACAAATAAAATAGTAGTTAGAGGACAAACTTGTGCCACGTGACACTATGAGAAGTCGTTAGGTTTCCTGCCATGAACAGAGGTGTTAACAGAGGTATCAGCCACCCCGGGGCATCAGTCACACCGATTCAGAATGGAGGCAAGACGTAGAGAGGCAAGACTTAGAGAGGCAAGAGAAAGGAGGATTGGTTTAAGATGGCGCATTGTAGGGATGCGTGAAGCCGGGCAGTCCATCCGAGCCATCGCTAACACCCTGGGAATTTCCACCAACACTGTCCAAAGGTGGATAAGAAGGTGAGTGTAGATATAGTTCCTCTAATAATAAATAACATAACCGTCAGTTTAGGAGTTAAAGACACATAAGGTTTATGAAATAACACCACATCATGTTCTTCCTGACCTTACTATATAATACATTTACTCTATTTCCTTCCGTCTGGCCAACGCAAGTTTAAATATGGTAACATCGCATTGCACGCTCTTGATTGGCAGAACAAATGTGGTCCTTTACCCTTGGCTTGTTAAGATAAATATTAAAAATATATGCCTTCATAAATGTATTTTTATTAATCTTTGTGTCGTTGAGTAATAAAATTACGTTAACGAAGGCATAACTTTATTGTTCATCTCAATAAGTAAAACGTAATCAACATATGTTCGGTAATCACGAACTGCCAATGCGATAGTGTCATATTTACAAATAATGCCACAATCACGTAGGCCAGACGAAATAAAATAGTATATATTGTAACTGTTTAGGGATGAAAGTTTTAAAGTGTAGACAACTAAGCTAGAAAACACGCATCCCGGATAATGTTAGGGTAAGGACTGGAGGTCTACATTAAGTCAGGTGCGCTGTGTTGAATGATTCATGTAAAATCTAATGCCAGACTACTCCTCCCAAAAGCCTCGTTCCCTAGTTTAGCCCTCAAAAATTGAGTAGGAGTAAGTAGAGCGGTTATTAAGACAAATTAGATAAAGAAAACTACACAGAAAAATCAAATGAAACTGTCAGTCATATCATAAATATGTAACTGGTGGCAACGAGGTGGTTATCTCGTATCTGAGACTGATACCCGGGTTGCACCCTCATCTAAGGTGCCTAATTCGCCGTGAAATACAAATATATATATATATATATATATATATATATATATATATATATATATATATATATATATATATATATATATATATAATCATACAGGCTCTACACTTATGAAATTTAACATCGAGTAACCCTATATGCCCAAAGTAATTTCCTCTGCATGGACTGACGTTGTAACGAAACTGGTTGTTCCCCTGCAGTAATTATTAATATATTTTTATGGTCATGTATGACTGAGTAGTTTAGTTTATACAAGCGAAAACTTCAGAAATAATACTCACCGAGTATTATTCCTTCTCCAGCAGTTGCGCCTTCAGTGACACACTTCCAAAAATCCTCTGGCTTGTCAACATAACGTTTGCTAGGGTCCTGTGATGCAACCCTGCTTCGTGCAATACTCTTCTCATAGTCTTTTCGCTGATATCATGGTCTGTGCATCGGTTTCTGTGGCGTGTAGTGCAACAAGGTGGTTTCCGTGTGGTAGGTTGCCATGCTAGTTAGTGTCCTCTGCTTTACCCAACACAATAAATTTTAGATCAAACAGTGTTGTTCATGGTTATTAATATATATATATATATATATATATATATATATATATATATATATATATATATATATATATATATATATATATATATATATATATATAGGATCATGTATTTAATTTCTTCAGGTTACATGTGATTGTGTGAGCTGGTTACACCCTTGAGACTGCAGCACGGAGGCAGTTTGAGCTTTGTTGTATAATAAATGATAATTTGGTTGTATATATTGTTTTTATTATCTTTGCCTAGCATTGCCATGATGAGAACATAATTCTGAAGTTGAGCATAAAGCACTGTTTTCAATAGCCTATGGAGAGATTCATGAGAATCACGATGACTACCAGTACTGTCCTTGTGGTCCTTAATGTGTTATACATGGCGTTCTGCACAGTAATGCTGGACGTAAGGAGGTAATGCATGAAACCTATAGTCCTTCTGTTTTATGAAGGCGAAATGCTGTGGCTGCGATAATCACGTCAAGAATGCGTATCTGCCAACACTTTCATTCTAAATAACTAATATCGTAACCTTCGCCATAAATGTCCAGTTATTCTTTTCCCGATGGCAGTTTTTCCCACTTTCATGTAGTAGGACTGTAGGTGATAAGGGAGAAATTCCTATGGCACTAAAAGTTTGTAAGAAGGAATGAGGTTAAAAATATGAGAAAGAATAGATAAACAGTCCTACAAAAGGAAAGGAGGGAACGGGTAGCGAGAGAAGGAGAAAGCAGGGGGGAGCATGTGTGAGGTTGCCAGCCTACTTGAGAGACTGCAATATATGCGTAAATTTAGACCAAATTTATTCAAAACGTCAAATAGCGGCGGCAATTAAGGTGTAACACCCATTATTAGACAAATGCATATTGAAAGAAAACAGGTAATTAAATAGATTAATGAAAGGAATATTTGTTGACAAATATGGTTATTTAAAGAGAAAGTTAAACTGCCTTATGCCTAAAGAAAAGTGTAGGGCGTTGGAGAAAGTGATAAAAAGGGGGACTTCAAGCACGAGGGATAATAGGAATACGGAAATAGCTGAAGAAAAAAGTTATGAAAAAATTGGTTCGGGTCCGAAAGACCGTCCAATATCTTTATTTATTGGCTAATATCCAAAGGATAATAATAATGAGTAGGATACCCAAATACGGTGGTGAATAATAGACAGTGTTTTTATTTAGTAGATAAAATGCAATATATGCAGCAGATATTATAATAATTCATTTTTTGTAATTTCTTTTCATCTAATCACACTCACCTGTCTTACCCTCCAGCAGACTCTCGTCTCCGCTACCCAACCATTCGTCTCCCCCTCCCACCAGCCAGACTGTGCTGCTTCTTCACCCTCCCACACTACCCCCTATATAACTCCGCCCACATTTCTCCCCTCCTCACCCTCCCACATCCCCCCTCCCTCCACCTGCAACTGTTACCAGAACCACTGAGACCCAAACCAAGTCGCTGGTGGATGGGGTGTAGCCGTTTCATCTGTCCGGAGCTGTACATTACCACGTAAATCCTGTCCCTCACCTATGACCTGAGTGTCCACAGTGACGTCAGTCTCCCCATGGATTGCGGTTCTAAAATAATCTCTTAATCCTATACAATCCCATAGACTAAAATCAGGGACACTAAATCGGTTTCCAATAGAACGGTCATTCCAACTAAATTTGAACATAATTTCGTGTTGGTCATTATTTCCAAGTCGTCCGCTAACTAGTATATCACCAGTGATCATTGTCGTATTGCATAACAGCAAATCTAGTGTATTATTACCTTTATGGGGCTCCCTGATATACTTATAGAAAAAAAAAATCCTACGTTACTTCTAGAAATTCTTCCGATTCTGCATCTTCTGTCAGATTCTGTCAATCTGTCCTTGGCATGATAAAGGCATGTACAATAATTACTTACCTGGATTGTGCTCCTAAGGCTATTTCCTCATTCTTACTTACTTCAACTGAAACACCATTCGGTATCCATATTGACCTAAATTTTCGTTTTATTGTACAAATGTGATTATATTCTTATGTAAGTAGCTACCCAAACCCCTTTCTTTCCAAACAATTATAGTGAGAAATAATAAACACCTAGTTATGATATTCTGCAAAAAAATTCGCGAGGCTATATTCGTCCACTTTTTTTTTTTTTTTTTTTTTATTACGGCAATAATTATTTTGTCCATACTAATTACTGTATAGCTCTTAGTCCATTTTGCTACATAAACTCCAACTTTTGATATAGTACATCTGAAAACTATTACTAGCACTTAAGTTATGACATTGGGAAGTGTTTTTTTTTTGTTATTCAATGGGAAACTATTATCTCTACTAATATATCCATTCTCTATGCCATCATCGGCTGTTTGTATGCGAGGTGCTAGAGTGGACTTATCTACATTAACAGCTGTTATTTTGTTCTCGTTCTTGTACCTTTCGTTGTACAGTATCTGTTTAAATCTGATGTTAAGGATCCCTGAGTGGATTCGCAACAGCATACTATACACCTAAAACTTTACTCCGAAAAATGTCCCTCAGTTCCCAGCCAACTGATCAAGCTAATGTCGAAACTCCCTGCATACTAAGATGTATCCCTACCCTGCTGTATTTGGCATTGCGAACGTAGAACCGGTCACGTTGTCAACGTATTGTACTTCATGGACTGTGCAATACTTGTCAAGGCGACAGTTTAGCCCTGATGCTCTGGCTCTCCAATCCCTACCAACTCCTCTTCTCGGAGTGGTTCAGCCATTTTACTTGGATTCCCATTTCCTTACATGGTTGAAGCTGGTTTCAGCCATGCAAATACACTTCTGACAAAGCAGAGGAACAGACTGAGCTTGGAAGAGCGTGGTGACTTACGATTAAAATTCACTAATCTCCACCAAATACAAGTACCATTGTAAACGTTCATTAGATGCATCCTCCACATTAATTTTTAGCCCCCCCCAAAAAAAAAAGCATGTTAAATCTTTTATTTATATATATTTTCAATGTTACCAATTTTTGTCATTATTATTATTATTATTATTAGTAGTAGTAGTAGTAGTAGTAGTAGTACTAGCAGTAGTAGTAGTATCAACCATAGGTATACATGGCAAGTGATGAGAAAGGTGGGTGGTGAACTCAACAAATGGAGGGCAGTGACTGATTATGTGTGTGTTGACGAGAGAATGAGAAGGTATGTAATGGAAGCAAGAACATACAGAGTTTGGGGGAGTTGACTTTCTGACCATTACTTGGTGGTGAACGTCATGGTACAAATGCAATGGATGAATAAGAAGGAGAGAAGGACATGAAGTAGTCCATACAAGGAGGGTATAAAAGTTAAAAGAGGATGGAAACAAGACAGAAATTAAGAGGGAAGTGGAAAAGCGATTGGGTAAATGTGATTTACAGCAGATGGGGGAGGTGGAAGGTGTGTGCAAGATATTCACAGAAAAAAAAAAATGTGCAGCATGTGAGGGGGTGTGTGGAGTGACGAGAGATGACGAAGGTCGGTGAAAGGAACAGCATGGTGGAATGAAGAGGTGAGACAGGCTGTGGCGTAAAAGATGAAAACATGCACTGAGTGGATGAGAAGCAAAGGCATGGATGAAGTTGAGAGACGAAAGAATGAGGGTTATATGTAGAGAGGGAGAAAGAGGTGAATAGATTAGTAACAGAGAGGAAGATGAGAGTGGATGAGGAATTTGGAAGGAATCTGAGTGTAAAGTGGAGGAATGTATGAAAATGATCTGGATGGAGGTAAAGAGAGAACACTTTAAGGAATTGTTAAACGTAGAGAATGAAAGCAATGCGAATTTAAGTCGCTGGGGAATTTCTGGGTGAAGGAGGGAGGTGAGAAGGGAGGAAATGGTCAGTAAGATGGAAGAAGTGGAAGCGTTGAAGAAAGTCCAAATGGGGAAAGTCTCAGGAACTGATGGAGTCGGTGGTGTAATGCTGAAGCATGGGAGAGAAGTAGTAGTAGAATGGGTATGGAAGATGTGCAGATTGGCCTGGGAGGAAGGAGGAGTCCAGGAGGATTGGAAGTATGGTAAAATTATTCCCATGTACAAAGGAAAGTGGGAAAAAGAAGTCTGTGGTAATCATAGGGGCATTTGTCTTAGTGTAATACAAAAAGTATATGGTAAGATACTTACTGATAGAGTTAAGGAAATATAAGTGGAAATGGTTAGAGAAAAACAGGGAGGTAATAGAAAGGGAAGAAGTTACGTAGGTCAGATATTCATCCTTAGATCTTTAGAAGGAGCGTTTCCAGAGAAGGGAAAAAATTACATGCAGCCTTCATGGATTTGGAGAAAGCATATGACAGAGTGGATAGAGAAAAAATGTAGAAAATATTAAGATAATATGAAATAAATGGGAAGCTGTTGAATGCCGTGAAGAGTATGTATGAGAGTGCAAAGGCTGCAATGTCTGTGGATGGTGAACTGAGTGAATTTTTCTATCTCAATGTTGGATTGAAACAGGGATGTGGCCCAAGCTATATACAGGGCGGCCAAAAATAGTGCTCCACTAGAAAATCGACCGATGCTATCTTGTGTGCTTGAGGGACGGCTCAGTCTGCTGATGTGGGTGCGGATGTAGCAATGTCAGAAATTGATAAAATTCTTAGATGTTGATAACTGAAATTAATCCGTCCCCACACCACACAAGAAAGCGCCTTTCTGAGTGAAGGATGGGCGTTATACATTGGCCACCTTATAACTTATTATATACCTTATGTCGATTTATAAAAAAAAAAAAAAAAAAATACATATATTTCGGTGGTCTGGACCTGACAGTTACTCTCAAGTTTATCCCCGACCAATTAAATATCCCATCTATAGTCACGGCACACGACTAAGATTGTCATTATCGTACCCTGGCAACCTATCATTCAAAAGTGCGACCGATTTCGTATCATTTTATACAGGAATCATATTATTATGCAAAAATATATTATACACGAATATTATTATACACGAACATATTATACACGAATCACATTCGTCTCATATTGTACACGAAATCTGACGCACTTTTGAATGGTAGGTTGCAAGGGCACGATAATACCAACCTCAGAGTCGTGCGCCGCGACTATAGCTTTGTTTAAGAACGTGTGAAGTATTAATGACGTAAAATTAGATGGACCAGCATGTCCACCTCTATAAAAATATGTTTGTAAATGAGAGAGAGAGAGAGAGAGAGAGAGAGAGAGAGAGAGAGAGAGAGAGAGAGAGAGAGAGAGAGAGAGAGAGAGAGAGAGAGGGAGGGAGATAGTGTATGTGAAAAATAACATAGTGGCAGTGTGAAGAGAAATCTGTGAAAGAGTTTAAGTCTCTGGAAGATTGGATGGGAGGAATTCCAAGTATCAGAAGTTAAATGAGACTGAGAACAAATGAGAGAGTTAGTGTGTGCGTGTGTGTGTGTGAGAGAGAGAAGAGAGAGAGAGAGAGAGAGAGAGAGAGAGAGAGAGAGACAGACAGACAGGCAGACAGACAGACAGACACACACACACACACACACACACACACACACACACACA
Organism: Coenobita brevimanus; assembly: GCF_032717465.1. Classification (NCBI taxonomy): domain Eukaryota; kingdom Metazoa; phylum Arthropoda; class Malacostraca; order Decapoda; family Coenobitidae; genus Coenobita; species Coenobita brevimanus. Next base: position 24,911,073 of record NC_136999.1, on the reverse strand, counting down.
GACAGACAGACAGACAGACAGACAGACACACACACACACACACACACACACACACACACACACACACACACACACACAGATGCACAGGCAGACAGAGAGACACACAGACGCAAAGGCAGACAGACAGACGGACAGACAGACAGATACACAGGCAAACAGACAGACAGACCGAATGCAAGTGAGCGAGTGTGAAAAACAAACAAAATGGGACATCAGGACTAGATGTTTGAGCGTGAAGGCAAGCGAAATTTAATTCGAGTGACAGATAGTAAGATGGTGAAGAAACGTGTGAGAAAATGGATGTGTGCAATTGCGACTGAGGATATATTCTGACACTGCAGTGCTAACTTTCATCACTAACTCTCCACTTTATTAGGAATAGTTTGATGACAAACAAACAGACAGATAACTAAATAAAAATTATGTATGTATAACAAGTTAAACAATTTAATCTGGTAATCATGTAGTTATATATATAAATTGTCTTAGTTGGCATAAAAAGTTGAATTAGTTTGAGGTGTACGTCTCAAATGGAGCAAATTTACTCCATAAGTCATCGATTCATCATCCAATCTTAACTTGCCCTGTGAGGGGCGTAAGAGCCCGAGGCTAGGTATGTTGGTCCTGACATGAGAGTGACCAGCCTCACTCATCCCTGAGTGGCATTACGTGAGCAATAACCCCAACCACCTCTGGGATATAAACCTTCACCGGCTTAATCCGATTGGAGAGCTAGAATTACCCACTGAACCACCAGGTGCCATAATTTGGCTATATGGTTACCACCCAGTGAAGTAAATGGTTTCCTGGTGTACAGGAAACCATTTGGCTTGTCATTCAGTGTGGAGTCACCCATAGGGAGAAGATTGGGAAAGAATGAAGGGAAGAAAGACAAAAGAGAAAATGTTAAGTCACCCGCAGGCAGAAGGACGAAGAAAGATTGAAGTAATGAAAGACAGAAGAGAAAGGAAGGAAAGGTGGGAGGAGATGAAAGGGGAGACGCCCAAGAACAGCGCTACATCGAGTGAGTGCATAGCATCAAAATCATCCAACAACATGTCGATTTGAACATAAAAATAGTATCCATATGATGTGTTTGATGTGGAGAAGGTTGCGCTATTAGATCCACCCTGCAATATGCTGTTTTTTATGGTGTACCTTTTGATGTTGAGGTAATCAGTAGTTATTACCTGGCTGTCAAAAAGGAAAGGTTTGAATCAGTTAGCGGGGCAGGTGGTGACAGGTCAGGGAGCCAGCTAATGCATGACGTAAACATTAATACAACGCTACACCACACAGCATTACCGTCACACACACACACACACACACACACACACACACACACACACACACACACACACACACACACACACACACACACACACACACACACACACACACGTTACTGGGTCACGTTTTATAGATTAATATTTTTTCAATAAGTGTCTACATTGCACAATCAGCATTTAACTACTCCTCCCCCCCTCTCTTTCCATTTACCACTTACTCTTCCCACCTATCCAGAAAAGTTTATAAAATGGCTAATGCAAAATGTTAATGGTGGAATACTTTTATCAGAAATGCCAGCAGAAGTAGAGAGAACAGAGGTAAGAGTACACAATACACTAATTTCGACTGCCAAGGGTATGCCTTGGTCTCCTGTGAAGTTTGTCTATTGATCAGTGACCCCAATACGCAGCCTCCTAACTCCGAAGGTCTTCCAGAGTTGGATATAATTATTTAGCATAAAATATGAGACAATGGAACACAGTAATTTATGTTTTTCATCATTACGTATCTTCTTTGGCTGGGTAAAGCCGTCTGGCTGCAGCAAAAATATAATGCCAAACACGTAATCATACTGGAGTCAGTTTTTGCGAACTTGAAGAAAATTTTCTTTTTCATAATTTTATTTCCAGCCCCCTTTTCCCGTGAAAATATTACGCACAGGATCCAAAAACGGTAACTGGAAGGTCAACCAGTGTGAGGATTTTCAACACAGTTCTCAGTGAAATGGGTCATATCACACTCCCTTACCATAAAACCTCTTAAACTAGAGCATAAGTTTCCAGGCTAATTCATTTCACTTAATAATATTGTATATTACTTTGTACACTGATGATTGCATCCAACGTTTCTGGTCCGCAAAAGAGTGTCAGCACAATTTAAATATTTTCATAAACTGACCTGTAAAAATATAAAATTGTGTTTACATTAGTTCAAACACAAAGTGACGACCTGTTTTGCCGCAGCCATCCCCCTTGCAGTGTATACGAATCGAGCTGAGAGGCATTTGCATAACCAGGTAGCCACCAAGTTATATCCGTGCCACAGCGTGGAGGCACCCTTGTTCAACACCACTGTCGAGTTCAGTGTAGTAATAAATACGAGTAATAGCCTTTTTTATTTAATAAGTAATACACTGGTCATAAAACTTAACTAATGAATCCTCATTTGGGAGGATATTTGACTGGCCGCACTGAAATGTCTTAGAATGGGACGACCAGTCCAGGGTACTTGGTGCAATTAGCTTTAGAGACTTTTGGCAAGATTCACTCTTATATAACAATATCAGTCTTAATGTGTGCTACTGGCATAACTCAAATGTACGTACAGTACCACCATGGCTTGTTTATTTTCGTCTGATTGAACCGGGCTACCCTTATCAGTAGAATGGAATGCTATGAGCCGTACCTATATGTAGGACTGAAATCTCTCTGGTTACTAGTCAGATCCACCCTCCAGTGTAACTACACCTGACCGTCAGTTGCAGTGGAGGGGGTTGCGGATATTTGTTGGGTGATAACGAACTGCCTAGAATGGTACGAATTGGAAAAATAGCAACGTGATTATAGTTTAGGTGAAGGGTGCCAAGTCCAGCCATATTCTTACTGAACGGCACATCGTTCTCAGGTGTGCTACTGGCACACAAACCGTTTAATAGTCGAATTACAACACGCTACCATTCCACAGCAGCTGCAGTCACTATACCAGCATTATCTATAATAATTTTGTTTACTCATTCAACTTGCACATAGCTAATACTAATAAGGTTGAAGAAATAACTAGAAGTTTGTAACTCTCCTGCGGACAGTCACTAGCCTCCACCTACTGTTCCGGATGGAGGTCCTTGACTGACTGTTACCAAGACATGAACAAGACACCCCAGTAGTGCTCATAGGTCATGGTAGGGTACACTCTGTTGTAATTTAGTGGAAATTGGTCCAAGTTCAATACAACCTCAAAAGTCAAATTTTACATTTCTTGCGATGACTTTGACCCCATTTAGCATATCTGAATGTTCTATTTGCAATGGCCCATCCCAGGACACATAACCCGGGACCTTCAGATTTCTTGCCTGGTCTCTCGTTCTCCTGGAGAAGTCGCGAGGCTGAACCCGAAGTTTTTCATTTCCTACAATGACCTTGATGCTCTTAGAGAGATTTGGATTTTTTTCTATCAGCATTGGCCCATGCTAGGACACATAACCTGAGTCCTTCAGATTCCTTGCTCAGTGTCTGGTTCTCCTGGAATCGTCGCTAGACTGTAAGGCCGGAATTTTATTAATAATATCAGCGAAAACAATAGTCTCCACCTTCTGTATATAGTAGATGGAGACTAATTATGGCATTTCGTTATATTACGGAAGTTTCATATAACAAGGTGGGTGGTGGATGAAGAATTACAATAGTAATTTCTACAACCTGATTCACCTAAGTAGTACACAGTAATCCGTCGAAATGATGGCAAGAATAATAAAGCAATAATCAATGGGGTGGTATGGCTTTGAAACTTTGAGAACGGCTGTTCATTACCTTCCATAATAATTTCCAACATACAAATATCCACTGAATGAATAGCTACTGTATGTACACTCGTGATCCAAAGAAAGCATCCAGGCCCTTTCGATGCCGTAGCCAGGAAACCAAGAATGGTCTGGTGTTCGGACACAGCTTTAAACCCCTTACACTCTTCCTCTCTCCATCCTTTCCCAACTACAACCACCTTCCCCAGTCTCTTGATCAATAGATAGCTCACCTCTTTGCTTCGCGGTGTGAAGCGAGCGGTCGCGCGCACTGGCGCACGCACTCGCGCTCACACGCACGCACGCACGCGCGCACACACACACACACACACACACACACACACACACACACACACACACACACACACACACACACACACAAATGTATGATAAAATAAGGAAAGAAGACAGGTCACTGCGAACTTTACTCATTCCTGTTAAAAAATCATACCCTCTATATCAACAAGAGTTTGAGTGTAATTAACGTAATTCAGTAAGTAAAAATATCTGTGTAACGGATGAGGCGTGTTCTACCCTAGGCTTAATAGAACAATCAGCCAGTACCAAGAATAAAATAACAGCTTATTCCATGAACGAACTATTTGGAGGGTGTCTGTTAGTCGGTATATCTTCATATGCTTTACGTCTTCATGTCAGGGAGAGTCGTATTTTAACTTCAGCTGAATAAAATCACCTGGCAGTAACAATATTGCAGTACAAATTAATGTGAACTGATAATTCCTGTTAATGGGAACTGATATTTCGGTAGCTGTTTGCCTCTGTTTCGTTCTGTTAATTTTACCTGCTTCTCTGTCTTTCACGTCTTCATCTACAAAAAGAGTTTATTCTCACGTATGCTGAAAAAATTCGCCTGTTTTTAGCAGGAGCGAAATAGCAATCACTGTGAAATACTGAGACTGTCTGTCTTTCCCCTTTCCGTCTGCCCAATCGCCTGGATCACGTTTTCCTCCAGATGAAAGGGGTGTTATCACTTATTCTGAGTAATGACATATAGTGAAATCAAGAATACGAGTATGATATAATCAGTCAACATGAATCGTTGATCCAGATCCTGTGTCTGTTTGTCTGTCTGTCTGTCTTATTTACGAGGCGATATCTTTCCGAAGTTGCATGTAATCGTTTGTCTTTAGCAAGAACAAAATAACACTTATTCTTACTCCTAAATGGCGTGTGTTTGTGTCTTTCCCTTTCCTTGCTGGAATAGTGTACATGCAGCCTGGCTTGTTGTTACTGAGAATAAAATAACAACACTGACGAATCTTTCAATGGCATGTGCCTGTCTTCCCGTCATTTTTTCTGTCTATTTCTCTCAGGATATCTATTCAACATGATTAACTGTCAGATAGAAATCCAAGCTAGCTTGAATGTTAAGGAAATATTACAATATTTTACTTCTGAGGACAATATGAGAATAACGCTTTTTTTTTTTTTTTTCCTTGCATCACGCTTTATTATTATGTTACTGTGCATTCAGAATTTGTTCACACGTACTTACGTTATTTAGATGCTCCCTCCCTCCCTCCATCCATCCCAAACCATCACACTCCATTTGATCGGAGAGTAGGTGACTACTTTACGTAGCGGTTTGAAGCAGCTTACGATGCTAAGAATGTGTTCTAGCATCTGTATAACGGAAATACGTATGGAAAAATTCTAACTGCACAATAACAGAGTAAATCTGACTACACAGTAACATAATAAAAGAGCGTGATGGAAAACGGAATGTGCGTTATCCCCGTATTGGGTTCAGTTGTAAAATATTTCAATATTTTTCTTAGCATTCAAGCTTCCTTGGAATTTTGTCTGACAGAGAATTATGGTGTTGAATAGAATTCATCCTGAGAGAAATAGCCTGAAAAAACTAACGGAAAGACTGGCATAATATGCCTTAGAAAGATTCGTCATTGTTGTTTTTTTGTTCTTATTATCAACAAACACCTTTAGTAAGCCAGGTTGAATATAAACTATTCCAGTATGAAAGGGGAAAGACACAAACACATGGCATTTGAGAGTAAGAATAAATGTTATTTTGTTCATGCTAGAGACAAACGATTACATGCATCTTCGGAAAGATATCGCCTCGTAAATAAGACAGACAAACAGACAGACACAGGACCCGGATTAGCGATTCACGTTGGCTTATTATATCATATTCTTGATTTCACCATATGACATTACTCAGAATAAGTGATAACACCCCTTTCATCTAAAGGAAAACGTTATAGGCGATTGGGCAGACAGACAAGGGGGAAGACAAACAATCAATCAATAAATCAATCAGTCATTTCCTGTGGCACCCCACGGGATGCATAGGGCCTCGATGAGCTCTCTCCACCAATATTTGTCTCTTGCCATCTCCTTCAGATCCCACCAACACTCCTCTCCTGCTTCTCTTTTCGTTGTCCTCAACCAGGTTTCCCTTGGCTTACCTCTACCTCTCCTTCCTCTAGCAGTCCACTCTGGCACATCCTGTATTAAACTGCCTTCTTTTCTGTATGTGTGCCCCAGCCACTTCCAGCGAGACAGTCTCACATATTCATTAACTGGTTCCACTTTCGTAATATCCCTTGCTCTTTCATTTGCAACTCTGTCTTGCCACTTTAACCCAAGAATCCTTCTCGGTATTTCTCAAATCCTAATACATTCTGATCTGTTGCAATTGGACTGTACCATGACTCATGCCCATAATTTAAAACTGGTCTAACCATGGACTTGTAAATTTTCACTTTAATATGTACCGAAAGCATATTATTATTCCAAACAGATTTCAACATTCCAACAGCTCACCAAGCCTGTCTAATCCTCTACTCAATTTCATTGTTTACTGATCCATTAGATGATACAATCGTTCCCAGATATTTAAAGTTTTCTACATTCTTCACCACATTATTCCCAACTACACAATCAATTTGGTTCTCCACGTTCATATTAATAATTTCAGTCTTTCCACAATTTATTACCAATCCCACTTTTTCTCCTTCCTCCACCAGACAATCAAGCACCCTCTGCATCTCGTAAATACTTCCGCAAATCAGTACAATATCATCGGCATAGTCCAAATCCATCAGCTTCTTATTTTCTTTCCAGTTAATTCCTGCAACTGTTCTCCTTACAACCTTTCTCATAACATAATCCATAACCAAAACAAACAGCAATGGCGAAAGAACTTCTCCTTGAATCACTCCTGATCTAACTTCAAATGGATCACTCAAAGAGACACCCACCATTACCTTACAAATAGTACCTTCATGCAGGCTTCTAATAATATTTACAAACTTTTCTGGTATACCATAGCATCTCATAATTATCAACATAGCTCCACATGAAACACTATCAAACGCCTTTTCAAAATCCACAAAACATATACTAAGTGGCATTTTCATCTCATTAGTTTGTTGCATTAGATGTCTTGCAATAAAAATCTGATCATTACAACCTCGACCCTTTCTAAATCCCGCTTGTTCTTCTCTTATAATTTTATCAATTTCTGGCTCTATTCTGTTCAACAAGATTTTGGAAAAGATTTTTGCAACTACAGGTGTCAAAGTTATCCCCCTCCAATTGCCACACACACTTAAATCTCCCATTTTGGGTATTTTTATAATCACTCCATTTTTCCACGCTTCTGGAATTCCACCATTATCAGAAGCCACATTAAAAAGTTTCAAAAGCGCATTCATCAACTCATCATTTTCCACCTTAAGCATTTTAGGAAATATTCCATCCTCACCTGGGACCTTAAAATTCTTTAACTCCTTTATAGATTCTGCTACCTCTTCCAAGGTTATATCCCCTGTTTCGATCTGCAAATCTCTCTCTGCTGGCAAAATGTCCTCTTCAGCTGGGATTGGTTTATTTAGAACAGATTCAAAATGCTCATTCCACCTTCCTTTTATATCCAGATCTTTAGTCATCAAATTACCATTTCTATCTTGTACAGGTATTTCCTTCCTTCTCTTTTCAGTCCCAGGTAACTCCTTTATGGCCTGATACGCTGCTCTTATGCTCTGACCGTCATTTTTACTTAATTCAATTTCTGTCTATGTTGCCTTTTCATCATATAGCCTCCTCTTATCACGTCTAACGAGTCTTTTTACTTCAGAATGTAAATTCCAGTACTTTGCTCTAAGTACTTCAACTACCTGGCCATCAACATGTTGTTCTTCACTTCTTAACTTCGCCTCTTTCTTTTTCTAAATTGCATTCCATGTTTCATCTGACATTCACCTTTTCCTTCTCGATTTTCCGTTTTCTTAATAGTAACCTTAGCACTCTCATGCAAAACCTCTTTTACCTCTCTCCACATTTGATTAACATCATTGTCTTCAGATTCCATCAAAGTCTGCAGGACTAGAAACCTGTTCCTACATTCTCACCGAAACTTTTCCTTCGTATTCTCATCACTTCTCAGCTCATCAAAATCATAATTATTACCTCCTGTACAATTACCATTAATGTTTCTCTTAAGTTTTATTTTAATCTTTGACACAACAAGTTGATGATCACTACCTATATCTGCCCCCCTCCTTACTCAAACATCTTGCAAATAACTCCTATGCCTTCTGCTAACTGCAATGTGGTCAATCTGGTTACAATATTTACCACATGGTGAAATCCAAGTAGTCTTATGTATTTTTCTATTCTCAAAGATAGTTCCACCTATTATAAGGTCATTTGTCAAACAAAAGCTTCCAAATCGCACCCCATTTTCGTTTCTTATACCAACACCCTCCTTACCCATACAATCTTCAAAGCCATCCCTACTACTGCCAACAATCGCATTAAAATCACCAATGCAAACTAACACATCATGTCTTGCCACTCTATTCACTACATCCTGCAGCTTCTCATAAAAGTCATCTTTCATTTCATCAGCAGCCTCATTTGTCGGAGCGTACCCTACAACCCTACTGATATTACCATGGTCAGATTTCAAACGAGCATAAAGCAAGCGTTCATTAATTGGTTCAAACTCACATACTGCCTTACAAGCATCTCTACTCAGCAGTAAGCCTACTCCTTGGTAATAATTTCCATCACTCCTACCAGAAACCAACATAGTAATACCATCTTCCAAATTCATTTAATCAGCTCCAAGCGACCTTGTTTCTGTAAGAGCACAAATATCCATCTTGTATTCCTTGAACACTGAAACAAGTTCTTCCATTTTATCAGCCTGATAGAGAGTTCGAACATTCCAGTTTCCTATTCTTAAGGTTCTTTTTGGATGTATAAACTTATTTCTACACCGTGGGATTCTTAGCACCCCCTGCCCACTTAAGGGCTGCACGAAACTGAGAGCCATTGCTTCGTAACCAGAGTTCATCAAGATTTCTTAGGCACAAAAATATTTTTCCCTGGAGCCAGTGCCAGTGGCTCGCAGGAACCAGGCAGTGGAGAGAGGAAATTAACTAAATGAAAGTAAAATGTAGAGGGTTTGGACAGACAAAGTACAAGGAAAAGAAAGAGAGCAAAGAATCTCATAATTTCACTCCTGCTAAAAACAGGCGAATTTATTCAACACAAGTGAGAATAAACTCTGTCTGTAGATGAAGACGTGAAATACAGGGAAGCAAGTAAAATTAAGAGAAAGAAAGTGAGGCAAACAGCTTCAGAATTATCAGTTCCCATTGACAGGAGTTATCACTTCGCATTAACTGCTGTTGCAATATTGTTACTAACAGGTGATTTTATTCAGCTGGAGTGAAAATACGACCCTCCCTGACATGAAGACGTAAAGCATATGAAGACATACCGACTAACAGACACTGTCCAAATAGTTCGTTCATGAAATACGCTGTCATTTTATTCTTGGTACTGGCTGATTGTTCTATTAAGCCTAGAGAAGAACACGCCTCATCCGTTACACAGATATTTTTACTCATTGAATTACGTTAATTACACCCATGCTCTTGAAGATAAGGTTGGTGATTTTATTTTCTTTTTTAAGAACTGAGTCACGCTCGTAATGACCTGTCTTCTTTCCTTATTTTATCACACATTTCTGTGTATGTGTGTGTGTGTGTGTGTGTGTGTGTGTGTGTGTGTGTGTGTGTGCCTGCGTGTGTGCTTGTTTGCTTGCTTGCTTGCCTGCGAGGGTGCGTGCGTGTGCGCTCTCGGTTCATACCACGAAGAAAAAGCGTGAGCTACCTCTCGATCAACGGATCAAGGAAGGTGATTGTAGTTTGGAATGGATGGAGGAACAAGGAAGGGAAGGGGTTTAACGTTGTGTCCGAATACCAGACCCTTCTTGGTTTCCTGGCCACGGAATAGACAAGACCTGGATACATTCTTTGGACCGCGAGTGTACGCCTTCATTCTCATAATAATAATCATTGGCCCTTGGTGGTAACTGAAAAATGTGGCCACTCGGTACAACACAACTATGTGAGTAGGTAACAGCACCACAGCATTTGGCTGTACTGATGGTTAGCTTTGTGTGAATATATATATATATATATATATATATATATATATATATATATATATATATATATATATATATATATATATATATATATATATATATATATCTTCATAATGTAATTAGAAGGAACCGAAAGCCAGAAGCCAGCAAGATTGCTCCTTCAACAAAAAACAGAAGCAAATTAACAGCCAAATTCAAGATCTGTTGTTACTGAGTTGCTTGGACACGGCGTTTGAAAGACTGGAGGTTATAAGCAGTAGGAAATACAGACAGAGGAAGACAGCTGCAGAGCTGACAAGTTGCATATATGAAGGACTGGAAGTAACGGTTAACTCTTGCATTAGAGAGTTATACAGAAAAGGGATGAGAGTTAGTTGCTAGACGGGTGATATGCAACCGCCATAGTGGTGGAGGATTGCAAGCAGACAGTTCAGAGGGGCACTGACCATTGAAGTAGCGATAGAAAAGAGATGAAGATGCAACACTGTGGCCAACAAACAGAGGTTGAAGGGTGCCATGAAGAAGAAAAGAGTTAATGAGACGGAAAGCCTTTGACTCCACCTTGTTGGAAATAGCTGTATGTGGGGAGCCTCCCCACACATAAGAGTTGTACTCTACACAGGGGCGAATAGAACCACCGTATAAGTCAACAACTGTGCAAGGATAAAGAAAACACAGAGTCGCTTAGCACACCTAATCATCTTGGAAGCACATTTAATAGGAGAGGTAAAATGATCTTTCCAAGATAAACACCGAGGGAATGAAACCCCAGGTATTTTTAAAGATGATGCAAGATGGAGTTGGATATTGTAAAAAAAAATAATTGGGGATACTCCTGTGGAAAATTTGGACGAGTTGAAAGATATGAGAACTGAGTTTTTTAAAGCATTAATGACAATAAGATTACTTTGACCCCGATCAGAGATATAAGCCAAGTCAGACATTACGTGTGTCATAGCCTTATCCTTTGTTTGTTGAAGTAACTGCTGAGATGGTCGCCTTTGGCAGCGAATGGAAAGGTGAAGGTGGAGTCAGTAGCGTATGAGTGGTTGGGGTTAGATATACAGCTTAGAAGGTCATCGATGAATAGAAGAGAGTTGGTGATAGGATAGAACCCTGAGGAACACCACTATTTAATGCTCCAAGAGAAGAAAGGTAGCCGTTTACAACAGCAGCGATAGAACGACCACAAAGGAAGCTAGAGATAAAGGGACAGCTAGAAGGATTTAAACCTCAAGGGAAATGAAAGATTTATGCTGGACTCGATCGAAAGCCTTTGAGATGTTACGAGCAATGACAAAGCTTTCGCGAAAGTCCTGATGGGGATATAACCAGGAGTCTGAAATCTAGGTGAAAAGATCACCAGTGGAGCATCCCTGACAGAACCCACACTGACGACTGGAACGAAGGTTGTGATGGTAAACATACTTTAAAAACTTCTGGTTTAAAATAGATTTAAAAACTTTTGATATACAGGATGTTAAAGCAATTGAGCAATAATTAGAGGACTGGGAATGGTCACCTATCTTTGGGACATGCTGCATGAGAGCAAACTTCCAGCCTATATATGCAGTATACAATTTATTCTTTGTATTGCTGCATTACAAAGCACGAAAATTCATTCAGTAGCCAGTCCATCGAGGTTCGTTTCATTCAGCTGAGGTGTGACTTAATTTTATTTGGGATATCCTGTATTCATGAGGTAGTTCATTCGTCGGGTCCTCTCTCATCACGCCATTTATTATACCACAACCTTCGAGACGATCTCAAATTTACATCCACTGGAAAATATAAGAACGACGATTAAAACACACACACACACACACACACACACACACACACACACACACACACACACACACACACACACACACACACACACACACACACACACACACACACACACACACACACACATACAGAGAGAGAGAGAGAGCAGAGTATAGTACAGTATTATGTTGTCAAAGCCTGTTAAAGACATAACAGGAGAAGGAAACTCGAGGTCACACAAAATATTTTCTCAAGAATTGTAAATGTAGCGGCAATCCCTTCTGTGCCATTTTGACGCACTGTTCAGTCATCATTATTGATCATCACTAGAAGTAACCTCCATGGGGCGTATAGCGTCACTCACCCTCCGCCTCCACCTTTAACCCTCTGGCAGCGACGCTTCCCTTTTTAAACCTTCCTCGGCTGTTGATCCGGATATCGTCAGGATCCACATGGCGGCCCCGGCAACGATTTTTCAAGTTTCGAAAATCGATTTTTTTTTCTTGTCCGATTGAAGAGAAAAGTCTGGCGCACCTAAACAATGCAATTTTTCGCTTCCTAAACCCATCCTGTGCTTCGCAATGAAGCACGAAAATTTTTGCAAAATGACCACAAACATGCAAAAACTTTAGAAATATAGGATGATAAAGCAATTGGGCGATAGTTATGGGGCTGGGAATGGTCATCCTTCTTTGGGACAGGTTGACGGGACAGGTTGACTGAAATCAAACATCCAGCAAGGAGGAAGGGTACAAGTTTTCAGAAAGAGGCAGAAGAGTTTACCTAGGCAGAATGTAAGCACAGAAGCACAGTCCTGGAGGACAACGGGAGGGCCTTGTTAAAACTGACACCAGTGATGGCAGAAAACAAAAATTAAAGAAATTTCAATGTCAGCCATGATGTCGGGGGAGGGGGGAGGTATTGATGGAGGAACTGCCGAGAATCGTCTAAGGTGGAAATGGAGTGGAATGTCTTGGGTGAAGGGTTATGCTTTCTTAAAGGAAACGGCTACAGAATCATCATAGCAGAAAAGAGAAGGGAAGGTTGATGAAGGAAAGTTGTTAGAAATGTTTCTGGCAAGTTGCCAAAAGGAGCAGGAAGAATTTCAGACGTAGAGTCCAGACTATTTAGTATGAATTAAGCTATTTTTAGCTGAGCAAAGTCAGACTTAGCATGATTCGAGCAGACACATAGAAGAAATTTGATTCAGGGGTTGGTTAGGTTTTGTACCTTTTGTAGGCCTTCAATATGTTGTGAACAGTATTAGTACAAGCGTGATTAATTCTTTTTTTTTATTGCATGTGTCACAGCATAAGAGAAAAGAATTAATGCGTCCATTTTTGAGAAAAAAAAATCTTCATTACGTGTGAAGCACACTCAGAGGGCTGTTGGCCATGGATGCATTACTCGTTCCAAGGAAAACCAAGGAAGGAATGCCTCAGGTCTTCCCAATTACCACTGCCTAAGGGCATTCCAATTACCAGCTGCAAAGTGACACTGCTGCCACTTTTTGGAAAGTTTAACCGGAATTACTGGAGCAATAGGACAGGTTAATGTTCTCAGGTTGTGATCACAGCAGAGCTAAACAGAGAGAAAAAGTTAAAAGCATAAGTACAAGGATTAGTTGTGTAGAAAATATCAAATGCGTTGGAACTCTCTTCAAGGTGGTCATGGAAATAGGTAGGATGCTGTAGTGCACTAGGTCATTAAAAACTGAAAAGAGGTAGGCATGTTTATCAGATGGATCAGTGAAAGGAGTGGAGAGACAAAGGCGGTGGTCAACATAAAAAAAAAAAAAAAAAAAACTCTAATAGAGATTTCAGTGAATAGCTGATCGCATGTGTACCATCATTGAAGTAAGGCAGTCAAAGAACTTTTCATAGTCAGCAGAATCAGGGGATAAGTACACAACAAAGATATACTTTGTCAGAAAATGACAAGATGGCCGAAGCCATAAAACAGAGAATTCAGAAGATGCAAGTTTAGGAACATGAGAGTAAGATATGTCGTTGCATACATACATATACACAACAGCAACCTTTCACTTTCAAGCAGAGAAATTAGGAGGATACCCAGGAGGGCTCACTATCAGTTGCCTCGGACAGTTGGTTCTCAGTAGGGAAGAGATGATGATGTTTAGAGGAAGAGATGTAGTGTTCAACAGAGAGATTAGAGAAAAGGACCAAGAATGTTGCAGAAATGAAGGAGTCAGACAACTGTTCGATGCGTTTCTCTTGGCCGCCACCAGGAGTGGGGCAGATGGGGACCTTTTATATCCCACCCCAATCCTCCGAGGATTCTGAGGCTGGCTGTTGAAATGCAACTTTTCTACATTTAGAATATGAAGCGTAGTGTGTAATATGCATGGAGTTTGATGTTGACAGTTGAAGGAAGTTGTACTGTATAGGAGAGTATGCTGGATTCCTCTCTGTGTTACTGAAGCAATGAAAAAGTTCTGCAAAAAGGGATGGGCAGAAGTTAGTCTCGAGGGCTGATGAAGCGGGAGCTTCAGCCTTCCCTGTTCTCCTTTCCATCCACCTTGTGAGTATTGCCCTATTCGACTGGTGTTACAGACAACAGCAGGAGCAGTTTCATAGTGTCTTCTGTCTTTCTATCACTCTGTCTGTCTGTCTGTCTGTCTGTCAGTCAGTCTGTCTGTCTGTCTGTCTGTCTGTCTGTCTCTCTCTCTCTCTCTCTCTCTCTCTCTCTCTCTTATACACACAGACATACATGTAGCACTACACTGAATAGCCATTTTGACATCACATTTCTGGTCTCACTTGAACATTGACCTCTAACCATTCAGTGCGCACCTACCCTAATATAAGTTTGATCTCCATCATCAAAACTATTAGTAGCATCACATGATCCCGCAGTAACATATATACCTTACAGTTCTTTTTACAAGCTTTCTGCAATGTGTGTTTCACTTCAGGTACTTGTTCCCTGCTACCCCTACCACTCCTAATGCAACCCTGTTCGTAACTCACCATATATTCCGATGCATTCCTTACCTTCTCTTGCATTATTTTTCCAAATACCTGAAGTACAACCATCTGCAGCGTATAGTGTGATATTTTTTCCATTTACTTCGATCACCGTTGCTTCTGTACCAAGTATAATCACAGCCTTCCTCCACCTTCTTCATAAATGGTGTTCTGTGAGCTGAAAAACTGAGTGAAGATAAAAATTCTGAGGCAGTTTGTTCAACGTCTATCTGTATTTTTACTGGACTATTGGTCAGCTCCATGCTGTCCTCACTGTAAGCCGCGTTGTCTTTCTTTCTTTCTTGTGTTCTTGTATATTCTATCTTTCATGTTTAACTGTGGCAGACACTTCTACCCTACAGAATTTAACCGATTCCTGCCAAACCTGGACCTAGTTGTCTCCGCAAGGTTTTGGTTGCTAAACAACTATTCATTGCCTAGGAACGACCGAAAAACTTTTTTTTTTTCTTGTTTAATTGTGGCATGCACTTCTAGCCTTCAGGATTAACCGATTGCGACCTAACGTGCACACAATGACCAGCCTATGACCTAGTTGTGTCCACAAGTTTTGGGTTGCTAGGGAACTACTCGTTGCCTCACGGCGGCCGAAAAACCGCTTTATTTGTCCATCCATCCATCCATCATCCAATCCTGCATTGCCCCATGAGGAGCGTAGGAGCCCAAAGCTAGGCAGTTGGTCACGACATTTAAGATGAAAGTGACCAACCTCACTCATCCCTGAGTGGCATGACATGAGCAATCAAACCCAACCATCCCATGGATATAAACCTTCACCAGCTCAATCCGATTGGAGTGCAATGATTACCCACTAAACCAACAGGCGCCAAAATTTGGTTATATTGTCACCACCCAGCGTAGTAAATGGTTCCTGGTGTGCAGGAAACCATTTGGTTTGTCACTCAGTGTACAGTCACCCACAGGCAGAAGGAAGAGGAAAGAATGAAGGAAAGAAAGACAGAAGATCGAGTATAATGTTACCCGTAGGTAGAAGTACAAGGAAACAATGAAGGAAGGAAAGACAGAAGAGGATGGAAGGAAAGAAGGATGGAGGAGAGGAAAGGGCAGACACTCGACAGCAGCACTACATCGAGTGAGTGGATGGCGAACGCTCCCACCTACTGTACTTTCACATTTTGTGCTGCAGAATCATTACTAATGGGCGTAGAAAGCTCTGACTTCGTTAGGCGTAATCATGAGGTCATTCCCTATATGAAATGCTCCATTCATTCCCCCCCCCCCTCTCCTCTAGTTTTCGAGTAGCAACCCTGCAAAGATTGGCCTACGCTTCCCCAAGAGTTTTGTTAACAGTCACTGTGGCAAGCATTTCCACCTTTCAGTATAACCGATTCCGACCAAAGCTGGACACAATAACCAGCCTATGACCTAGTTGAGTCCGCAGGGTTTTGGTTGCAAGGCAACTACTCGTTGCCTAACGACGGCCTTCTTAGAGCTTGGCCATCGTCGCCTACCAGCTTGTTGGTATTATTTATGAGGTACAAATAAGTCTCCTTGATTATTAATCAAATCAACCCTTCGGTATAAGTACGCCTGACTACCAGTTGGGCTAAAAAGGACTAGGTGTATTTGTCAGATTAGATTAAACGCATTATAACGTATTTAACAGTCATCACTACCACTGACATTATTATCACTACCACTATCACCACTATAACTAGCATCATTTCTATTCACCATCACTGCCACTATCACCAGCACTACTATCATCACAGCATCACTACTACCGCCACCACCACCACCTCCACCACCAGTATCCTCACTACCACTATCACCACTACCACCACCACTTACCACCATCACCACTACCACAACCATTAATCACCATCACCACTACCACCACGACTTATCACCATCACCACTCCACCACTATTTATCATCATCACTACTACCACTATCACCGCGACAATTATCACCATTTATAACAATCACCACAACCACCACCATCACTTATCACCAACACTATCACCACTTATCACCATCACCACTACCATCACCACTTATCACCATCACCATTACCACCACCACCACCACCACTACCACCAACGACAAACTACCACGACAACCATCACCACTACTACCACCATTTATCACCACCAACACTATCACCACGATTACTATCGCCACTACACAACTCCCACCATCATCGCTACAAAGGACACCATTACCACTGTCACCCCAACTATCACCACCTCCACCATCACCAGTACCTCTATCGCCACGGACACCCACCATTACTACTATCACCACCACTACTATCACCACTACTAGCATCAGCACTACCACCATTACAACTGCTACTATCACCACTGCTACTGTTACAATTACAACGGTCACCACTACCACTATCACCAATATCACTGTCGCCACTACTACTATCACTACCACCACTACTATCACTACCACTACTATTACAACTACTATTATCACCACTACTACTATCACTACCACCACTGCTATCACCACAACTACTATTACAACAACTACTGTCACCACTTGCTCTGTCATCATTACCACTGTCACTACTACCACCAACACTGTAACCATCACCACCATCACTGTTCACCACAACGCCACTGCAACAAATATTGCTACAAATAGACCATTACACTATCACCACTACCACCATCACCAATACCGCTGTCACATCTACCACTACCATCACAATCAGTCTCACTACTACTACTACTTCTATCACCATCACCAATATCACCACTACTGCTACCAGCACTACTACTATCACGACCATCACCACTACAACTACCTCTTGTTTTTAAAGAACATAGTAAGGTGCATTTTCGCCCTGTCCATTGAGCGGTCACATCCTGTCACAGTCTGCGGTTTCTTGGGCCGTGACTGGTCGAGAAATAGGGCCATATTCCATGTGGCTCTGTAAGTTTTCTTAGCACCTTTTCCTAAGCGATTTATTTGCACATTGAGCCTCAAGAGCCATACGTTATGTTATTAATGCAACCTATGTGGGTGTTAAACTAATATTAATAGTATGCACGAAAATGTAAGGTGTATTATCAAAAATAAATAGCTGAGGAAGAGGAGCTACGAAGCCTTGCCACCTAGAATACAGCCAATAATGACAATTCTTAGTGAACCTGGAAAAGCTTGGTTAATGAAGAGAAGTCTGAGGATCACGCTGAAAATGAAGTACTGAAGCCTCGACTGTGAGAAGAAAGAAAGGAAGGAGCAGGTGGTAAAGAAAGCAGTAGAATTAGAGAAAGAGAGACTCAAAGAAAGATTAAGAAGAGGGGATAGGGAAAGTAACAGGAAAATGAGGAAGGCAGGAACAGGGATGGGGGAGAATGGAATGGTAGTAAGGATGGGAGGAGTAGATGTAAGAAAAGGAGGATCAGTTAGGAAAGTAGGAAGAGGAGTAAGACAAGGAGCCAGAGAGTCTTTTAAAAAACCAATGATCTTCACCTTAAAACCGAAGCCAAAGATCGTAGGCTGTTTACTTCAGAAACTCTCAGCTCTTCCTTCCGTCACACTGTGTGCTCCTGATATCTTGACAGCGATCATCAATGGTCGAAAGCTTGAGTTCTAAATTGACAGCGGATCCACCATAAACATCCTGGACAAAGGAATCGCCAGAAGATTGAAATTTTGTGTAATTCCCAGGAAGAACTTCAGAATCCACACTGAGCTGTTCCACGGAGAAAAGGCGTATAGAATGGAGGAACACAGCGACGTGGAAGTATGTCTGGAAAACGGTTTGAAATTCTACGCCAGCTTCCACGCTCCCGAGAAACCACTTTGGCCTGGCAGCTGCGTAAACATCTTGGGTACCGGAACGCTGGTTCGAATCAATGCGGTTCACAGCTTTGAACGTGAGACTCCGAGACTCTACTGTACTTCAAGAGCCTGGAGAAGATGGAACGACCGACGCGATTTCAGGAAAGTGGATGTTCCTTCTACCTCAAAGTTTATTACCACTCGACACAGGGTTCGAAACATCTTCATATGCTAGTCGACTCTGGGGCCAGTGGTAAGGAGTTGTTTATATCCCCAGATTGCCGCAAAAAAATCGGGCTTAAATCGACTCCCAAAGAGATGACACTGGATCTAGGCCATGGCAACATGATTCAAGCTGGCGATGTTGCTGAGATCGATATATATAGCCTGGATCTTATCATGGGAGTCGAAATGTTGACTCGTTACAAGTGCATTCTTGATTATTCTAAAAGTTACCTCTTCTTCCGGATCAATAGTAGGACAGTAATGGCGAAGATGTTTTATTTCCATCAGTTGAAACCTCAGTGAAGTGAAGTTTCTTTTTGAGATTCCACAACACCTCTTCCATGGCCATTTATGCTGAATTCTACATCTCAGTATCCTCTTGAATAGTACTGATGGAAACTGTGTCGGTATGAAAACAGTATAAACAGCATACAGCATCACAACAAGGTGAAATATGGAAGAAAAATAGTTAAGAAGGTGCAACGAAGCCTCTTGTGTTACCTAAAATGCCATCTTGCTTACATTTACATCTTCCTTCCTATAAATAACACATTTCTCAGATTAACTAATTCCCGAGAATGTTTGTATATTTTACTTAATTTTATTTGTTGGAGAACGACGCCTTAATGAAGTGGCACCAGTATAACAGGGCGGCGAAACTGCCTGGGTATACAAACGTCGCTCAACTCCCTCGCTATCCCGATAATAGAATATGGTGGGTAGCAAAAGATGGGCAGTTTCAACCTGCAGTCTACTGGGTTCACGTCTAGATGAATCCGAGGCCGTATCAACAAGAACAACAATATCCTAAATCATAGTTTCGAAGACAGAACTTAGATTAATATACGTATTCTAAGTCGCACAGGAAGTTTCGTTGCTCCTCTTCCTAAGCAGTATTTGTTTTGCGTAATACACATGAACAGTTTCATCTGTGACGTTTTAGTTGCGTTTATTTCGACATGCCTTGTATGAATGACATACAAGAGGGCACTGAGGTGTCAAGTGCAGACTAAATCGCTCAGTAAAAGGTGCAACGAATCTTACAATGCCACCTTTAATACAGGCGTAAGTTATTCGTTGGAAGGCTGAGTTATGCATTTTTCTTCACGTAGTTCTTCCCTCCAAAATTTACAGTTCTCTCTTAAATTTGGCCGAAAATTTTCCCATTATTTGCAGTATATTTCACGTAACTCAGTAGCAGAAAAAGACAATACTACGACTCTGCGTTCTTTCCATATGACTTCTTCGTGACTGGCATAATTGCGGAGTTATTCTCGTTTTATAACTTGGCATTGAAGACAAAGAGATGGCAATTTTAGGGCAAATTAAAGCAAAAAGAGTACAAAATTACTTTCACTTCTAATATTTTATCATCTCTATCTGTCTTTATCTCCTGTTTATCTATCCATCTATCTGTCTATTCATCTATACGTATGTCTGTCTATCTTTCTGTGTGTCTTCTATCTGTTTTTATCTATCTATCTCTCTAGCTTTCTGTCCATGTATCTTACTGTTTGTCTATCAATATTTACCTGTCAATCATTCTGTCTATCTGCCTATATCTATCTCTCTGTCGTATCAATTTATATATTTATTTGCCTGTCTGTCTGCCTGTCTTTATCAATCTATCTATCTATCTGTATCTATCATTCATGCCCTTATTTCCCCATCAGCAGCGTAGGGGCCTGGGGCTAGGCTAACATGAACGCATTATACACGTATGTAGCATAGGGGGCTTGTAGCACCTCTCCTTTAGCGATTTATTCTGCTCATTACACCTTAATTGTTTCCTTTATTTTGTTTATATCGTTCTAACATCACCACAGTTTGCATTAGTAACCTATAGGAGGATTGTAAGGCGTTATGTCCACAATAAGTCGCTAAAAAAGAGATATTATGTAACCTACTAAGGGCGCTTCAATATCAGATCCCCCCCCCGCACCATACAACGGTCTTTCTCCCTGGGTGATATCTTGTGTGTTAAGGGGACGGTTCAGAGTTATTCATGTCTAAACTGCATTATTTATTCATTTCCTTCTCGCAGTGCCACACCCACGCCCACACCAGCACACTGAACCGTCCCCACAACATATACGATACCGCCAGCTGAGTGAAAGTAGAGCGCTATTAACGGACCACCCTGTAGAACTCTACGATTCCAATTTTAAGCTGCATTGTAAGCGTCGCAACATCTCTTCGTAAGCGAATTATTTTGCCTCTGAATCCTTCACACTCTCCGGCATGTTCCTTGTATCGTCTCAGTATCTGCACTGTTTTCATCGGTGACATGCAAGAGGATAAGTACGTGAAAAGTGATGGATAAATCGCAAAAGAGCGGATGTCACTGAATCCCGCGAAGCTAGTTACATTCTTAGTTTGAATACTTAGTGCGAGAGTGACCATTCCCTCTATTTTGAGAAGTAGCAAAAAACATAAATAATTTTAGGCCACATACGGCTAGAGTGCCTTGAACCACCAGACCACATGGCTACCAAATATTTCCATACTAAACGTGCATCATCCTTCATAATATTAGCAAACTTTAGCATAAACACAGTGGCTATCTATCTATATATCTATCTAAATATCTCATATCTACCTACCTAACTATTTCTATGTCTACCCATCTGTCTGTCTGTCTGTTAATGCCTGCATGCCTATCTATCTACCTGTCTATTTATCCATATCTATCTGTCTATGTGTCTTTAGCCAAACGCCTTAATCCTGGAAGGGGTGACAACATATAAATCCTGCTCTCCACCATCTGACTGCCCTTCTCCAGCTAACACTCCCTCTCTTAGATATTTCTCCAGCCCCTCTCTCAATCTCATCCTTGATCTCCCTGAAAGCCTATTCGATATATTCTGAGAAGATACGAACCTTAACCTTTTGAAAGTTGACAGCTAATTGGATGTCCGAGTGCATTCAGATGTAACAATGGATTTTAAGTGATTTTTATTATAAGGGTTACAGTAAGCATTCCTGATGATAACATTGTGCTCTCTCTCTCTCTCTCTCTCTTACAAGGGTTACAGTAAGCATTCCTGACGATAACATTGCGCTCTCTCTCTCTCTCTCTCTCTCTCACACACACACACACACACACACATATATATATATATATATATATATATATATATATATATACGCACGATCACAGCAAGCATTTCGCCAGAAGTGGTTATTGTAACCTTTATAATAAAGATGTAAAATATATTGTTACTTGCACCCTGACAACAAATAAGCTGCCAGCTTTTAAGATATTAACCCCTTAACCGCAGGGCGTCACTTTCGTGACGCTCGGCCACAATGGATCATACCGCGGGGCGTCACTTTTGTGATTCTGTGTTATTTTGAATTATCCCAGGCTCTCAAGTGGTGGCTTGTATCATCCATCAGTACTGCCAATGTCCAACACTAGTCAGCACTCCAAATGTCATCTGTACTCCCATCCATTGTTGACATTTTAGCGATTTTACCCCCTTCGTGACTCCCCTCCCTACCTGCCTTCCATTACCCTGTCCTCTCACCTCCCACGCCGGCTGCGCTAAGCAAATTTCCCCCAGATTTTTCCACACATTTCATCCATTGAAATAAGCCCTATGCCCTATACTTATACAAAATAATATATACCCCCCAAAAATAATGTAAGTGATAGTGTTATACACCAGGAATTGGCTAATTATCACCTGACAGCACCTCACGTGCATTCATTCGCTACATTACCACGGTAATTTCCCCTTTGAATTATGCCTTGTAATCGATGTCTGTAATAAAAATATATATCAGAAAGGAAGGGAGAAGCCTAAGTGACATTTACATTCACCTGGAACTACCTATTTCTTTATGTATTGCCGAGATTTTCTACCTATAAAAAATTAGCATGTAAGTTAGCAGCAGTCAGCCTCAGTGTCATTGTCAACCCTTGCCTTCTCAGATAAACCGCGGCATTTAGATCCTTGTCCTCCGCTGTGGTCAAACCATGTCGCACTCGTGCCTCGCCATTTCTGTCACTTCTGCGCCCATTGCAA
Organism: Coenobita brevimanus; assembly: GCF_032717465.1. Classification (NCBI taxonomy): domain Eukaryota; kingdom Metazoa; phylum Arthropoda; class Malacostraca; order Decapoda; family Coenobitidae; genus Coenobita; species Coenobita brevimanus. The sequence goes on along the minus strand of NC_136999.1, from coordinate 24,888,024 downwards.
AGGGTCCTGTGACCTCTACCCCCAAGAAAAGTAGCAAGGGGAGCAGAAAAGGACTTAGTGACTGCAGTGGCACGTGAACTAGCAGAATTGTCCATGGTGATGATGGATAGTGATTTTGACGATTCGGGTGAATCGTGTGATGAGCCGGGTGAGGTAATCGTGCCAGAAAGTGCTAGTATGACTGCTTAGCTCCAAGGGAAGGAGCCATTAGTGCAGCAAGGCAAGGAATTTGGGAAGGGAGTGAAAAGGCGGCGTGTTAGCCCCAGAACAATGCCCCCGCATGACCCAGCCCGCCATGAGTCCCGAGTTGATTCACCTCCCCGTTCCCCAAGCCCCACATCACTCATTTCTTCCTCATTGTCGGCTGAGTTATCTCCGGAGTCTTCATCGTCGGAGTCACCACCAGCATCAACAGTGAAGGCAGGCTGTAGAGGAAGAGGTATATCCCAGACTTGTAAAAGTAGAGTTGGTAGTAGGGTAAGGGCTGCTAGTGATGTCTGGCAACCCAGGGTCAGTGCGAGTGACTTTGAATGGGGTAAATCTTCCTCACAGCCACCCACCACCACCACCCACCCTACACCGCCATGACAGGGAATCCTGGACGCCTTCGCGTGGACGGAAGGGTCCGATTTTGTGCCTGAACATTTAGTGTTTGATGAGAGCTCCTCAGGAGTTCAGCCTGCCTTCACTATTGACGATAATGCTGAGTGTGTGGACTACCTTTTGGCCTTCCTAGATGACGAAGTCATGCAGCACATATGTGATGAGACCAACAGGTATGAATCACAACGTGCTGCAAGTGGTACAGGTGCAGCCAAGATGCAACAGTGGTCCATGCTGGGAGTGCAGGAGCTGTATGTGTTCTTTGCCCTCATGCTTCTCATGCCACACTCAAAGAAGCATGAGTTGGAAGAATACTGGTCCATGGACGCCTTACTACCCTCACCCACCTTCAATAAGTACATGGCCAGAGATCGCTTCCGGAACATCATGGGAAACCTGCACTTTGCCGACAACGATGTACCTTCCCAAACCGACCCACTCTGGAAGATCCGGGAGATTCTGAGCAGAATGAAGGATAAGTTTATGTCATTCTTCCACCCCTTTCAGAAGGTTGTCATTGACGAATCCTTGGTTTTCTTCAGAGGACGTCTGAGGTTTGTGCAGTACATTCCAAGCAAACGCCATCGCTTTGGAATTAAGTTCTTTGTACTGTGCGACTGTAAGACGGGGTACATCCTTGACTTCGTCATTTATTCAACCAGCACAGTCGATCTGGATAAAACACCCCCCCTTGGCTTCTCAGGCTGTGTAGTGAAGTGCTCCTTGAAAAGTATTTTGGTGGGAATCATGTGCTGTATACAGACAACTTCTATACAGCACCGAAACTTGCCAAATACCTTTCTGAGCATGGCATTGGCTCCTGCGGCACTGTCAAAAGTAATCGTGCCCACTTCTCTAAATTCACAGAGGCAGGAACCTCGCAGCGAGGAGACGTGCACCTATGCAAGTCTGAGAAGATGCTGGCAATACGGTGGCATGACAAGAGGGTCGTGCACATGCTCACCACCATACATAAGGGGGAGATGACAGACAGTGGGAAGGTCGACCGTAGGACAGGCGAACCTGTGATGAAACCTGATGCTGTGTTGGACTACAATATCAACATGCGGCTGGTGGACAAGTCCGACATGATGATTGGTGAGATCGACTGCCTCAGGAAGAATACTAGGTGGTACAGGAAAGTTTGTCTGCATCTCACAGATATGACGATGCTGAACGCCTTCATCCTGTACAAGATGAAGGTCAAGCCACCCAAGTCCTCCCTGAGGTTGTTCGCCAGGACTTGTGTCCAGGAGCTGCTGGAAAGATATGGTAGGGTGACAGCAGCAACTCCAAGGCGCCATCCAGTAACACTTCCCGACCGACTTGAGCAGAGGGCATATATGGATCGGCACAGACTGGAGCTAATGCCTGCCACAGGGAAAAGGAAGGCTGCGATTCGCAGGTGTCAGGTGTGTGCACATACCACCCGCCGCACACCTGAGCACAAACGCACCTCTTGGCAGTGCGCTGAGTGCCAGGTTCCCCTATGTGTTACCTGCTTCTTTGATTACCACGGCCAGAAGCAGTTCTAACAGTGCATGTGTGAAAGGAGAATAATGTGTAAATAATGTGTAAATAGCAAGTGAAAGCAAGGTATGTTCAGTACATATGATTGAACAGTGTATTATAGTTTTATCTTACTGAAAGTGACAGTGAATAACATAGTGTAAGTAAAACAGAAGGGTAAATATTGAAAATAGAATAGAAAATGTAAATAGTAATGTAAGTAATTAGTAATATAAGAATATGAGTACAAATAATTTATGTTATAACAGTGAAAGTGAATCCGTGGCTCTCTACGTATTTTACTGAATGAAAAATTGAATGACTTCAGTGACAATAAACTAATACTACTGAAGGAAACTTATGGAGAAAGACTCCAGATATATATATGTGTGATATAATAACAGAAATAAAAAGTGTGAAGGGTTATATGAATAATAAATGACACAGTACCAAGAGCAAACTAGCGCAAGTGCGACGGTCAGACGCGCTCGTAATTTCCATTGCTTTCACAGTGTTTTTTTTTTTTTTGGAGTATGGATCCCAAACTACTTGAAAATCATAGAGTAGTGTTTATAGTGTTAATATCTGGCTGTGGTAATCATATTACGGGTTGTCGGGAAGTGTAAAGTGGAGACTTTGTTACCCAACTTCAGAGGTCTCCACAAGTCCTACGGTAATCGACGAAGGCTCAACAAACATTCCAGGAGAAAGCTGAAGGTATGTGCCATAAGCATATTTAATTTTAATATTCTAGGACTAATAACTGATTTTTGGCAAATATTTTTTGAGTCTGTCGGAGCCCGAATAACCCCGCGGGACACGCAAAACATTGGTAAACATGCCCGCGGTGTAGGGGTTAAGGCTCTTCTGTCATTAAAAGTGATCGAATAGGCTTTAGTCAGTCCCTCACTCTCCATCCTCACCCCATTCCTTCATCTTATCCCCAGTCTCCCCCTCTCTTCCCTCTCCACCTCACACATTGTCTCGTAGTCATCTCTCGCTCTCCGTTCTCTTCCATCCCTCCATCTCATTTGGTCTCCTCCTCCTCCACCTCCACCTCACTGATGACTTTCTAGACAGCCTTCCACTCCCCATTCTCTCCCCCAATTCCCCATTTCTTCCTTGGTCTTTCTTCCCCCCGCTTCATCTCATCCTTGGTCTCCCACTCCGCCTCCATCGCCACCTTATTCATGGTCTCCCCCTCCCCGTCCCCCTTCACCTCACTCATTCTTTCCCTTTCAGTATCTCACTCTCAATTCTCTCCTCTCATCCCTCCATAACATCGTCTGTCTCCCAGTCCCCCACCATCTCATCCTCTGTCTCTCTTTCCACTTACACCTCATACTCTCCAAGCTCTCCATTCTTCCCACATGACCAAACCCACTCAGGGTAATTATATGCTGTTGTTACTGACGGCTGACGATTTTTTTTTACGTAGAAGGGACTCTTCGAAAAAGGGCGTAATGTCATCTTCAGTAATCCCATTTTTTTTTTTGGGGGGGGGAGGGGGAACGTCATAGATTTGGCCTTTGGACGACCAAAAATATAACCTGTCATTGACAGGATATCCCACGAGATTTTTTTCTAGAGACTTCATGAGGCTATTCTATTGCAAATTACGGAGGTTCAGAGTCTGATGACCTTATGGATTAACTATGAGGGAGACTATTTTCATCCATATGATCTTCAATATTTGTAGCTCCGTACGGTTGAGAATTGGACCCTTGCTGATACAGTATTTCTCGCTCAGAATTAGCCCTTATATAATAAAAATCTCGTGTGACACCCTGTATATCACTTTGTCTATAATATTTTTTAATTCTCCAACATTTTTCCAACAAACTTCTATGAATATAATAGCCTTTAAAGAGAATGAATAACTTCCATAAACGGTACCATGTAGTAATTGGATTTTTTTTCTGGGGCATTTTTATGGTTCAGTCCTAATTATACAGAATGTTGTCAGGTAAAAAGCCTGCAATCTTTGCATAGTGAAACCCAAAGAGTTGCAATTTTCCGACTAGGTTAAAAAATGGCCATTGTTCAAACACCATATTTTCAGGAGTTGCAAATGAAATAAAATCATCATCATAAACATTATCATCCAAATCTCTTTTCCCACCCCAAGATGGGTGAGTTAAGGTTGAGAGCCCTCTCCCCCCCCAAAAAAAAAAATAATAATAATAATAATGTAAATAATAGAATGAGAACAACTAAAGGGTACTCTGTTGATTGGGCCACACTTCCATTTGCTCAACATTCAAGCCCGCGGAATCCTGCATCCACCGGATAGGTAAAAAGCAATTCCATGCGTTGTTTCACATTCACCTTTTCTACAGAGTCACTTCGACGACTGTGAAGTGAAAAAGTGATGCCAAACCCTGGTCATAAACTCCGGACAACGTTCATCCACCCAGGTCGTTCCGTTATCAGTTCACAACCCTCTAGCGGACATACCTTTCATTCATACACACTCATTTACCATAATTATCTAACCGCCTTTTTCTTGGTCTGCTACGCCTCTTCCGCCTTCACACTGACTCAGACATATCCCTGTCAGAACTCTATTCACACCCATTCTCTCCATGTGCCCACACCATATAAACATACTCTTCTCGAATCTAGTGCCCAGATTCCTTCCTTTGCATTATTCACAAATCATATTATTCCTTACCTTGCCCACCCTCCTCACTCTACACGCATTCCTATGACTTTATTAATGATAAAATTAAAAAGAACAACTGTAATAATTGCAATAGCAGCTAGAATAATAAAGTAGATGTGCAGTTTCTTCCTAAGCAGTCAGATAAAGCATTGGAAATGCATACCCAGTCCTACAATGTGTGTGCTGATTTGAAAGAAATATAAAATAATTTTGCTGCGCCATAAAAGGAGCTGGTATCCCTATGTACACTGTACCACATAATGGCAATGACAGCATACTGTATGTGAATGAATTAATTACAAAGGGTATAGGACGTGTGATATCCCAGGTTACACTCCGTGATTCGTAGTATTAGAAGTAGTAGCAGTCGTAGCAGCACCAGTAATAGTAGTAGTAGTAGTAGTAATAGTAGCAGCAGCAGCAGCAGCAGCAGCAGCAGTAATTAGCGGATAGAAGCCCATTCTACATCAAACTTTATAACCAAATCCCTATTTAATTTTATTGAGACTGCGATGACATTTATGTTAGATTTTGATGGCATAAATTTAAACTGTTTCTACTCTAACTTGGCTCAGGTTTTTGTCCTTTGAAACTTATTTCACGTAGTTCTGTGATATAAAGAGACAATGCTACCGCTTTTGCATGTCTTCCACAGCATTTCATTGTGATTAGCTTCATAATCTAGTGTTAATCTATTTTTGCAATTCAGTATTCAAGGTAGAGATATGGGAATGTTAGGCCAAATTAGAGGAAATGGAGTAAAGGGAATAACTTATTTTGTTTCGAATAGGCTAATTATTGGTCTGCGGAAAATAGAGTGTACTGACAGACAAATGGGGAAGTAAAGGAGGGTAGTGGTGTTGCTGTGCATGAAGATGAAGTGTTGAGAGAAACACTTGAGATTGTTTGGCCATGAGACGAAAATGGAGAATAAAAGACTGACTAGAAGGGTGTGTATGACTGAAGTGGAGAGGGAGACCGAGGATGAGATAATAGAATGGAGCTGAGATATACGAGAGAGGATTATGGGTTGGAGGAAAGGCAACCAAATGATAAACGACCGGGCAATGGGGAGGCGATTTGTTTGTGCCCACCCCTTACGAGATTAAGGAGTACGGAAGTAGATAGATGGATAGTACGGTTTCCACTCTCTTCCAGTAAACCCATATATGAACTATATTAATATTATAATGATATGAATAGCATATAAGAGAATATTATGGTGTGCTATGCAGATTAAATCGCTTAAGAGAAGGTGCTGAGAAGTTTCTTATAGCAACCATGGTCACTAGACTTAGTAAGGCATAAAATTGCCATCTTTCCATCCAGAGTGTTGAGTTGGAACTATTTACACTAGGATATGAACTATTTACACTAGAATATAATACTAGTCACGAAAAGGTGATATGGAAACGATCTAGAGTCGTATTATTGCCTTTCTACAAGTGAGCTACGCGAAGTAAGTTACAAAAGGACGAGAAATGTACCAGATTGACAATAGGATTTAAAAATTCATCATCCTTCACTTCGGAAGAATGATTGTGACCAGTCAGCACCAGGATATGATTCTAGTCACGAAATCACACCATGGACAGTACATCGTCTTTTTCTGGCACTGAGCTATGTGAGAGAAGCTGAAAAATAACGGATAATCCGGGCCAAGTTCATAATAGCAAGGATATGAACTGAGTAATGAGTTGTGACCAGTCAACACTAGGATGCGATGCTGGTCTCGAAGAAATGCCATGCAGTGGATGCCTAGCCATACCATTGTCATTTTCTACCACTGGGCAACGTGAAATAGACAACAGGACGGAAAAATGAACCAGGTTAAGTTAAAATATCTGATTTTTTTTTTTTTAGCTTCCAGCTCAAAGAATGCATCATTTGGGTGATGTGCTGGAGAGGGACGCCTTCATGTGATGGCATCGATATGACCCGGTCAATCAACAGGCTAGTACCTATGTCCCTCAGCTACTTCCCTGTCCTCCAGGAGGAGGATTGTGAACTGCAAGAAAGGATCAAACTTAAGCCTAAAATCCACCGGGTTCACGTTTGAGATGAACCTCTGGCTACTCTTTATGCTGGAACTTTGCCTAAAATTGCCGCCTCTCCACATTTAATGCCAAGTTGTAACAATATATACACTAGCATAAGTTGCAAGTCACGAAGAAGTGCTATAGAAAGAGTGTTGAGCCATAGCTTTGTCCTTCCTCTGCCACTGAGGTTCATGAAATAAGCTACACCAGGACGAAAAATCTAGGCCACGATCAGGTGAAAGAACATGTACAACTTCAACGTTCTTATGTGTTGCAGGGACGGCTCAGTCGGCTAATGTGGGAGTGGTTGTGGTAGTGGAAGTTGTAGATGCATAAATGACGCAGGGTGGATAAAAACACTGATTTAGCCTCCCAACATTACACGATAAAACACCTGGAGGGAGTGGAAGTGAGGTGCTTTGCTGTACACATGAACCATCCCGTATAAGTAAAAATACAGGTCGCTTTTATTTAACGCTCCACTCCAACTCCACCTTACAGTTTTTCTTGTGTTGCTGGCACGGCTCGGTCAGCGTTATCAATATCCGTCTTACATTATAAACAAATACTGCCACTGCCACACCCACACACAAAGCAGCAGACTCAGCCGTCCCCACAACACACAATATATTCCCATGTGAGTTTCTAGTGGAGCTCTCTTTACGGACCACCCTGTATATAGAAATAATAAATAAACATCAAACAATCCTATTGTCACAATATTTTCTCTATCCCATTTAGTTCCAACAGTATCTCCATAGCTGAATACAATTGGTTGAAGACAGGTAAAAAAATGAAAAATACGTCACGGAGCTCAGGTAGATGATATAAGGAGCTTAGGCCTATTCCACGCCAAATGCATGCTGTCGTGGGCCATTGTCATGGGCAGGAGTTCTGCACTGTAACCCAAATAAGTTTTCCTCCGCACCGTTCGCGTCCAGTAAGACCATTTATATGAGTTGCAGTGACACAAAGCTACCACCCGCACCTGCCCGCGTTCAGTGGGGCCATTGTATGAGTTACAGTGATATAAAACTTACGATCGCTCCCGTCCATGTCCAGTGGGGCCTCATATATGGGCTGCAGTGATACAGAATTTTCGACCGCACTGGTCCGTATCCACTGGGACCGCATACTATATATGGACTCCATTGATACAAAACTACTTCCCGGACTCTAGCCAATCATAATTACAGCAGTTAGGGACGTACATTTAAAATAATAAATTTGGCTGAGCTCTTTGAGAATAAACTCTCGTAAAGGCATCTAGCAATATTGAAACTCGAAATAAGTGTAACAGTATTTTTGCAATATTATTGTTAACACTGACTTAAACTATTGGCCTACATACACTTAGCCTAACAACAGTATGTATGATGTTTATATGTGTTGTCAATATACAAATAATGTGTACACAGTTAAGCTCAGGCACACGAAAAAGCACACATCGCATACACGTATCTACATATATATACAGTTAAACACATATTTACATACAAATACACACATGCATATACATGCATATACATACATATATACATACATATACATATACAGTATATACAAATATGCACACACATATACACATATATACACAAACATACAAACATATCTACACATACTTAAGCAAACTAACATACACTCATACACGCTGTATAACCACATACAAGCATAATCACTCATATACACCTCCAAATACAAGAATGCATACTCAAATTTAATATATACACATAGATACATACCAGTGCACAATACCCTTCGATACTAATATACGCTGCATACACGTGCTTCTACTATGCACCCGCAGTATGTGTAGTGCAAAATGCAGATATTAAGCAATACAGTTAGCCTCATACACATACCTTCCTGTACACCCGCACAAAAACCAATCGGCATCTATGGGCATGATGGCTGTGAAAATGAGCAACTTCCGCAGACACACGAGTCTATAAATGTGGTGCCTAAAAACATATACCACCCAGTAAGTGAATCTTTTTGCAATTTTGAGTTCCAGTAATTACCAACGATAATATTTGCACTTATACTTACAGAATGCCTTATCACAATGCTTCATCCATGTTTCAGAAGCATACGTGCTGTAAGAGCGCCTAGCAACCCTCGCGTGGGTGCACGTACACATACTGTATACACCCACACATATACAGTACATATATACACATACATACATATACCGTATATACATATTCATACACATACACACATACTCATGCATATACATACACATATAAAAAGAGTATTAAATAGTATGGTTACTGATATTCGAGCTAGTAATGACGTAAGAGATACGACTTTAGAGACTTCTTATAGCTGGGTAATGAGGGTTTACTTTTATATCAGTAGGCAGGCTGTTCCATACCTTTACTCCGTGCAAGGTAATACATGTCTGTGACTGACTGGTGATCAGCAATGGAGTTTCTAATTTACTGATATTACATACTATATATTATATCTTTCACTAGCGCGAGGATAGAATAATCCCTCGTTACTGTAATTATGCACGGATTCATACACAAATATAGCACTACAATAGGTATTAACATCGTCCAGTTTCAAAAGTCGTAGGTTTAGAAATAATTCATTAGTATGGGCATATTTAGAACTATATGTGATTCGTACAATATTTTGTGCAACAGCTATGTTATATAATTTAGTCTTTCCTGCCGCTCCCCATACTGTGTGGCAGTAGGAAAGGAAAGGATATATTAGCGAGTAATAAATATGCTTTAGGGCAGTAGTACTGGAGTGACCGCGAACAAGGTAATGACTGCCACATTGTTTATTCATTTTTTAAAAATAAAGTTTGCATGTGATTATTCCATGATAACTTTCTATTTACCACAGTGCCAAGAAATTTTATGCTTTCTTCATCTTTCACTGTTCTGTCGCCAATTTTTTGGGCTGTCTAGACTGAAGAATATTTTTATTTCTGTGAAAGGTGATATACTTATTTTTTTCAATATTCAGTGTAAGTTTGTTGGAAGTTATCCATCTTTTAACATTGTCTAATTCACAATTTACTAGGTCAATAAGCGTGTGAAGGTATTGGTGGCTTGCATAAATAGTGCTGTCATCAGTAAACAGGATAAATTTGAACACCGTACTACAGCTGACTATATAATTAATATATAGAATAAATAGCAACAGGGTATGGATCCTTGAGGAACGCTATAAGAGATATTCTGATGAGAGGATTTGCAGTCTTTATAATGTACTAATTGTTCTCGATTTCTTACGTATGATTCAGACCATTTATATATATTGTTTCGTATGCAATAATGATCTAGTTTCTTTAATAATATTTGATGGTCAATGGTATCGAATGCCTTAGAAATGTCTAAGAATATGCTTATTGTGTTATTGTGTAATGCCAGTTATCAAATGAGTTCAGTATATCATTTTTAAAGTTAGTTAGGGCAGTCTCAGTTTAGTAGCCTCGTCTAAATTCATATTGTGCCATAATAAATATGTTATGAGATTTATAGAAGTTCACAATTTTGTTAAACATATTTTTTTTCCAGTACTTAACTCATGGGTGGTAACACTGACACTGGACGATGATCACTAAGTAGTTTATTATCTCTTGCCCTAAAGATGGGTGTTACTCAAGTAATTTTTAAAAGGTCGGGAAATATGCCCGTGGTAAATGATACATTACGCACGTGTAGTATAACATGAGATAATTGTGGCACCACTTGTCTCAAAACACTCATGGGGGTGTCATCCTTACCTGGAGAGGAATTTTGCAGTTGGTTCAAGGCACTTAGTAATTCTGATTCTGTAATGGGTGTCATAGATGTTGATTCTATTTTATTATGCATAAACGTGGTAAAATTTACATTACAATCTTCGATGTTTGTTGCCAGATTTTTACCAAGTTTAATGAAATAATAATTGAAATATTCTGTCATTTCTTCTGGTTCGATTATTTCTCTGCTGTCGTGAAAAAATGTTGTACTTAATTTGTCACGTTTACGTCTATTCAAAACTGGGTTTATTATGCCCCAGGTTTTTCTGGAGTTGTCAGACCATTCCTCAGGCTTTGTCTTAATGTAATTATCTTTTGCTGTCCGTACTGCGTGAGTGACCTGATTACGAACCCTACGGAACTCCTCTCCATATACGATTGGTCTCCTATCATATTTCCTTGCTAGTTTATTTCTTTCTCCTACCATTGACTTGATCTCTGTTGCTATACATGACAAATTGATGGCATGCTTTAACAATGGGAAATGTTTACTGAAAGATGCATTGAAAATAGTAAAAAAAAAAAAAATTACTGTATATTACATTTAGGTCATTTAATGCCAAAATTCAATCTCATTTTCCGTTTACAAAGGTTGCTCAGATTTATTTATATTATCTTGGCTGTAATTTCAGTAAGAAATAATGCTAGTATTATTACTCTTATTTTTCAAGATACCTGCTTCAGATTTATACACAGAAAAAAACAGGAAAGTAGTCAGAAATCTTGCTCTATACAATACCATTTATAAAATTATTATTATAATTATTTGACCAAATTTGATCTATAATGGTTGCTGATGTGGAAGTTACTCTTCTTGGATTATTGATAGCATTAAAAAAAAAGAGCTTTGAATAGCAAATATTTATAAAATCGGTAACTGTCATATCGTTGTTGTACTTCAATAAATCAAGGATAAAGTCTCCAATGAGGTAACACATGTTTTCATCACTGGTAACAGATATCAAGTCAGTGAACTTTGTAAGGAAATGTCTACAATCAGTATGTGGTCTTCGATAGATTACACCTACAATAATATTGTTCGAGTTTCTGTTACCAATTTCTATAAATATAGTTTCAATAGACTGATTTTGCATATTGAGATCAGTTCTTATGTGGCATGTGTAACCTGCCCTCAGGTACAGAGTTACTCCACGCCTGTGACGATTTGTCTGAGAATTTGGTATAACTGAGAAGCTTGTACAAATCTCCTGTATCCTTAATTAGCATGGTTGGAGAGAACATTACTACCGGTTGCAGAACGAGGAGTTTGATTGGAAATGAGACTGTACAGAAATGGCAGATCCAGTGTTTAGTTATGTACCTTTGGTTGATACTGGTACCGTCACTATTTTGGGCGAGACAATCGACAGAATGCAGTTGGAGAGGGCTGTGAGTGTGTCTGGTTTGACTCCTGGGATGTTTAAGGCATCTGGAGATACAAAAGTGTATTTAGGTACTAATTTAATAAATTTCATTATAAATGTATGAGTGCATTTGTTCCAGAGGACTGATCGAAGAGCGTGCTGGTAAATGTGTTTAGCAGGAAGGGTGATGCCCTGGAAAAAGGAAATTATGGAGGCACAAAGGTTTTGGATCAGATGATGAAGATAATGGAGAGAGTCATAGAAGGTATGGCAAGGAAAAGAAAAAGTCAATATTGACGATGCAGTTTTGGTTCATGCCTGGCAAAGGGACCCAGAATCCTTTGTCAGGTAATGGCACCACTGATGCAGAATTCATTGTCTGACAGCTTCAGGAAGAATTTATAGGACGAAAAGGGAAGAATGAGTTACTGTATCCTTTGTTTTTGATGATTCGGAGGAGGCTTTTGAGAAAATGCCAGTCGTCTGGCTGTAGCAAGAATTAAGGAAAGCTATGTAATCACATGGAAGGGGTAAAAAGTCACCAGCATTCCACCTTCGTTCGAATCTTGTCTCTTCCAGTCACGTCATCGTCCCTACTTTCTCTAGTTCCATTTTCCCATCATTTATACACCAGATTGCTTCTAATCACTGTTTCCCTTCTTCCTTTTCAGCTCTTACCCTTTTTCCTTTCAGTATTTTTGTTGTTCATTGTTTCCACTTTTATTTTCGATTTTCATTCTTTCCACTTTCTCTTACGTTCTCTCTCACTGAAATCATTTCCGTTTTACTCATATTTTCTACGGTCTTTCAGTCAGTCTATTTTTTATTCCTTTATTTGCCTTAATATTTCTCTGATCAGCGTCCAAATGATGGAAATTCAGCTATCTGGGATCAATTTTTGCTTTCTTTTCTGTGAGGGATCTTCAAATGGATTATTTTCTTCACCAAAATGATAAAAGAATGCCCGATCAGTGTTATTGTTGCTGTAGAGTAGCTTGGCCACTGACACACCACTGACAGTCAAAACCAATGGCCTATCATTGACAGAGCAAGGAAAAGCCGCTGACTCCTGACACATAAATGCCACACAAGTGACAGCCATGACCACTGACACTGCATATCACAAACATATTACTTACACGCCATTGACACAACCATGACTGTTGCAAATTATGTACAATATTACGTATTATTATATATAACACCTTTGGGTGGAACTAGAGGATGGAAGGTGTGAAAGCAATGAAGAAACTCAAAATGGGGAAAGCCCCAGGAATTGATGCCCCAGGAATTGATGGAGTGTGTGGTAAAATGCTGAAGCATGAGGGAGTGGTAGTAGTAGAATGGATGTGTAAGATGTGCAGATTGGCCTGGAAGGAGGACTGGAAGTCAGGCATAATTATTCCCCTGTAAAATGGAAAACAGGAAAAAGTGTGTTAATCATAGGGGCATTTATCTTAGGGGGGGTTGTAAGCGAGTTTTCGACCATTTTTTTTTTTTTTTTTTTTTTTTGCCCAGTTGATTCATCTGTGACTGCCCCGCATATGTGATACATATTACTGTCATTATTTCCTTTATAAGCAGGTGTTTTGGCCCATATTCGTACCCGAATCGCAGGAGTCGCGGGGGGGTGGGGTGTGTAGAGCCGTACGCCATCGGGGGGAGAGGGAAAATGAAATAAGTCTTTTGTTTCAGCAATATTTCCTTTAGCTAACCCTTTGCTATTCTCTTTGACACGTAAGAGAAAACTGTATGTCAACAGGCGATTTTTTTTTTTTTTTGATAATTTATACAAAATTTCAGCTGCCTAGGACCAGCAGCATGGAATTTCTAAAGGCTCTATCTGCAATAAAGGATTGTTATGAATTTTTATACATTGTAATCATTCTTGTCAAAATTTCAGCTGCCAGTGATCAGTGGATTATGAATTGGACCAGTATTCCGATACTCGAAATAGCTACATATGGGATACAGTTTGGGGGAAAAACCTGAGGTAATTCTGTGTCTAGAGCTTTGAAACTTTCTGAAAATCCTGGTCATATGTTAGTGAAATTTCTGGCACAAAATTTTGGCTACACGTGACAAGTGGATTAAGAGTTACATGTCTGCGAAGTATTCTGGCTTTCAAAGTGCCGCACTGTGAACAATTACAATTAAAAAAATAAAAAAAGTACTTTCTCGCTTATTTCTAGACGGATTTTGATCGGTAAAAAAGCAATTTGTTCAGAATTTAATGCTGCATAATTCGTTGGAAATGGATTTTGGATATGTACAATACTTTCTGGCCTATTTCTATAAATATAATGGTTGTTTACACTTTCAGAGATTTCCTATGTTTCTCCTAAAATAAAGGGTTGTAAGAAAAACGCTTTCCAACAATTTGTTGTCCTTGAAATTCTAAAAATGGCATTTGAATGGTAGAAATTGATCAAAAAATACAGGAGAAAGTACAAAAAGCGTTAACTTGTGGTTTCAATTACTAACAACTTCTTAATGTAACTGGAAAAGTGTATAATAGGATACCTATTGACAGAGTTAGGGAAATAACAGAGGAATTAGTTGGCGAATAACGGGGAGGATTTTGGGAAGTGATGAGGTTGCGTAAATGAGATATACATTCGTATGTCCTTGGTGGAAAAGTTTCTAGAGAAGGATACGGCCTTCATGGGTTTGGAGAAAGCATTTGACAGGGTGGATAGACAAGGATTGTGGAAAATATTATGAATATATGGAGTAAATCGGAAGTTGCTTAATACCGTGAAGAGTATGTATAAGGAGGCAAAGGCTGGTGTGTGTGTGTTGATAGTGAATTGAGTGAATTTTTCTGTTTGAATGTGGGATTCAAATAGGGCATGTGTCATGTCTCCAGGGTTGTTAAATCTGCTAATTGATATGGTTATAAAAGAGGTACAAGGTAGGGCAGTGGATGTTGGAGCGGCTTTAATGAGAGAGTGCAACGTTTGGAAACTCCCTGTACTGTTGTTTGCAGATGATACTGTATTGTAAGGTGAAGACAAGCGGGAACTACAAGGCTTTGTGAATGAGTCTGGGTGAGTATTTAAGCAATGGAATCTAAAGGTGAATGTGAGGAAGAGTAACGTTATGGTCTTCTAGAGAAATGAAGTCACTGGATGTACAGTGAGGTCGGATGATGAGGAAATGGAAAAATGTGAGTGCATATAAGTACTTGGGTAATGTGATGAGTAAGGATGGAAGTTTGGAGGGTGAAGTGCTTGAAAGGATACAACAAGGAAGAAAGGCTGTGGGTTCTTTAAAAGGAGTTATAAGAAACAGGGAAGTGAGCATACTGTAGAAGTAAAAATGTTGCTGCATGACAGTATTGTGATACCAGCTCTAACATATGGAAGTAAAGCTTGGACAGTGTTGGACGAACACAAGTCAAGAGTGAGGGCAGTGGAAATGAGTCATATGAGTGGACCATGTGGAGTTACATGGAGAGACAGACTGATGAACAAGAAGTGAAGGAGCTTTGTGGTGTGAATGTGGATGCGGATGTGATAGAACGTGTAATGAGAAATACGCTGAGGTGGTTTGGCCATGTTGAGAGGATGGAGAGCGTGAGGCTAACGAGAAAAGTAGCCTATATGTGAGTGTGGTGGAGGGGGGCAAGAGGGAGGGGGAGGCAAAGGATGAGATGGAGGAATGGAGTGGAGAGGTATATGAGGGAAGGGGGTGTGAGCTGGGAGCAGGGCAGTGAAATGGCGGAGGACGGGGCGACATGGAGGCGATTTGTTTGTGACCATCCCTTACAGGAATTAGATGTCTAGCATTGGATTGATTGATTAATAGGCAGAAAGTGAATATACTCTTGCATCATCGTAAGTGAAAATGTTGTCAGAACCATCATGTAATGAAGTCTGCAGCACAAAATCTTCAGAAATGTAATTTAAAGTTCTCCATGCTTGGTAAGTTGTGTTTCAGGAACCTTGTAATAATTCTAGTCATACTGAAACAGAAAGTTTTTTTTTTATGTAAACTGTATTTACTGTTTATTTATAAGGCATTCCAAACTTTCTCATTACGTCAGCAAGGCAACTGGATCCCTCGTAGATCACACTATTTTCAATTATTTGGTGACTACAAAATCACATGACATAAAAACTCTTTGCATCACAGTTTTCCCTCAGTAACATGCCCTCTGGCCTATACATAGGCAAAACTAATCTGTGTGATGGGAAGTGCTAATTCATCTCTTGGCTCGACACAGACAGGCGTACAGTCATCCATGAAAGTCCTCTATTCCCACCTGCTTCTGTGTACATGAATTTTGAAATTTAGTTAATTCGAGCAACAGACAATGATGACACAGTCCTCTGTACAGGCATAGTAATCATTGCTAGTTTTTGCCTACTCACTGGACTCATTTTCAAAGACCATGGAGAGAAGCAGGGGAGATGACACGAGTTTTGTCAGTGACTGTCCCTATGTAATCTTGTCTCCCTAGGATTCGTCGTCATTAAACAAATATTTCTAACAGTATTTCATGTGGCACACAAGTAATGTAACCTTACAATGAAGTGTGACGTGTTTTACTGTATATAGTGTGGCGTCCAGACTTTGCTAGGTGTTCACGTCTGCAGATCTACCCGGGATTAAATGTGCCGAGTGTCAGTGAGGAAAGAACAGGGGAGTTACGCTCGCCCTCAAACTCCTTCTCAAACTGTACTTTTTTTTTTCTTTTAATTGTCACTGATTTTTCAATACTCTGGATAACAACTCTCACTGATGCTGCTTTCCTTTATTCATGTTCCTCGCTTCCTTGCTTTTTCAGCTCTAAGTTCGTTCAAATCTCCCTCTCTTTTCCATTGTTTAAAAATAAATTTTCTCTTTACCAGATCCCATTTGAATCTTTACCTTTTTTGCTTCTTTCTTCGCTCCTAAATTCTGCTCTGCTCAAACTTCTCGTTTCATTGTGCCATCATAAGCATTCCCTAACCGATTCCTGCCACTTCTATCTTCCTTATAAAGATATTGTTAAATATTTTTGCCTTTCATCACTCTCCTCTGTGCTCTGCCCTTGCACATCCTCTCTTGTCAACCCTCTTCTCTTCCTGTCTCATCTCCTTTTTTTACCCATCCTCGCCCCGAAGGGCTCGGGGACGGGTATTGTTCTCACTCAGTTTGTCTGTTTGTTTGTTTGTTAGTCTGTCTGTCTGTTAACTGTACGCGGAAACTACTGGCACGCTTTTGACTAAAATTATAGGGATGATGGGCTATGATCTCATCACCTGATTAAATTTTGAGCCAAACTGGGCCAAGGCCTAGGCTGTAGGACCCAAAACTGTAAAAAAAAAAAAAGTGATGGCTAAAAATCGTTTTTTCGCCATAACTCCTTACAGTATCGTCATATCGACATGAAACCAAAACCTAATTGTATATCTTTCAAATCTGCATCCTATAACATGCCTCATATACATCAGGGACGTCACCACCCAGTTAGCGGTAGAGAGGTCAATGCCAGGTGGGTCGCCCTAAAATTTTAAATGTGCATAAAACCGTCAGTTATCACTCGATTTTACTCCAAATCTGATTTGTGACATCTTTGACTAGGTATCCTGTTGTGCTTAAACGTCAGCACTAAAATGACTGCCAGGAACAAGTCTGCTGTACATTGGTACCTCCTCTTGTTTTTCTTTCTTTTTATGTTTTTTGTCACTCTGTTCTCTGTCCTCCACTCCCTCATCAGCCTCTCCCCACATACCATGGACTCCAGCAATACTTGCTATTACCGGTCTGCATACAATATTGCCCGCCAGTCATGCTTCCTTCAAATAGTTTATGACCTCATCACCACAGGCGCTGCGCCTATAGTCCATCTTGGCACCGTTGCGGCTGAAACGCGTATGTAACTGCGGGAAAGGATGCTACAACTCGTATTTGAATTAGTTACATAACACTATATTACATTTCTGTGTCATTGTCAACTTCACGCCACTATGTATCTTATTCTAATATTCCGTGGTAGAAGAAATAATAGATAAACACGTGCTTCACTCTAGAATCTCAGTTGCTTCCAGATACATGGGTTAAGTTTCGGTTATCTGTTTACGTCGTTGAATATGCAACATAGCACCAGTGCCAACAAAGCCAAGTTATATTCTTGAATGTAAATATCACGCGTTATGATTGTGTGTTTTCAATGATTCATTTTTTCCTCCCACTGGCCAGGAGCTGTTTCAGTGGCACACGACTGGCTCACTCAAAAACTATGCATCTACTTGCAGTAGATTTTGCGTCATTGCTTGCAGAACTGTATATCGATGCCATGATGAGGAAAAAAATACATGATTTTGTGCAATATTTGATGGTTCATATGAGGGCCAATTTTCAACTGCACCTCCAGCTGCTTGAAACCGATGAATAGCTGCTTTGATGCTGGACAACCTCCGCTATATGCGTTATGAGTAATGTAAAGGAAATGGGGACAACTATTAACCCTTCCGTGGCTGCCACCGGCGTCGAATGATGTTTAGCCGATAAATGGCAAGGCGTCTCGTGGACAAGGGGCGAATGCGCCATTTTTTATTTTTTTTTGTTATGAGCGTTTAAAGTTCAGGAATAGGTGGCAGACATAGAATATTATAGAATAGCATGTTATTATATATCATTAGAATCCTCTGGAAGAGGCAAATTTATACTGCAGGAAAAAATGAAAACACACACACACACACACACACACACACACACACACACACACACACACACACACACACACACACACACACACAGTAAAACATGCGATGGTGTTTTTTCAGCATATAGTAATTATTGTTCAATCAACTTGAAATTCATTCCTATATTAGATGTAAATGAAACTAAGATACTGTGAAATTTTCAGCCAAAAATTCCCATAATTAATATTTTTCCTATAATTATTAATTAAATATTTTCATCTTATCGGCAACAGGTTGTTTTATTGTGTGTATGATAACCATTATATTGTTAATGACTGACACAATGAAGTTATAATACTCACCAACTATTTACAACTCCAACCGCACACCAAGATGAAGAGGGGGGGGGGCCCAATGGTTAGTAGTTGAGGACGTCATCGGAGTGTAAACAAAGCCAGGCTTCATTCACGTGCTTGGCGGGATGACTAGCAGGGGTGCTAGCGCGCGTCTGATTGGCTGAGAGGCGGCCCTTTAACTCTGACAGAGGGAGCCGCTCGCCCATTGGCTGCGCGCGTGCCGACATTCGCCCCTACAGCTCTGAAATCACAGACCCTCCCCACACTCCTCCTCCTCCCCTCCACGTGTGCAAAACAAGGGAGATTGAACCTAGAATTCTGAACCCACATGGGTCGGAATCGGAAAACGCTCTTCACCACGAGATTTTCAGTGTTTCCATCTATCGGAAAACATGCATAACTCATTTTTGATGGGGGTGGCGCATTCGCCCCTTGTCCACGAGACTCCTCGTTTGAGCGCAGCCTATAAAAATTGTAAAAAATTTTTGGGAAGTGAACGAACGTTCTGATCGTCTTCAGACTGACCTACACTACACTCCCATACACCCCATCAAGCGGTTCAGAGCCTGCTGCTGTGATGAGTGGATTTTCAATTTTTTCGCTTCTGGCCAAGCACAACTACACCCATTATCTCAACCCAGGCAGAAAATATCATCACTGTCCTCTCTTGCAAAACACGTGCAACCACCTGTTTATGATTATGAAATAATACAGGCACAAACAAAAAAGACATGATAAGTGAAAAATACATTTTTCTCTTGGTATCTTTACCTATTTGCTCAGGTAGTAGTAGTAGTAGTAGTTGTTCCCTAGGCAGTCTGGCCAAACAGCCCCGAGTCCCTCAGGAAGGCCCTGGCTGAGACCGGGCTTTCCCACAGAGCTCTCAAAGAGTGTATGTTGTGTTGTTGGCATAGGTGATTGTGTGCAATGCAGTCTTCCATAATGTGCTTAATAGTATGGGGTGCTGTGTTGCATCCTGGACAGGCATCAGCGACGGAGTCATCCAGCCTCTTCTGGTAGCTTAAGAGGGCTGGATGGTGCTCACATCTCAGCCTGGCCAGGTGGACCCTGTCCTCACGAGGGAGATAGGATTCAGAAGGGTGGATGTCAGGAGGCCGTGCATGCAGCTGTGTGTTGTCTTTAAGACTGAATGGAGCGGCGAGTGATCTGAGTGTGGATATGCTTCTGGAAGCTGATCTGAGGTGGGCGAGGGGGGAGAGATGAAAGTATTTGTGTATGGTATCGTGTGCTGGTTGTTGTTTTGATGTTCCTTGGTGTTGATGGATGTGCTGCCATGTAATATAGTGGATGTTGTGGGTTTGTGGAGGCTGCAGCAAGAAACTGGGTGCCTCTCATGTCTTGGTGATCCTTGACTCTGAGGACATTGGTTTCTTGATGTAGGTGGTCTGTGAGTGTAGTAGCTGTGCAGCCTGTGATTATCTTTAGGGCCTTGTTCTGTATGGTCTGTAGAGTGTTGTAGTGTGTTTTGGTGAGGTTAGAAGCCCAGGCAGGGCTTGCATAATTACCACTGAACGTATGTATTGTTTGTATACTGTGGTGGTGGTTTCTTTGTTGTGTCCAAATGTTGTATGGGCAAGTGACCTCAAAGCATTGAGTCTTGGTGTTATTTTATTTTTAATGTTTGTGATGTGTTGTTTAAATGACATTGATGTATTGTATGTTACACAAAGGATTTTGTGTGTGTGTGTGTGTGTGTGTGTGTGTGTGTGTGTGTGTGTGTGTGTGTGTGTGTGGTAGGGGAGTGTTGTTTACTGTGAGGTGTGGGATGTGACTGTGTTCTGCTGTCCTGTTTGTGAGAGGGTCACTGTAGATTTGGCTGGGGCTATTTTGAGCCTGTTTGTGGTGAACCATTCGTGTAGTGTGTTGAGGTAAGGTCGAACGATGTGTGTAGCTGTGTTTGCATTTTGGTGCATACGTGTAAGTGTTATATCATCTGCTATGTGTATCTGTGGTGTGTGGGGTGTGGGTATGTCGTGAATGTATACAGTAGGTTAAAGAGCGTAGGGGACAAAACAGATCCTTGGGGGACGCCGTTTGTGAAGTTTCTGATGTTCGAAGACTGACCGGCAAATGTTACATGTGCACATCTGCCTGCTAAGTAGTTTGCCAGCCATCTTTTTTTGTTATTGTGCATGTTTGTGTTGAGTATTTTGTTTGTGAGGTTGTGGCGGGGGATGGCATCAAAAGCTTTGCTAATGTCTAGCGTGATTAGGAGTGTTCTGTGTTGTGGCCTAGCTGAATTCATGCCATCGAAAACTCTCTCTGTAAGGTCTGTAAGAAGGGTGTTTGTGGAGTGTAGTGGCCTAAAGCCATGTTGTGATTGAGCTAGGGGAATGTGAGGTGTGACTAGTTGTAGTACCAGTCATTCAGTGACTTTAGAGGGGGTGCAGAGGGGTGTGATGGGGCGGTGTGAGGAGGGTAACGTGGGGTCTTTGTTGGGTTTAGCGATAGTGATGATAATGCCATGCTTCCAGATGTTGGGTATTTTGTTGTGTGAGTAGCTGTAGTTTGATATGTTGGTGAGTGCTTGTATGCCTTGTGGTCCAAGGTGTTTAAGGTGAATGTTGTCTAGTCCACAGGCAGATGAGTGCTTGAGGTTGTTAATGATGTGCTTCGTCTGGTTGTAATGAAAAGGTGCGTAGTCTGGGTCTGTGGGGATCTGTCTCTTACGTCGGATGATACATCGGTCTTCGGGATGGGGGTTTAGATGGCTGACTTGCGAAAAGTGATTGATGAGAGTGTTTGCTTGTTGTTTGTTTGAGGGTATGGTGTCTGTTGTTGTTGTGATGGCAGCGTGTGATTGTGTGGTGTTGCTGTTGGAAAGTGTGATCCTGTTTAGTGTTTTGTAGAGTTTGCTAATGTTTGTTTTGTGGTCAAGTGTTTGGAGGTAATTTTTCTATTTTAATGTTTGCTGTTCTGATATTTTATTGTTTATTTGAGTGTTGAGTTCTTGTATTTGTTGTACAGTGTCTCGTGTATGGGGTGTTGGGGAGTGTCGCAGTGCGTCCCGTTGTCTGATGAGGCCTTGAATTTCTGGTGTGAAGTTGGGGTTGTGTCTCTTCCTGTTGCCTCTAAGGATGTGTCTTTTGTTTGCGTTTTGTATAATTGTATTGAAAGTGTGCACAGCGGTGTTGATGTTTGTGATGGGTGTACTGTTTAGTATTTCAAAATGTTGTTCTGTTTCAGTTACAAAGGCCTCCCAGTTGGCTCTCTTATAATTAGTGTATGTGTGTTTGTGGCCAAGGGTTGATTCTGGTTTTGATAGTGATGATGATTGGGAGGTGATCAGAACCTAGGATTTTGACCACTCTCCATGATGTAGTGAGGGCGAGGTTTGGGGAGCAGAAGGTGATGTTTGGAGATGATGGGAGGAAGAGGGCTTGGTGTGGGATATGGGTATGTTGGTCTAAATTGTTCAGTATGAAAAGATGATCTGTCTGGGATTGTAGTACCAGCCCTTTGTCTGTGTTAGGGTTGTTGACATGCTAGGCCGACGACTTGGCGTTGAAATCACCACCCAGGATGATGTTGGGTATGTTAGTGACAGGGTTGCCAAGGTCGCGGTTTTCCCGCCAAATTGGGCTGGTTTTGAAGCTCTTCCGCGGGCAAATTTTACCGGTAACGGGTTGCGTTTTTTTGGGCTGGTTTGAAAACTGTAGCGTTTTTTGGGCTAGTTTGGAGTTAAACCACATCACGACAAAATACTGAGAGAGAGAGAGAGAATTGTTTAACCCGCGGCATCCCGTCAACGTACTTCCATGTCCTCACGTTTTGTCACTGCCAATCCCGTTGACGTACTTCAATGTCCTGCAATTGCAATATTCATAATTTCCGCAATTTACAAAATTCGGGCGAGATTTTCGATTCGCCCACCTACCCAAGCCTCCCCTACCTGCTGCCAGGCGGGCAGCGTCCCAGACCCCGCGTGACCCGCGCTCGCCCTTGTCTCAGTCACTCACCTGTTAGCAGTGACCCAGGTCAGACATGGCGCGGAAAGGTCTCTCAGACGACAAAATAGCATCCGCCCTGGAGGCCTTCACTGGAGATTGTGATTCTCCACTTGATGATGATGTGGTGGATCGAGATTACGTCCAGCCAGAGGAAGAAATAACAAGCAGTGATGAGGAGGTCCCTTCGCCCCGGAAAAAGCGGTATGTGACATATCGTAAGGCAAGGGAAGGCCAGCCTGCACCCAAACCACCTGCACAGACCTCTCTCCATCCCCTAGAGAGAGATTCTGATGAGGACGAGGACGAAGACGGCGGCTTAGGACGTGATGTTGCCTCGTGGTTGGGGAAGGAAAAATTCTCACCCCGAGGATCAGAAGGTGGGGCGAGAAGGCAAATAAGGTATGGTCCTAGTGTTTTGTCTGGGGAAAGCGAAAGTGGTGTGGTGGGAGTGCGGGGTGAAAGGGAAAGTGGTGTGGCGGCAGCACGGGGTGAAAGGGAAAGTGGTGTGGCAGGAGTGCGGGGTGAAAGGGAAAGTGGTGTGAGGGAGGCAGCACGAGCACGTGGTGCACGTAGGCCTGGGGGAGAGGAGGTGGAGCCACTCCCCAGCACGTCTTTCGGCACACAATATTCCCAAACTTCCTCCCCACAGCCCCAGGATGTGGGGAAAGGAAGGAAAGGGAAGGGAGAAGGTAAAGGAAAAGGGAGAGGGAAGAGAAGTGCGAGTGATGAAAGGCGCCGCTCTCCACCTCCCCAACCTCCCCCACCACCACCAATGTTGCGTTGTGCCTTCAGCCATGTTTCAGAGAGTACCATAACTTCCTACACTACTGAAACTGTGTGGGATGGCGATATGACGCTCAGTATAATGGTAAGGCCAGTCAGTATTTTCTAAGTCTTATATAAAGTTGAAACGGGTGTAATGTTTGCAGGAAAGTAATGTATAAGTTGAGAAATAGTGTAAGTTGAAAGAAGTGATATCAAAACTACACCCACTGTGTAAATCTGCGAAAATATGATGCTCAGTATAACACTCCGGTCAGTAAATATGTGATAGCAAGAATATAAAGTGGAAACGGGTGTAATGTTAGCAGAAAAGTAACGTATAAGTTGAAAAATAGTGTAAGTTGTAACAAATGATGTCACGAGTACACCCACTGTGTAAATCTGCGAAAATATTACGCTCAGTAGAACATTCTGGTCTGTAAGTATGTGATAGGAATGATATAAAGTGGAAAAGGGTGTAATGTTAGTAGGAAAGTAATTTATAAGTTGAATACTAGTGTAAGATGAAACAAATGATATCGCGGTAACACTCACTGTGTAAATATGCGATAATATGATGCTCAGTAGAATAGTAAGGTCTCCTATTATGTGATAGCAATTATATCAAGTGGAAACACATGTAATGTTAGTGGAGAAGTATTATATAAGTACAAAAATAGGTTGTAAGTTGAAATAATACTCATAGCGACTTCACCCTCTGTGTTATTATGCGCTATTATTACGCTAACTATTTACGTAAGGCCTGAAACTATCTCAAAACAGTTCTCTAAAGTGGAAAAGTGTATAATGTTATTAGGAAAGTATTATGTAAGTTGAAAAAACACAATACGAGTTTAAACAACAGTCACAGCGAGTTCACTCACTTCGTAAATAAGCGCTAACATTACGCTAAATGTTATCGAAAGGCCTGTGAATATGTAAAAACAGTTCAGTAAAATGTAAAATGGTATAATATTATTGGAGATGTATTATGTAAGTAGAAAAAATGATATGTATCATGATTCAGCAATGTTAGCGATTCATCGTGAACAGTTTGGCCGATTTCACTCGGTTTGCCCGATGGTACAATGCTTATTTCACCTCTATTTTTGTATAAAATCCAATTTACTCTTGTATCACATGTTTTTATGTTTGTAATAAATACATATCTACCTACTTTCATTGGTTTCCCGGACTTATAATACCATAGAAAACGTGAGAGCCTCAGACCACCTACAGAGAACACGGTACCATGTGTAACGAAGGTATACCTATTTAGGCAACTTATGGACCCCGGTGAACACTTTCTTGGTGATTGACCATTGTTTCTGACCAAAAGCGAAAGTTTTAGCAAAAATAATTTGGGTCCAAAAATGGTCAGGATTGGGGGGTACCAGTGGTGAAAAAGTGGTCGGGACGGGGCGAGTTAAACATACGGCAGAGAGAGAGAGAGACTCTAATACTCCCTTAGGGACCAGTGGGTGCAGCCCACGAGAGATCCAGAGCAGTTCTGGATAACTATATAACCATACAGATTCGTGCGGAGAGAGGGACTTCCAAGAATTAGGCAGTTTTGTTTTATCCCTTATCGTTGCCAGCAAGCAATGCCGCAGAAGAGCGGGTTTTCTTTCAATATAATTTAGTGAAAGTAAATTAAGAAACAGACTGCAGCATGAAACAGTTGAAAACACTCTTCATGTCAGAGCATGATTATATGCAAAGACATAAAATGTGTTGTAAGGATTTCACATCAAACAAAATGATGTTAGCAAGTTTCACATACGACGTAATGTACACAGAAAAGAACACAGTGATGATGATCATGAATTAATTATATAAAACACTAATTTCGCATAATAAGAGGATTTTTAAAATAATTATTGGTGCTGGGCTACTTTTGCGCTGGTTTTCAGTTGGGTTTCCGTGGGTAGAGCTGGGTGCGACTTGGCAACCCTGGTTAGTGATGTGGTGTATCTGTGGAGAGTAATTGTGTGGTACTGTGGGGAACGATTGCGGGTGAATGTATGTGTTAGATATTGTTATGTGTGACTTGTTACCAGTGCGTATTTTAACTGATTGTGTTTCTGTTGTGGTGTCATGTGGGGGGAGAAGTGACTTTGTGTGTGCACTAGTATCTGCAAGGTTCATGGATTTGTGTACCGGGGTGATAAGTCCACTGCCACAGCCGTCAGCCCGGTCTTGTCGAATGGTGGTGAAGTTATGAAATGGTGTTTTCTTTGCTCTGTGTAGTTTTGTTTCTTGTAAGATGGCAATGTGTATGTTCTGTTGTTTAATGAATTGTGTGAGTTCTTGTTTTTTGGTGTTTATGCCATCTATGTTTAACTGAAGGATGTTTATGTTGTGTGTGCGATGTGTGTTGGCTGCTGCAGCAAGGGGGGGAGGTGGTGTGGGTGGAGGGGAAGGAGTAGGAGGAGGTTGTGATGAAGGCAAGGGTTGAGGTGGATTAGGATGGGTTGGATGGAAGGAGTTGGGGGACTGGATGATGTGGGAAGGATCGGTGGGTTTGGCTGTGGAGGTGTGAAGGAAGTAGGAGTAGGATTGGTAGGGGGGTTGGTGGGCTGGGGGAAGGAGCATAAGGAGCAGGTCCTGGTGTTTGTGTAATGTTTTCTGGATGCAAGTGTTGTGCAGGTGTAATGGGTCCAATTCTTGCAGGAATTGCACTGAACTGAACCCTTTGTCTGTCGGCTCGACGTGATAAGTTTTGAGCATGTTGGACTTATGTATTTGTTGGTGGGTCCTGGATTGCTCCCAATGTCCCCGGCTAGAAGAAGTCATCGAGAAATGACAGCCGGGGAGTCATTTCTCGGTGTAGAAAAAGCGGTGTTGTTGTGTGTGTTGTGTTAGGAGATGTGATACTTGCCCGGGCGACCGAAGCCACTCCCTGGTACTCGAGCCCCGTGAGGGGCCGGAGGGGGGGGGGGTTTGCGGTGGTTTGGCCCCCATGCTGTCCTGCTCAGGTTTGTTGTAATGGTTTGGATCATTCGATGCTTTGCGACTTGTAGAAAACTGTGAAAAGTTTCGGGAAGTGAATGAACATCTGGGACATGAGACTGACCTTCACTTCACCCTCTCACATAATTATCATCTGTCAGTTCACCACCTACTGCCGTGACCAGTGGATGTACGATGTTTTCGCTTGTGGTCACGCATAAAAACACATAGTTACACCCATTATCTCGACCCAGACAGAAAATATAAACTTTTTCCTCCCTTGCAAAACACTCACAACCACTCTGTTAACGAGACAGCAACATATATTGCGAAAATAACAAGGTAAAATGATAGAGAAAGGTGAACGTGTTATTACAGGAAAAAAAAATGTTTTCCCCCGTCTGTAAAGGTAATTATTTCAGCTTTCTCTCTGTATTTGTAATAATTAGACTTATTCGTAGTTTTGAAACTGCATTACGATTCTATTTTTAGCCATGCACGTGGTGTGGGAGCTGGAAGTTGCGACTAAACTTCTGTATTGCTAATCGGATCTAACCCTCCACATTCATCCCCCGTGGGAGTGACTAGCCTCGGAGGACGGGTAGTTTTCTCATTTAGGTCTGAAAATTCAATCCTTTCGCTCCCTTTTCCAAGCATGGGCACAACGATAACGGAAAAAGTAACTCGAAACTACCATAAATATATTTTATATCAAAAAGGTGACACAATATTCATAATTTTTTTTTCCAGCCATTCCTAACATATTATGTACTGAAATCATTCGATATCATCATATCTCATATATGCGCAACATTTCAGCACCATTAGCATGGTTTAGGGGGTAAAAAAAAATAACAACACCTGCGAAGTTGCACTGCGGCAGCGCCTCTGGGCAGTGGATATTGATTGATGATGTATCTGCAACTTTCGCGCTCCATTGCCAGCCACAGGATACAAAAACCCACACTGGCAGACGAAAAAAGATGTATTTCAAACAGTTTCGGCGACAGCTGTCGCCCTCTTCAGTGGATCTACAGACCAAGAGTGGTACATGCAAATGCTGAGAAGCTGCTTATATGCAGGGTGAGGTTGGGAAAACGTGTCCTCACCCTGCATATAAGCAGCTTCTCAGCATTTGTATGTACCACTCTTGGTCTGTAGATCCACTGAAGAGGGCGACAGCTGTCGCCGAAACTGTTTGGAATACATCTTTTTTCGTCTGCCAGTGTGGGTTTTTGTATCCTATTTCATGGTCACGATAGTGTGACTCCTCAGCCGCCAGCCACAGAATGGGTCTAGGAACCTGAGATTTGCACTGTTAGGTCCGTCTGAACTTTCTCTTCAATATGGCAAGGAAAAAAAGGAAATTTTCGAAGCTTCAGAAAACGGCCCCCACGTCTGACTGGGGTGTACAGAAATTCCGGACCCACGGCCACAGAGGGGTTAAAGATAAACACACTCTATTAGAAACTGAAATGGATCCACCTGTGGCCCAACTGCAGTCAACCTGCAATACTACTTTTAGTTTTAGTTGTACTACACAAACAAGATAGACACATGGCTCGGATTAAAGTATTTTAGATAACTAGAAATACTTGTCCTACAAACTTCCACACCTGAAAGGTTTACATAGTCCCGTGGTTCACCATTCATTTTGGGGCAAAGCCACTATGCTTGGACCATGAAAAATTAACAAAATAAATTTAAAACCTTACACTACTGATTTACATGATATTATACATCACAGCTTACTTGTGAGATTGTCCTCATATAGGGTCATGTGTTTTCTTGTGAGGTTTGAGATTTATTCGTGTGTTTAATAATAATACTGAATGCAGTGATAGTTAGAGAAGTGAAGGGGGTACTGGCGAGCTGTTGGAGGCCCAGGGAACAAGAGATGAATGTTTGGTATAACAGTACATTCAGCGCTTTAGGAGATGAAAATGAAGGTGACGATGTTGTTGAAGACAGCGGTAGTGTGCATGGTAGAGATATTTCCTGCCTGATGGTCGCCATTATTTACAACAAGTTCTTACCTCTGTCAACGAAGCTGGAGGAGGTCACGTATTCATTTCTGTTTTTATTTGCCGATATCGAAAGATTCGGTAAGCATGTTGGTCACTTCCGTATGTTTGTCTGTCTGTTTCTTTGTCTGTCCTCTACAGGTCACAATTTTGCGCCAGCCATTCTGAAGAAGTCAAAGGGTAGATACCCCAAAACCCTGGAAGCCTATTGTTTTTCATCAAACTCGGACAAAGGCCCTGGGCTGTGTAGGGGTTGAAACTCCTCAATAGCCATGCGTCCGGAAATCGCTGGGACCCAGTAGTCGGCCAAGGCACCATTCTTGTTTTGTTTTTGTTTTTTTCAAATTTCGAAAATCGCCTTTTTTTTTTTTTTTTTTTTTTTTTTTTAACCAAATGGAAGAGAAGCGTCTGGCGACCCTGGCAAAGCAATTTTTATGTTCCTAAACCCATCTTGTGCTTCAAAATGAAGCGTGAAAAAAAATCGCCAAATGACTGCCTTCACGCTGTTGACAACTAAGCAGACACATGACTGGCTACATGCTGGCAAAAACCAAGTAGACACATGACTGCCTACGTGCCGGCAAAAACCAAGCCGACACATGATGCCTACACGCTGGTGATAACTAAGCAGACACATGATGCCTACACGCTGGTGATAACTAAGCAGACCCAATAGGATCAGAAGGCAAGTGCTCCACCTACGACAATTTTATCACTTTGTTTGTTCACATGATATCACCAAAAGTTCTCAATGAATTTCAAAGAAATTTTGTGGAAGGGTGGGCTATAGGCCAAGAAAGAATTTATTAAATCTTAGGGCAGATCCGGATTCGGATCCGGAGTATCCCGCACAATCTCACCAAAAGTTCTCATTGAATCTCAGTAAAATTTTGTGAAATGGTCGGCCATGGGCCAAGAAAGAACTGCTTAAATTTAGGGGTGGATCTGGAGTATCTTGCACGATATCTCCAAACTGTTTTAATGAATTTCAATAAATTTTTGTGGAAGCATGTACCATGGACCAAGAAAGTACAGATTAAATTTTACGGCGGATCCAAATCCGGATCAGGATCCTATGTATCCCGCACAATATCTCGAAAACTTCATGAATTTCTATAAAATTTTGTGGAAGAGTGTGCCATGGGTCAAGGAGCAGTTCAATAATTTTGGAGTCGAATCCGGATCCTATGTATCCCACACAATATCTCCACGAATCCGGATCCATATCCTTTTTAATGGCCATTTCACTGGTGGAGGCATGCACTCTCTGCGTGCTTTCTAGTTTATAACTTGTTGGAATCTAAGGAGTGGGAGACTAATGTACTGCATTCCTCTTAGGAACCATATGTGTTATTCTGGAAGTTATTATTGCCAGTACGTGTGATGTTTTACTTGGCAATGTCTGAGCCAGTCATTACGTTCACGATAACTTTTTGACAAAGTTTATGTACCCTGCACCACAGTTTAACTATCGATCAGTCTGTCTACAGCCAGAAGCCTTAATCCTTAAAGGGCTGGCCACAAACAATTCGCCTTCATGTTGCCCTGTTTCCTCCCATTTCACTTCTCTCCCCCAACCTACATCCCCCTCTCTCATATACCTTCCTACTCTATCTACCCCTCCATTTCATTCTCGGCCTCTCCACCCCCTCTCTCCTCACTTCACCTCATTCACATAGCCTCTGTTAGTTTCTCATTCTCCATCTTCTCCACGTAGTCAAACTACCTCAATGTATTTCTCCTGATGTATTCTATCTCATCCACATTCACACTACAACGGTGCTTTACTTCCTCTTTTGTCACTGTGTTTCTCCATGTAACTCTCTATGCTCTTCTCAAAGTCATTACCACTGCCCTCACTCTTCACTTGTGTACCTCCAGCAAGGTCCAGTCCAAGCTACACTTCCTTACTTTGCAGTGGAGATCACAGTATTGTCATGCAGTGACTTTCTTTGTCTC
The DNA here is from genome assembly GCF_032717465.1 of Coenobita brevimanus. NCBI lineage: Eukaryota > Metazoa > Arthropoda > Malacostraca > Decapoda > Coenobitidae > Coenobita > Coenobita brevimanus. The sequence goes on along the minus strand of NC_136999.1, from coordinate 24,857,419 downwards.
TTCCTATTTTCTTATCACTGCTCTCAGTGGAGTGGTAACTTTCTGTTTTTTTGTACCGTTTCAAACACTTCATCCTCCAAATTTCCATACTTACCCATCAGACTACGCAGGTACTTAAATGCACTCACATTTTACATTTTATCACTATCCAACTTCACCGTGCATTCAGTGACTTCATTTCAGTAGAAGACCGCAACTTTACTCTTCCCTACATTCATCTTTGTAATACGTTTCTTATATACTCTCCCAGGCTGATTCAACAAGCCTTTGTAGTTCCTCTTCGTATTCACTTAATAATACAGTATCATCTGCAAACAACAGAGCAGGATGTTTCAAAACCCTGCCATCTCTCATTAGGGCCGCTTCAACATCCGCTGCCCTATCTTGAATCTTGTTTATAACTCCATCCTTATACAAATTGAACAACCATGGAGACATGGCACATCCCTGTTTCAGTCCAACATTCAGACAGAGCAATTCAATCAGTTCACCATCCACACACACTGCAGCCATTGCGTTCTCATACATACTCTTCACACCATTCAACAGCTTCCCATTTACTCCATATATTTTTAATATTCTCCACTTTCCTTCCTATCTTTTCTGTCCTGAGGTTTCTCCAAATCCATGAAGGCATTAAACAACTTCTTTTTGTTCTCCAAAAATTTTTCACTTTACAGTTTAGGATGAATATGTAATGTACACAACCTCTTCCCTTTCTGAATCCTCTCCGTTCTTCTCCAAATAATTCTTTAATCATTTCCCTAATTCTGTCATTCCATGAACATTTTTAGTAAATTGTTTGTATGTTGATTCCTACCATCTCACTACTATTCTAAACGTGTTAAATTAAAAGGTATTATTTTTCTTACCCTTTTTATAATAAAAAACAAGCAGGTATATGTTGAGGGAGTGAAGCGTAATGGCAAGGGACAGGGCGACATGGAGGAAATTTGTTTGTGGCCACTCATAACAAGATTAGGGCGTCTGGTTATAGATAGTTAGCCACCTCACTAATTTACTGGATTGACCGTAATGCTATAGATATCTCTGTTTCACTCTGTTCTTTCTTTCTCTGCCACTGTCATCCATAATATCGGTTTCTTACTGTCACACATAATGTTTTCTATGACCCATAATCTTGCTGTGTCACAATCACCTAAAATCTTGAAGTGTCACAGTCACCCATAATCTTGCTGTCTCACAATCACACATAATTTTGATCTCTCACAATCTCCATAATTTTACTCTCACAGTCACCCACAATCTTGCTCTCCCACAATTACCCACAATCTTGCTATCTTAAATCACCCATAATCATGCTCTCTGTCACAGTTATCAGTAACCCCTCTCTCTCTCTCTCTCTCTCTCTCTCTCTCTCACACACACACACACACACACACACACACACACACACACACACACACACACACACACACACACACACACACACAGTCACCCATAATCTTGCTCTCTATCACCCATAATCTTGCTTTCTGTCACCCATAATCTAGCTCTCTTATCACCTATAATGTTGCTTTCTCACTCTCACTAACAATCATGCTTTCTCACTCTCACCAATAATTACCAATGAAGACGTGTTGCAAACTTCTATATCGCACAGAATACTGCTTTTTGTTTTCTTCATGTGATATCACCCACACTTCTTCTCTCCCTTTACAATTTCTCCTTAATTGTTGCTGTCTACCTTTCTACATTTGTTTCCTTGTTCGCTCCCGTTTCCTTCTTTTTTTGACTTATTTTTTATGTATCACACCTACTGCTTTCTCCAATCATTTATCTTTTTTTCGATCCGTCCATTGGAGTCATCTCATCTTAGTATTACAACCTTGTTTTTCTTCTCTTGCCTTATAAATACGTTCTTTTTAATTCCATTCTTCTCACTACACAAGTGCTTTCAATTCCCCTCCTCCTTCCCATACTATAATTATTCCTTTCATCCATCACAGTCTCGTCCCTCTTATATCTTCATTTATCTTCTTTTTTCTCTTGTTTTCCCTTGTGTGTGTGTTTTTTCCTTTCGCATATCTCTCCTCTCGTTTTATCCCCTCCTCTCCCCTGCCGCTCATTTATCATTGCAAAGCAAACTCCTTGTATTAATGATGTTCCTTCCTTCTCTCTTTTACTCCTATTTTCATTTCTTCTTTTGTTGCCAGTCGTCCTGTCCTCTCGTTCTGCTCTTCACATTGAATTTAAGTGTCAGTTCTTCCTTTTAATATCAGAAACGTGCGAGTGATGCTAAAAATAATATATATAAAACTCAGTCTCCTTTCAACAAATCCTTCATCCATTCCACTGCCACCTCTCTTACTTCATTCCAACCACTTCCCTGCTCCATCGGCATTTTTGCGTTTCATCTCCCTTCAGTACATTTTCTCAAATAGCAATATAGGCTATCTTCTCCCCCCCACCGCTTCCAAACTCATTTGCAACTGCTCTCCAGCTCCATTAAACCCGACATTCACTTGCTTCTCCGGTTTCGCTGCTAATTATCCTCATATCCTGCCCCTCGATCGCGATACCCCTCAGTTATTTAGAACTTTTTATGTTCCTATACGTGTATATTTTCTTATACTCTGCTATACTGAAGTTTCTTTCCGTTGACTGACTTTCTTGAACTCTCTTTTTCTGTCTCTGTGTCTCTGTCTTTGTCTCTATCTGTCTGTCTGTCTGTCTGTCTCTCTCTGTCTCTCTCTCTCTCAACAACACAATCCGTTATCACACAGATAAACCAGATTTACACATACTGTGTACTTGTATAATTATGGCTGAGCACCTGAACGCAATCTATCAACTCGGTCACAACATCCGGAGAACAAGTCATCCTCATCATTGTCTTGCATACACTATTCGACAAGTTTAATCTTCCATATCCAAGTAGTTTTTGTGACCCTCGGATCTTATAAGAACATAATAATAGGGCCTGTCAGTTTTTTCTGTCAAAATATACGTCGTATGACCTTCTTTCTCATAGTCTGCACTTTGTGCTTGTTATACGTTTGTTTGTACTGTGTAGAATACAATTTTGGTGTGTGTGTGTGTGTGTGTGTGTGTGTGTGTGTGTGTGTGTGTGTGTGTGTGTGTGTGTGTGTGTGTGTGTGTGAAATCATCTTGCAAAAATACCAAAAGCTATGAGTATGTATTAATATGAAAAACTTAATTCACCATTTGTTTCTAATTAATTATACAGGGTCACACACACACCAAAAAAAAAAAAATAATAATAATAAGTTCATCTAGTGTTCGCTGCTGAAAAAGTTAAGTTTTAATAGAGATTTTAAGTAACTGCTTTTTTCGTATTACACTGAACGAGAGGAGAGTGAGTAATGAATGCCAAGCAGTGATCTTTATATATATCGAAAAGCTGCCTACAACTGAACATGAAAATCTTATTCCTCGTTACGAGAGAGTGAGACTGAGAAAGAGAGAGAGAGAGAGAGAGAGAGAGAGAGAGAGAGAGAGAGAGAGAGAGAGAGAGAGAGAGAGAGCTAGGTTGATGCAAAGGAAGTGAATTTGTTTTTTTAGTTCATTCTAGTTTAAAGGCAGGATTTAATATCTTAAAACACTGTGTTACTAATCTTTTATCGATAACCAGATTAAATCAGCAGACTGTTCAGGCATCAGCATTACGAATAAGCTACTCAGAATCACCAGACACACCTACAGATAACCACCGCATTATCTGACGTAGGATATTACTAATCTCACGTTCATTATAGTGTGTATGTGTGCGTGCTTGCTTGTGTAAGTGGAAGAGGAGAAAGACTGAGGGTTTGCAACAGCTCTAGGTAATAGGCAATGCTGGCTAATCATCTGGCAATTAAGGAGCATTAAGCTATCATTGACAGGAATTGGTTTACAGGGTAGTCTCTGATTCCTTGGATACCTGTGTTTCCCTCCTTGTTTCTCTCTAGCTTTCTCACTATCACCCATGATCTTGCAGTCACTATCATCCATAATTTTGGCTCTCAGTATCACCTATAATCTTGCTTTCATTATCATTCTTAATCATATTCTCTCACTATTACCCCACAATCTTGCTACCTCACTATCACCCATTATTCTCTCACTCTCTCTCTCTCTCTCTGTTTCTGTCTGTCTGTCTCTGTCTCTGTCTGTCAGTCAGTCAGTCAGTCAGTCAGTCAGTCTGTCTGTCTCTGTCTCTGTCTCTGTCTCTCTCTCTCTCTCTCTCTCTCTTTCTCTCACACAGACACACAAAATCACATGTAATCTTGCTCTATCACCGCTCTCTTCGTACCGCCCATAACCATCCTCTCTCACTATCACCCGCAACCATCCTCTTTCACTATCACACGTACTCTTGATCTCTCACTATCACCTTTATTCTTCCTCTCTCATTAACTCCTATATCTTGCACTCTCACTATCTCCTATAATTTTTGCATCTCACTATCGCCTATACTGTAGTCTTTCTCTCTGACTGTCTTCTTTAATCTTGCGCTATCCCTATTCCCATATAATCATGCTTTCTCACTGTCATCTACAATTACCTCTTAAGTCTTGCAATGAACCTCCTATATTGTTTAGAATACTACCTTTTGTTTTTTCATTGATTATCACCCTCTCTACTTCTTTTCTTTTGCTAATTTTTCCTCATTTTTGCTCTCTTTCTTCTACGTGTTCTACCATCTTAACCCCCTTTTCCGTCATATTGTCACCTTTTTCTTACATATAACAACTAATGCCTCCTCCATTTCTCTTCCTCCTTTCTTTGTAATTTTTCTCCTTTCATCTATGGTAGGCTTGTAATTTTTGTATTTCAACTTTATTTTTTTCTCTCTCGCTTTGCAAATGTGTTCATTTTAATTTCCTTCTTCTCACTACTACTGCTTTTATCTTTTCCTCCCTCCTCTTTTACAATAATTCTCCTTTCATCCATCACAGACCCGTCCCTCTTATATTTTCATTTCTCTCCCTTTCTCCATTGCTTTCCCTTATATTGCTTTTCCTCTCTCATATGTCTTTTCCCTTCCTCTTCCTGTCGTTTATTATTCCTAAAACCAACTCTTGATAACTTCCTTTATTTTCCTTTGCTCTTCCTCTATTCTTTCCGTTTCTTCGCATATTACAAGTTGTCGTATCCTCTCTTTCTGCCATTCACGCTGAATTTATCTTTTTCAGTTCTTTTTCTCTTTATGAGTCATAAATGAGCGAGTGACGCTTGTAAAAAGAAACAGATACTCAGTCCACTTTCCACATATCCTTCGTATATTCCTCTGCCTCCACACGTACTTTCGAACTACTTCAAGGTTCCATTGGCATTATTGCGTTTTATATCCCTGGACATTTAGTCATAATGCAATATATTCCTTCACCCCTCCCCCGCTTCTAAACTCATTTGCAACTGCTCCCCACCTTCCATTAAATCCATCACTCAACTGCACGCATGCCTCACCGGTTTCACTGCCAGTCTTCCTCATATCCTGTCCCTCGATCGCAATACCCTTTAATGTAGTGGACAGTTTTTTTTTTTTTTTTTTTTTTTAGAACATTGTAATTTCCTATACATGTTTTTGAAAATTTTTAACCTATACTGTCCTTTCTTTCCACTGGCTGACTTTTTTCAACTCTCTCTCTCTCCCTCTCTCTCTCTCTCTCTCTCTCTCTCTCTCTCTCTCTCAACAGCACAATCCGTTACCACACAGTTACAGCAGATTTACACATACAGTACGGTATGTTTGTTTATGGCTGTGCTTCTGAACGCAACATATAAAATCTTTCACATCACCCGGAGAACAAGTCATCCTCATCTTTGTCTTGCATTTTTACACAGACTTAATCATCCATTTCCCAGAAGGTATTTCACCCTCCTATCTTGTAAGAACTATATAACAGGGAGTCCCTTTTTTTGACACAGCACACACTATATAATCTGTGCCATACGTTGCACTTTGTACTCGTTTTGCGCTCTGCGTACCGTGTAGAACAGTGTTGGCTGGGTAAATGAGTGTGTGTGTGTGTGTGTGTGTGTGTGTGTGTGTGTGTGTGTGTGTGTGTGTGTGTGTGTGTGTGTGTGTGTGTGTGTGTGTGTGTGTGTGTGTGAAAGCATCTACCAAAAATACTGAAAGCTATGAATATATGTTAACGACAAAAATTTAATTCACCATTAGCTCTTAATCAATTTTACAGTCATAAAAAATCAAAAATATATCTAGGATACACAGCTGAAAATATAAGTAACTCCATTTTTTGTATTACCCTGAACGAGAGGAACACAAGCAATAATCTTTTATATACATAGAAAAACATGATAAAGCTGAGCATGAAAATCTTATTCCTTGTCACGAGAGAGAGAGAGAGTGTGTGTTTGGCTGATGTAATGCAAGCGTCTTCATTATCTAGTCCTTCCTAGTTTAAATGCCGGATTTAAAATTTTCAGGCACTGTGCTACTAATCTTATATCGATAACCAGGTTGTTTTTAAGCAGACTGTTCTGGCATTGGCCTACCGAAGAAGCTACTCAGAATTACCAAACATGCCTAAAATTAACCATCGCATTATCCAACATAGGGATATTAATACACTCACGTTCATTACTTGTGTGTGCGTGCATGCGTGCGTGTGTGGGTGGGAGGGAAGGAAGGCAGAGGGTTTGATTCAGTTATAGATGGTAGGCAATGCTAGCTAATCATCTGGCAATTAAGGACCATTTGACTATCGTTGCAGGAATTGAACAATTGGCACATCATTAATATACTGGATAGTCTTTGATACCTTGGATATGTCTGTTCCCCTCCCTGTTCTTCTCTTGCTTTGTCAGTATCAATCATGATCTTGCTGTCCCGATCATCCCTATTCTAGCTCTCTATCACCCATAAAATTGCTCTCACTATTATTCCTAATCATGATCTCTCACTGTCACCCCATAATCTTATCTCACTGTCACCCATTATTCTCTCTCTCTCTCTCTCTCTCTCTCTCTCTCTAAGACACTCAAAATCACACGTAGTCTTGCTTTGTCACTACGACCCACATCCACCTCCTCTTACTATCACCCGTAACCATCCACTCTTACTATCTCCCACAATCTTGCTCTCTCACTCTCACCATAAAGTTTCCTCTCTCGCCAACTCCTCTATCTTGTTCTCACACTACCTTCTATAATTTTCGTCTCTCACTGTTTACTTTAGTCTTTCTCTCTCATTCTCCTATAATCATGCGCTTTCATTATTTTCTATAATCTTGGTTCTCACCATCACGAATAATTACCCATGAAGTCTTCCCATGAACCTCCTGTATTATATAGAATACTATCTTTTGTTTTCTTCACACATCATCACCTCCTCTGTTTCTTTCCAGTTCTTAATTTTTCCTTATATTCTGCTGTCTTGCTCCTACGTTTTTTTCCTTCTTAACACCCGCTTCCTTCATTTTGTTACCATTTTCTTATGCATGACAACCAAGACCTCCTTCATTTCTGTGGTTCATTTCTTAGTCATTTTTTCCCTGCATCCATTATAGGCTCGTAAATTTAGTAGTCAAACTCTATTTTTTCTCTCTTTCGCTTTCTGAACATGCTCTTTTTAATTTCATTCATTTAAACTCATTACGACTGCCTTTCAGATTTCCTCCCCCTTTCCTTCCTATAATTCCTCTATTCATGCATTATAGTCTCGTCCTTCTTATATCTTATTTTCTCTCTCTTCTCCTTTGCCTTCCCTTATATTGCATTTCCTCCCTCATGTGCCTCACTTGGATTTATTTCTTCCTTTCCTCTGCCTCTAGTTTATTATTCCCAAAACAAGCTCTCCCAGTATGCAACGCTTCATGTCTCATATGTCTCCCTTTCTTTTATCTCTTCCCTTACTCTGCCTCTAGTATATTATTCAAAAAAAAAAAAAAAAAATTCTTATTAATAAATTTCTTTCGTTCTTCCACTCCCCTTTCCATTTCTTCTCTTGTTGCCAGTCGTCCTATCCTCTCTTTCCGCCAGTTACACTGAATTAATCTTTGTCAATTCTTTTTTCCTTAATGAGTAATAAATGAGCGAGTGACACTAAAAAAAAAAATAATTATAAACAATAATTTCTCAGTCCACTTCCACAAATCCTTCATATATTAATCTGCCTCCACTCGTAGTTCTTTCTAACCACTTCCCGGTTCCACCGGCACTTTTGCGTTTCATTTCCCGGAAGGACATATTCTCAATTTGCAATATATCTTCCCGCCCTCCCCCCGGCCCTGCTTCCAAACTCATTGGCAACTGCTCCCACGTTCCATTAAATCCATCACTCAACTTTTCGCACGATTTTCCAGTTTCGCTGCCAGTTTTCCTCATATCCTGTCCCTCGATCGCTATTCTCTTAAGTTTAGTGAACACTGTTTTAGATTATTTTAATTTCCTATACATGTAATTGTATTTTTTCATTCTATACTGCAGTTTCTTTCCATTGACGGACTTTTTTCATTCTCTCTCTCTCTCTCTCTCTCTCTCTCTCTCTCTCTCTCTCTCTCTCTCTTTCAACAACACAGTCCGTTACCACACAAACACAGCAGGTCTACACACAGTACACTTGTACAATAATGGGTGAGCTTCGGAACACAACATATGAAGTCGATCACAGTATCCGGAAAACAAGTCGTCATCTTAGTGTTAACTGCAACATTTCACAAGGTTGATCATCCATTTCCTAGAAGCTTTTTCTGACCCTCGTATCATTTAAGACCTACATTGTAAGCCTTTGCCATTTTTATATATTTTTTGTCACAGTCTGTGCAGTATAATCTTTCTCAAAGATTGCACTTTGTACTTGTTATGCTGTCGTGGGTACTGTGTAGAACATAGTTTTGGTTGGATAGGTGTGTGTGTGTGTGTGTGTGTGTGTGTGTGTGTGTGTGTGAAAGCATATACCCCCCTCAAAAAAAAAATCGAAAACCATGGATACATAATAAGGAACACTTAATTCGCCACTACTTCTTAATATTTATATACGGTTACAAAAAAAAAAAAAAAAAAAAAATCGTGTGGCGTACACAGCTGAAAAAATTAAGTTTTTATTTCGAACTATAAGTAACTTTCCATTTAATATTACACTGAACGAGATGAACACAAGCAATAATATTTTATATTTTTAAAAAAGCATGATAAAGCTGAGAATGGAAATTTTATTCCTTGTCACGAGGAGAGAGAGAGAGAGAGAGAGAGAGAGAGAGAGAGAGAGAGAGAGAGAGTTTGGCTGATGTAAAGCAAGGGTTTTCATTATTTAGTTCTTTCCTATTTAAACACAAGATTTTACATTTTGAAACCCTTTGTTACTGATCTTACATCGATAACCAGATTATTTATAAGCAGATTGTTCTGGCATCAGCCTAGCGAATAAGCTACTCAGAAGCACCAAACACACCGACAGATAACCAACGCATTAATAGACGTAGGAATATGGGAATATTAATACTCTCACGTTCATTATGGTGTGTGCATCCTTGCGTGCGTGTGTGGGTGAGAGAGGATGAAGGCTGAGAATCTGAAACAGGGCGAGATAATAGGCAATGCTTGGCTAATCATCTGGCAGTTAAGGACCATTTGGTTATCGTTGGCCGTAATTGGACAGCTGGCACACCATTAACTTACTAGGTAGTCTCTAGTGCCTTATATATCTCTGTTTCCCGCCCTGTTTTCCTCTTGCTTTCTCACTCTCACCCATGATCATGCTGTCCCTATCATTTCTAATCTTACACTCACACTGTCACCCATAATCTTGCTCTTATTATCATTCCTAATCATTATCTCTCACTATCACCCCATAATCTTGATCTTTCACTGTCACTCATCTCTTTCTGTCTGTCTGTCTGTCTGTCTGTCTGTCTGTCTATCTCTCTATCTCTTGTCACCCATCTGTCTGTCTGTCTGTCTGTCTGTCTTTCTCTGTCTCTGTCTGTCTGTCTGTCTTTCTCTGTCTCTGTCTGTCTGTCTGTCTGTCTCTCTCTCTCTCTCTCTTTCTCTCTCTCTCTCTCTCTCTCTCTCTCTCTCTCTCTCTCTCTCTGACACACAAAGTCACACGTAATCCTTCTCTGTCACTACCACCCATAACCACCCTCCCTCACTATCATCCGTAACCATCCACTCTCACTATCACCTATAATCTTGCTTTCTCAGTTTCACCTTTCGGCTTCCCTCTCTCACTGACTTCTATCATCTTGCTCTCTCACCATTTCCTACAAATTTGTATTCTCACAATCTCCTATAATCTTTCTCTCTCACTGTCTCCTATAATCTTGTGCTCCCACTATCTTCTAGAATTTTCCTCTCTCAATCTCACCTATAATTATCCTTTAAATCTTCCTTTGAGCATCCTATTTTTTTTTTTTTTGAGTACCACCCTTTGTTTTCTTCATTCATCATCGCCTACTCAATTGCTTTCTATTTGGTAATTATTCATTATTTTTTGCTGTCTTCTACACTTTTCCTTCTTCACCCCCTTTCCTTCAATTTGTCACCTTTATCTTATTTATCACAACCAATGCCTCCTCCATTTCTCTAGTTCTTTTCTTTGTCATTTTTCTCTATGCATCCATTATAGGCTTGTAATTTTAGTATTCCACTTTTGTTTTATCTCTCGTTTTCATTTTTTTTTTCATTTTAATTTTTTCTTGTCACTACTACTGCCTTTTAATTTTCCTTCCCCCTCTCTCCCTATAATTCCTTCTTTCATCCATCACCGTCTTGTCCCTTATTTATTTTCATTTCTCTCCTTTTCTCCACTGCCATTCCTTATATTGCATTTCCTCTCTCATATGTCTCTTCCAGATTCTCCTTCTTTCGTTAATTATTCCCAAAAGAAACGTATGATATTAATAACTTTTTCTTTGCTCCTCCACTCCTCCTTCCTTTTCTTATTGCCAGTCATCGTATCCTCTCTTTCCTCCATTCACTGTGAATTTATCTTTGTCCGTTGTTCTCTTAATAAGTCATAGATATGCAGGTGACGCTTATAAGGAGAAAATAATAAGTACTCAATTCACTTTCCAGAAATCCATCATATATTCCCCTGCCGCGATTCGTACTTCATTCGAACTACTTCCAGGTTTCATTGGCATTTTGTGTATCTCTTCCTTGAAGAACATTTTCACAATTTGCAATATTTCTCCGCCCTCCCTGCTTCCAATTTCATTTGCAACTTCTCTCCAGCTTCCATTACATCCATCACTCAACTGCTCGAACGCTTATCCGGTTTCACTGCCAGTTCTCATATCCTGTCCATTGATCGCTATACCCATTTAGTGGACAGTTTTTTAGAACATAATTTCCTATTCATGTATTTGTATTTTTTGTAACCTATACTGCAGTTTCTTTTAATTGACTGACTTTTTTCACTCACTCTCTCTCTCTCTCTCTCTCTCTCTCTCTCTCTCTCTCTCTCTCAACCACCCAATCCGTTACCACACACACGCAGTATACTTGTTTATGGCTGTGCTTCTGAACGCAATTTATAAACTCTGTCACATCATCCTGAGATCAAGTCATCCTCATCTTTGTCTTGCTTGCATTTCTACACAAGATTAACGTTCCATATCTCACAAGGTATTTGAATCTCGCGTCTTGAAAGAACTATATTATACTGTAGGGTTTGTCCCCTTTTTTGATGTAGCATACACTATATGATCTTTCTCATAACTTGCACTTTGTACTTGTTTTGCGGTCTTGCGCACAGTATAGTACACAGTTTTTGCTGGATAGATGTGTGTGTGTGTGTGTGTGTGTGTGTGTGTGTGTGTGTGTGTGTGTGTGTGTGTGTGTGTAACCACGAAGAAATACCAAAATCTAAGAATATATGTGGAGAAGAAAAACTTAATTCACCAATATCTTTTAATAAAATTCTAGGGTCACAAAAAAACTTTCAACAAATTCGTCTAGGGTACACTGCTGAGAAGATTAAGTTTTCCATAATTAACTTTTTTTTTTTTTTTAACTGAACGAGGTGATACAGGCAGTAATATAAAAAAGCATGACGAAGCTGAGCATGAAAATCTTCATCATTGTCAATATGAGAGAGAGAGAGAGAGAGAGAGAGAGAGAGAGAGAGAGAGAGAGAGAGAGAGAGAGAGCGTGTTAGGCTGATTGAAAGCAAACGTGTTTATTTTCTAGTTCATTCTACTTTAAATACAGTATTTGTCATTTAGAAACACTGTCCTGCTAATCTTATGACGATAATCAGATTATTTATAGGCAGTCTGTTCTGGCATCAGCCAAGAAAGTATTCTACTCACAATACGAAAAAAAAAAAAAATAAAGATAACCAACGCATTATCGGACGTCGGGATATTGACAAGCTCACGTTGATTGTTAGTGTGTGCATGCGCGCGTGCGTGTGTGGGTGGGAGGGGAGCAAGGCTGAGGGATTGAAACAGCTCGAGAATGGGTAATGCTAGCTAATCATCTGGCAATTAAGGTCCATTTGGCTGTCGTTGGCAGGAGTTGGACAAATGGCACAACATTAGTTTACTGGATAGTCTCTAATTCCTTGGATATCTCTGTTTCCCTCCCTGTTCTTTTCTTGCGTTCTCATTATCACCAGTGATCTTGTCATTATCATCCCTAATCTATCACTTTCACTATCACCCATAATATTACTCTCGTTATTATCCCTAATCATGATTTCTCACTATCACCCCTTAATCTTGGTCTCTCACTGCCCCCCCCCCAGTATTCTCTCTCTCTCTCTCTCTCTCTCTCTCTCTCTCGCTCTCTCTCTCTCTCTCTCTCTCTCTCTCTCTCTCTCTCCCAGACATACAAAATCACTCGTAATCTTAGTCTCCCACCCATTACCATCCTCTTTCACTGTCACCCATAATCTTGCGCTCTCACTAACACCTTCCTCTCTCATTATCCTCATCCTCTCTTACTATCTCCTGTTTTCATCTTGTTCTCACTGTCTCGATTAATTTCGTTCTTTCTTTATCGCCTATAATCTTTCTCACTATCTCTTTTACTCTTGCGCTCACACAATTCCTTTTTAATCATGCTCTCAGACTGTCATCTATAAATACCTATGAAGTTTTGCTATGAATCTCGTATATTGTAGAACACTACCTTGTGTTGTCTTCATGAATCATCACCCACTCTACTTCCTTCCATATTCTTATTTCTTTTTCTGATTTTTTTGCTGTCTTCTTTCTACGTTTTCTTCCTTCCTAACCCCCCTTTCCTTCATTCTGTCACCTGTCTACTGTTCAGTTCATTTGTAATGTTCTTTTTTCTATTATTGGCATCTAATTTTAGTATTAGAACTTATTTGTTTTTTCTGGCTTTCTAAATTTGTCATGTTTTAGTTCCTTCCTCTCACTACTACTGCCTTTCAGTTTTCCTCCCTCCTCCTTCCCTAGGGCTGTACCTTTCATCCATCACAGTCTCATCCCTCTTATATTTTCATTTCTCTCCCTTTCTCCCTTGTCTTCCAATACATTGCATTTCCTGTCTCATATGTATCCTTTTCTTTTATCTCCTCCCCTGCCGCTCGTATTTTATTCCCAGAACAATCTCTTCATTTAAAAACTTCCTGTCCTTCTCTCTTCCACTCATTTGTCCATTTCTTCTCTTATTGCCTGTCATGCTACCCTTTCTCTGTCTGTTCTTTTTCCCTTAATGAGTTATAAAAGCGAGAGTGACGCTAAAAAAAAAAAAAAAAATACAAGTTCACTTTTCACAAATCCGTTAACTATTCCCCTGCCGCCACTCGTACTTCTTTCCAACAACTTCCCGTTTCCAGTGGCATTTTTCCGTTTCATCTCCCCGAAGGACATTTCCTCAATTTGCAATATATCTTCCCTCCCCCCCGGCCCTGTTTCCAAACTCATTTGCAACTGTTCCCAAGCTCCACTAAATCCATCACTCAACTGTTTGCACGCTTCTCCGGTTTCGCTGTTAGTTTTCCTCAAATCTCGTCCCTCGATCTCCATCCTCGTAAAATTAGTGTACACTTTTTAAAAACATTTAATTTCCTATATTGCTGTTTCTTTCCAATGACTGACATTTTTCATTTTCTCTCTCTCTCTCTCTCTCTCTCTCTCTCTCTCTCTCTCTCTCAACAACACAGTGTGTTATCACACAGATACACCAGATTTACCAATACAGTATTATTGTATAAATTTGGCCGACCCTCTAAACGTATCCCATCAACTCGGTCACAACATCCGGAGAACAAGTCTTCGTCATCTTTGTTTTAACTGCAGTATTTCATAAGTTTAATTATCCATATCTTAGATGCTTTTTCTGACCCTTGTATTTTTTAAGAACTACATAGTAAGGCTTGCCATTTTTATTAATATTTTGTCACAGTCTGTGGTGTATATTTCTTTCTCAAAGTTTGCACTTTGTACTTGTTATGCGGTCGTTGGTCGTGTAAAAAACATAGTTAGGTTGGATAGGTGTGTGTGTGTGTGTGTGTGTGTGTGTGTGTGTGTGTGTGTGTGTGTGTGTGTGTGTGTGTGTGTGTGTGTGTGTGTGTGTGTGTGTGTGTGTGTGTGTGTGTGAATGGATCTAAAAAAAAAAAAGAAAGAAAGCCACGGCTATATAATAAGAAAAACTTAATTCGGTAGTACGTACCTTTCTGTGGTAGGTGGGGGTGCTCACCATCCACTCACTCGATGTAGTGCTGCTGTCGGGTTTCTGCCCTATCCTCTCCTCCATCCTTCTTTCCTTCCATCCTCTTCTATCTTTCTTTCCTTCATTCTTTCCTTGTCCTTCTGCCTACGGGTGAATTTACACTCCGTCTTCTGTCTTTCTTTCCTTCATTCTTTCCTCTTCCTTCTGCCTGTGGGTGACTCTACACTGACTGACAAGCCAAATGGTTTCCTGTACACCAGGAAACCATTTACTACGCTGGGTGGTAACCATATAACCAAATTTTGGCGCCTGGTGGTTAAGTGGGTAATTATTGCCCTCCTATCGGATTGAGCCGGTGAAGGTTTATATCCAAGGAGTAGTTGGGGTTGAATGCCCATGTAATGCCACTCAGGGATGAGTGAGGCTGGTCACTCTCATCTTAAAATGTCGGGACCAACTGCCTATCCCCGGGCTCCAACGCTTCTCATGGGGCAATGTAGAATTGGATGATGCATGGATGGATGGAGTGTAACAGGGTCAACGACAATTTTTCAAATAATTCATGTAGGGTACACAGCTGAAATATAGTTTTTACTTCGAACTGTAGGTAACTACCCGTTTCGTACTACACTGAACGATATGAGCTGAAGCAGTAATCATTTACATACATAGAAATGCATGATATAGATGAGCCTGAAAAGTTTGTTCCTTGTCAGTGGAAGAGAGAGAGAGAGAGAGAGAGAGAGAGAGAGAGATTTAGGCTGATGTAAGGCAGCGTCTGCATTATTTAGTTCTTTTTTTATTTAATCGCAGAAATTTACATTTTGAAACAAGTGTTACTGATCTTACATTGATAACTAGATTATTTATAAGCAGACTGTTCTGGCATCAGCCTAGCGAAGAAGCTATTCAGAATCAGCAAACACACCTAAAGATAACCAGTGCATTATCCGACGAAGGGATATTAATACTCTAACGTTCATTACAGTGTGTTCGAACTTGCGTGCGTGTGTGGGTGAAAGGGGAGGAAGGCTGAGGGTTTGAACAAGCTTGAGATACTGGGAAATGCTGGGTAATCATCGGGCAGTTAAGGACCATTTGGCTGTCGCTGGCAGGAACTGGACAATTGGCACATCATTAACTTACTGGGTAGTCTCTAATGTCTTAGATATCTCTGTTTCCCTCCCTCTTTTCCTCTTGCTTTCTCACTCTCACCCATGATCCTGCTGTCACTATCAGTCCTAATCTTGCACTCACACTATTACCCATAAGCTTGTTCTCATTCTACTCCTAATCATGATCTCTCACTATCACCCCATAATCTTGCTCTCTCACAGTCACCTTTTACTCTCTCTCTCTCTCTCTCTCTCTCACAGACATACAAAATCACACGTAATCCTTCTCACTCGCTACCACCCATAACCACTCTCTCTTACTATCACTCTTAACCACCCACTCTCACTATCACCCATAGTCTTGGTCTCTTATTATCACATATAATCTTCCCCTCTCACTAAATTCTATCATATTGCTATCTCACTGAATCCTACAAATATGCTCTCTCACAATCCCTCACTGTCTTTTATAATCTTGCGTTCCCACTACCTCCTATAATCTTGCTCTCTCATTCTCACCTATAATTACCCCTTAAGTCTTCCTTCGAACCTTCTGTATTTAGAATACTACCTTTTGTCTTCTTCATGCATCATCACCTACTCTACTTCTTTCCATTTGATTTTTCTTTATTTTTTGCGGTCTTCCTTATACGTTTTCTTCTTTCTCAAACTCCCCTTTCCTTAATTTTGTCACTTTTTTCTTAGGTAAAACAACTAACACCTCCTCCATTTCTCTTGTTCCTTTCTTCGTCACGTTTCTCCATTCACCCTTTATAGGCTTGTAATTTTAGTACTCCAACTCTATTTTTATTTCTCGCTTTCCAAATTGTTTCATCTTAATTTCTTTTTTCTCACAACTTCTACATTTCAATTTTTTCCTCCCCTTCCTCCCTATATTTCCTCCTTTCATCCATCACCGTCTCGTCCCTCTCATATTTTCATTTCTCCCCTCTTCTCCACTGCCTTCCTTTATATTGCATTTCCACTCTCATATGTCTCTTACGTTCTTCCTTCTCTCGCTTATTATTCCCAAAACAATCGTATGACAATGATAAATTTTCCTTTGCTCCACCACTCCTTCTTCCTTTTCTTCTCCCTCTGCCAGTCGTCGTAGCCTCTCTTTCCGTCATTCACTTTGAATTTATCTGTCAGTTCTTCTCGTAATGAGTCATAAATGTGCGAGTGACGCTTATAAGGAGGAAAAGAAAGTTACTCAGTCCACTTTCCAGAAATCCTTGATATATTCCCCTCCCTCCACTCGTACTTCATTCGAACTACTTCCAGAGTGCATCGGCATTTTTGCGTATCACTTCCCTGAAGAACATCTTCTCAATTTGCAATATATCTTCCCCCCACTCTGCTTCCAATTTCATTTGCAACTGCTCCCCACCTTCCATTAAATCCATTACTCAGCTGTTACACACGCTTCTTTGGTTTCGCTGCCAATTCTCCTCATATCATCTACATGTATTTGTATTTTTTATCCTATATTGCAGTTTCTTTTCATTGACTGACCAATTTTCAACTTTCTCTCTCTCTCTCTCTCTCTCTCTCTCTCTCAACAACATAATCCATTACCACCCAGTTACACTACATTTACACATAAAGTATACCTGTTAATGGCTGTGCTTCTGAACGCAACCTATAAACTCTGTCACATTGATCCGGAGAACAAGTCATCCTCATCGTTGTCTTGTTTGCATTTTTACGCAAGATTAATGATCTGTTTCCCAGAAGGTATTTCACCCTAGTATCTTGTAAGAACTATATAACAGGGCCTGTCTTCTTTTTGTTGCGGCATACACTATATAATCTTTCTCATAATTTGCACTTTGTACTTGTTTTGCGCTCTTTAGTCGTGTGTACTGTGTACAGTAGTACACTGTTTTCGCTGGATATGTGTGTGTGTGTGTGTGTGTGTGTGTGTGTGTGTGTGTGTCTGTTTGTTTTATATATGGAAAACAAAAACTTAATT
Organism: Coenobita brevimanus; assembly: GCF_032717465.1. Lineage (NCBI taxonomy): Eukaryota > Metazoa > Arthropoda > Malacostraca > Decapoda > Coenobitidae > Coenobita > Coenobita brevimanus. Next base: position 24,839,746 of record NC_136999.1, on the reverse strand, counting down.
CACCATTATTTTTTAATAAACTATTCAGGGTCACACACACACACACACACACACACACACACACACACACACACACACACACACACACACACACACACGCAAAAACTTTCATCAAATTCATCCACGGTGCACTGCTGAAAAAAATTCAGTTTTCATTTCAAACCATAAGTAACTCCTTTATTGATTTTGTTTACACTGAACGAGATGAACAAAAGCATCAATCTCTATATACATAAATATACATGATGAAGCTGAGCGTGGAAACGTTGTTCATTGTTACGGTGAGAGAGAGAGAGAGAGAGAGAGAGAGAGAGAGAGAGAGAGCGTGTGTTAGGCTGATTTAAAGCAAACGTCTTTATTTTCTAGTTCTTTCTAGTTTAAATGCAGTATTGATTATTTAGAAACACTGTCCTGCTAATCTTATAACGATAATCTGAGTATTTATAAGCAGACTGTTCTGGCATCAGCCAATAGAATAAGCTACTCAGATTAAAAAGAAAAAAAAAAGATAACCATCGCACTATCTGACGTAGGGATATTGACACTCTCACGTTGATTGTCAGTGTGTACATGCGTGCGTGCGCGTGTGAATGGGAGGGGAGGAAGGCTGAGGGTTTCAAAGAGCTCGAGAATAGGCAATGCTGGGTAATCAAGTGGCAATTAAGGACCTTTTTTTTTTTTTAATGCTAGGAAGAAGGAACCAAGTGCCACGACCCCGCAATAACTGTTCCTTCCAAGAGAAAAAAAAAAAATACAAGAGAGACACAGATTCAAGATCCGATCATTTCGACATGCCTGGACACACTGCGTTTGAAAGACTGGAGATCACAGCTAGTAGGAAATACTGACAGAGGGAGACAGTTCCAGAGCTGACCTCTTGCATAAATGAAGGACTGGAAGTAACGGTTAACTCTTGCGGTAGACAGTTGGACAGAAAAGGGTGCTACGCGCCCGTCGTAGAGGTGGAGGAATGCAAGCAGACAGTTCAGAGGAGCAGTGACCATTGAAATAGCGACAGGAAAGTGATAAAGATGCAACAGTGCGGCGAAGAGACAGAGGTTGAAGGGAGCCAGTAAGAGGAGAAGAGTTAATGAGACGAAAAGCCTTTGACTCCACCCTATTGAGAAGAGCTGTATGGAGGAAGCCTCCCCACACATGAGAGTTGTACTCTACACAGGGGCGGATAAAACCCGTGTATAGAGTCAACAACTGTGCAGGGGTGAAAAAGAAATGGAGTCGGCTTATCACACCTAACCTCTTGGGGGCAGATTTTACAATAGATATAATAGGATCTTTCCAAGTTAAGTCCCGAGTGTATGACACCCCAGGCATGTTCAAGGATGATGCAGGATTAAGCTGAATATTATTAAACATTAGTGGGTACACCTGTGGAAGATTTTGTCGGGTTAATAGGTGTAAGAACTGAGTCTTTGATGCATTAAAAACAACATTATTTTTACCTCAGTCAGAGATACGAGCCAAGTCAGATATTAGGTGTGCCATAGCCTCACCCCTCGTTTGTTGAAGTAACTGCTGAGATGGAAGTTGCTGGAATCGAATGGAAAGGTGAAGGGTGGAGTCATCAGCATACGAGTGGATAGGGTTAGATGTACAGCTTAGAAGGTCATTAATGAATTAAAAGAAGAGAGTTGGTGATAGGACAGAGCCCTGAGGAACACCACTGTTGATAGATCTAGGAGAAGAAAGATGGCCGTCTACAACAGTGGCTATAGAACGACCAGAAAGGAAACTATAGATGAAGGCACAGATAGAAGGATAGAAACTGTAATATGGCAGTTTGGAAATTAAACATTTATGCCAGACTCAATCGAAAGCCTTGTCAAGTACAATGGCAAAGCTTTCGCCAGTGGCCCGAAAGGAGGATGACCAGAAGTCTGAAAGGTACGTGAGAAGATCGCCAGTAGAGAGTCCCTGACGGAACCCATACTGACGATCAGAAAGAAGCTTGTGATAGGAAAGATGCTTTAAAATTTTTCTATTAAGAGTGGGACTCGAAAACTTTTGAGATACAGGATACTAAAGCAATTGGACGATAATTAGAGGGTTTGGAATGGTCACCCTTCTTTGGGACAGGCTGAATGAGAGCAAACTGCCAGCAAGAAGGAAAGCTACAAGTTGACAGACAAAGGCGAAAGTGTTTCTCTAGGCAGGGTGTGAGCACAGAAGTACAGTTCTTGAGGACAACGGGAGGGACTCCATCAGGCCCATATGCCTTGTTAGTATTGTGGCCAGTGTTAGCAGAAAATACATCAGCTGAAAAAAATTTAATGTAAGGCATGAGGAAGTCTGAGGGGGGAAGTGATGGAGGAACAGCACCGGAATCGTCTAAGGTGGAACTGGAGGAGAAAGTCTGAGCCAAGAGATCTGGTTTATCAGTAGAAGAAATAGCTACAGAGCCATAAGAGTACAAAAGAGAAGGCAAGGATGATGAGGTAAAGGTTCTTGGCAAAGTTCCAGAAGGAGCGGGAAGAATTCGGGTTGGAGAGTTGAGGGCATTTAGAATGGATAAGATTATTTTCAGCAGAGCGAAGAACAGACTTAGCACGATTCCAGGCAGAAACGTAAAAAAGATGTGATTCAGGGATGGGTTGGCCCTAGTACCTTTTATAGGCCTTCTCCTTGTTGTAGAGAGCATTAGAACAAGCGTGATTAAACCAAGGCTTTCTTGCATTAATCAAAGGATATGAGAAGGGAATGTGTGTTTCCATGCCCGAGAGAATAACCTCGGTAGTGCGCAAGGCACACTCAGATGGCTCACGGCCATTGAAGCAATAATCATTCCAGGGAAAATCAAAGAATATTACCTGAGGGCCTCCCTATCTGCAGTGCCAAAGTGCCACAGATGACGTTTCTTTGGAGGGTCCACAGGCCGTACCAGAGTGATAGGGCAGGTTAAGGTTATAAGGTTGTGATCAGAGGAGCCCAAGGGAGAGGAAAGATTAACACTGTAAGCAGGATTAGGAAGAGGTCAAGTACGTTGGAGCTCTCTCCAAGGCGGTCAGGGATACAGGTAGGGTGCTGTACAAGCTGCTCTAAGTCATGAAGGATAAAAAAGATGTAGGCTTGTTCACCAGGTGGATCAGTGAAAGGAGAGGAGAGCCAAAGGTGGTGGTGAACATTGAAATCTTCTAGAATGGAGATTTCAGAGAAAGGAGAAATGGATAGAATGTGTTCCATCGTAGAAGTAAGATAGTCGATGAATCTTTGACAGTCAGTAGAATTAAGAAATAAGTAAATAGTGCAGATATATTTAGTCAGAGAATGACAGGAAAGCCGAAGCCAGAGTGAAGAGAATTCAGAAGAATCGAGTTCAGGAACACGAGAGCAAGATAAATCGTTGCGTATATATACACAACAGCCACCTCTGGCTTTGAAATGAGTATAGAGAAAGTAGGAGGATACAGAAAAGGGTTTCCTGTCAGTTGCCTGAGACAGCTGAGTCTCAGTTAGGAAAAAAAGGTGAGGTTTAGAGGAGAAGAGTTGGTGCTCAACAGAGCGAAAATTAGAGGAAATGCCGCGAATGTTGCAGAAATGAAGAAGTGAGTCAGATAGTGGTTCCAGGCAGCTTGAGTCGTCACTGGGAGAGGGGCGGTAAGTGAGGGCATTTATGGTCCCTCCCCCCCAGGGACTCCGAGGCTATGTGCTGTGAAGCCATTTTTTTGTTTTTTAATTTTGGAAAAGGAAGTGTAGTGTGTACTTGTGCATGTAGGTTGGTGTTGATAGTTAGAGAAACTTGTATTAGAAAGCATGCTGGCCTACTCTCTGTGTTACTGAGACACTGAAAACGTTCAGCAAAGGTGGATGGTCAGCAACTAGTCCCGAGGGCTGATGAAACGGGAGCTCCAGCTCTCCCTGTCATTAGCTTTCCATTCACCTTGGGAGTACTGCCCTGCTCGACTGATGCTACAGTCTACTCCTCATTATAGGAGGTAGTGTCATTGGCAGGAGTTGGACAATTGGCACAACATTAGTTTACTGGATAGTCTCTAATTCCTTGGATATCTTTGTTTCCCTCCCTGATCATCTCTTATTTTCTCACTGTCACCCATGATCTTGCTGTCACTATCATCCCTAATCTTGCCATTTCACTATCACCCATAATCTTGCTGTAATTATCATGCCTAATCATGATTTCTCACTATCATCCATTAATCTTGGTCTCTCACTGCCACCCAACATTCTCTCTCTCTCTCTCTCTCTCTCTCTCTCTCTCTCTCTCTCTCTCTCTCTCTCTCTCTCTCTCTCTCTCAGACATAGAAACTGAAGCGTAATCCTTCTCACGCACCACCACCCATAACCACCCTCTCTCACTGTCACCAGTAACCATCCACTTTCACTACTACCCATAACCTTGCTCTCTCAATAGCACATACAATCTTCCTCTCTAACTTCAGTCATATTGCTCTCTCATTCGGTCCTACAAATTTGCTCTCTCAAAATCCCTGTCATCTTTCTCTCTCACTGTCTCCTACAATCTTGCGTTCCCACTACCTCCTATAATCTTGCTCTCATTCTCACTTATTACTTCTTAGTCTTCCTTTGAACCTCCTATGTTTAGAATACTACCTTTGGTTTCTTCATCCATCATCAAATACTCTACTTCTTTCCGTGTGAAAATCATTCTTTATTTTCTGTTTTCTTCCTTCTTAACCCCCTTTTTTCCTAATTTTTTTCATCTCTTTCTCATGTATCACAACTAACGCCTCCTCCATTTCTCCTGTTCCTTTCTTTGTCATTTTTCTCCATTCGTCCATTATAGGCTTGTAATTTTAGTAGAGAGGATAGTGTTTGGAAACTCCCTGTACTGTTGTTGTTTGCAGATGATACTGTGTTGTTGAGTGAAGACGAAGGGAAGCTGCAAGGCTTGGTGGATGAGTTTGAGAGAGTGTGTAAGAAACGGAACCTAAAGGTGAATGCAGGGAAGAGTAAAGTGATGGTCTTTGAGAGAGGTTAAGTTAGTGAATGTACAGCGAGGTTGGATGGTGAGGAATTGGAAAATGTGAGTACGTTTAAGTATTTGGGTAGTGTGATGAGTAAGGATGGAGGTTTGGAGGGTGAAGTGCTTGAAAGGGTACAGCAGGGAAGAAAGGTTGCTGGTTCCTTGAAAGCAGTGATAAGAAACAGGAAAGTGAGCATGGAAGTGAAAAAGCTACTACATGACAGTATTGTGATACCAACTCTAACGTACGGAAGTGAAGCTTGGACATTGTTGGAAGGACACAAGTCAAGAGTGAGAGCAGTGGAAATGAGTTATTTAAGAGGAGCCTGTGGAGTCACATGGAGAGACAGGCTGACGAATGAGGATATAAAGGAGCGTTGTGGTGTGGATGTGGATGTGATAGGAAGCGTTATGAGGAACACACTGAGGTGGTTTGGCCATGTGGAGAGGATGGAGGGTGAAAGACTGACGAAGAGAGTGTATGTGAGTGAGGTGGAGGGGGGAAGAGGGAGGGGGAGGCCGAGGATGAGATGGAGGGATGGGGTGGAGAGGTATATGAGAGAGGGGGGTGTGAGTTGGGAGCAGGGCAGTGAATTGCCGGGGGACAGGGCGACTTGGAGGCGATTTGTTTGTGGCCACCCCAAACGGGATTGAGGCGTCTGGCAATAGACAGATAGATAGAATTTTAGTATTCCAACTTCAATTTTTTCTCCTTAGCTTTCCAAAGTTTTTCATCTTAATATATTTCTTTTCACTACTACTGCCTATTAATTTTCCTCCCCCCTCCCTCCCTACAATTCCTTCTTTGATCCATCACCGTCTCGTTCCTCTTATATTTTCAATTCTCTCCTTTTCTCCATTGCTTTCCCTTATATCGCGTTTCTTCTTTCATATGCCTCTTCCCTTCCTCGCCTTGTTTATTATTCCCAAAACAAACTCTTGATAATAATAAAAACAAACTCTTGATAATAATAATTACTTTTCCTTTGCTCCTCCACTCCTTCCTTTTTTTTTTCTTTCTCGTATTGCCAGTCACCGTATCCTCTCTTTCCGCCAGTCACAATGAATTTATCTTTGTCAGTTCTTCTCTCAATGAGTCATAAGTGTGTGGGTGACGCTTATATGAAAAAATAATAATTACTCTGTCGACTTTCCACAAATCCATAATATATTCCGCTGCCGCCACTCGCACATCATTCGAACTACTTCCAGGTTCCATCGGCATTTTAGCCTTTCATCTCTCCGACGAACGTTTCCTCTCTTTACAGTATAACTCCCCCATCCCCTGCTTCCAGTTTCATTTACAACTTCTCTCCACCTTCCATTAGCCTAATTCCATCACTCAAATGCTCGCACGCTTCTCCTGTCTCGCACTTTCCTCATATTCTGTCCCTCGATCGCTATACCCATTTAGTGGACATTTTTTTTTTTATAACATGTTCCTATACATGTGTTTGCATTTTTTAACCTATTCAGCAGTTTCTTTTCATTATATGACTTTTTTCAACTCTCTCTCTCTCTCTCTCTCTCTCTCTCTCTCTCTCTCTCTCTCTCTCTCTCTCTCTCCCAGCAACATAATCCGTTACCACACAGATACACCTGATTTACACATACAGTATACATTTTTATGGCTGTACTTCTGTACGCAACCTATAAACTCTGTCACACAATGCGGAGAACAAGTCATCCTCATCGCTGTCTTGCATTTTTACTAAGATTAATCATCCATTTACCAGAGGGTATTCGGACCTCGTATCTTGTATGAACTGTATAACAGGATTTGTCTTTTTTTTTTTATGCATCATACACTATACAGTACAATCTTTCTCATAATTTGCACTTTAAACTTGTTTTGCAATCTTGGGTACTGTGTAGTACACAGTTTTGGCTGGATAAGTTCTTACCTACCTAATTGTTCTTACCTAATTGTATCTTTACAGGAATGAGTCAAGCTCGTACTGTCCCGTGTCTTAAACCATATTTATCGTACATATCCTTAAATTTGTGAATTGTTTTGGCACACACTATTTCATTCGGTAGTGCATTCCATTGATCAATTGCTCTGTTTGGGTAACTGAATTTCCTTATGTCTTTATCACCTCTCTTCTTATGCAGTTTTTTGCAGTGTCTTCTTGCTGATGCTTCTCCATATGTTAAGTAATCATTTATGTCTATTTTCTCCTTTCCTGATATGCATTTATAGAGCATTATCATGTCACCTTTTTTCCTTCTCTCCTGTAATGTTGCTAGATTCAGTTTATTTAGTCTTTCTTCGTAGCTTAGGTCCCTTAAGCTTGGTATCCATCTTGTAGCGGCCCTTTGAACTTTTTCAATCTTGTCTATGTGCTTTTTGAGATGAGGACCCCAGACTACTGATGCATATTCCAGGGTTGGTCTAATGAATGATGTTATTATCCTTCTTAGCATGTCTTCATTTATGTATGTGAATGCTATTCTCATATTTGCAAGCAGTGTATACATGTTCCGTACCTTCTCGCTGATGTGGTCAGCCGGAGATAGTTTGTTATAGATAATCACACCTAGGTCTTTTTCTCTTTCTGATGTGTATAGGGTTTTATTTCCTAACTTATAATCCCAATCAGGTCTTTTTCCACTTTTACCAAACTTGATTACATGACACTTGTCCGCATTGAATTCCATTTGCCATGTACTACTCCATTCATGAAGTTTATTTAATTCTTCTTGTAGCTCTTTACAGGAGTCTGTGTTAGTAATTCTCCTTTGTATTTTTGCATCATCTGCAAACATATTCAGATAGCTCTCATTTCCAGTGTTACTGTTTATATCATTTATATACACTAAAAACATGATTGGTGCCAGCACTGAACTCTGTGGTACTCCATTAGTCACTTCTTTCCATGATGAGTAGTTTCCTCTTAGTACTGTTCTCATTTCTCTTTTTATGAGAAAGTCTTGCATCCAACAAAACAGTTTGCCTCGAATTCCTCCTTGATGGTACAGTTTCCATAAAAGTCTTTGGTGTGGTACTGTGTCAAAAGCTTTCTTGAAATCTAAATAGATACTGTCCACCCATCCTTCCCTTTCCTGTATTGTGTTTGTTACTCTGTCATAGTAGCTCAACAGATTAGTAACACATGATTTTCCTTTTCTGAAACCAAACTGTCTTTCTGTTATCATACTGTGTTCTTCTAGATGATTTACCCAAGCTTTTCTTATAAGCTTTTCTAATACCTTGCTTACAACATTGGTCAGTGATACTGGTCGGTAGTTGAGTGGATTTTGTCTATTTCCTTTGTTGAATAAGGGGACAATATCTGCTTTTTTCCAATTATCAGGTAGTTTACCTTGACTCAAGGATTTCTTGAAAATTAAAAATAATGGTTTACTTAAATCCTTTGCACATTCTCGTAATACCCAACATGAAATTTCATCAGGACCACTTGCTTTTCCTCTGTCTAATCTACTTAACTCCTCCTGTATTACTTTTTCTGCTATTTGTGTATCTGGTAGTATGTGTGGACATGCATGTTCCACATAGTCCCTCTCAAAATTTTTTTCTTCTGTAAAAACTAATTGGAAATTCTTATTTAGTGCTTCACAAATATCTTTCTCTTGTGTATAAGTGATTCCCTCGTCCGTAATGGATTGTATTATATCTTTTACTTTGGTTTTGCTTCTGATATAGCTGTAAAACAGCTTTGGTTGATCACTACTTTTATTTATTATATCCTCCTCAAACTGTTTTTGGGCTTCCCTCCTTATTCTTGTATAATCGTTTCTTGCCTGTTTGTAATTATTATACGCCCTTTCACTATTGTGTCTTCTGTATCTATTTCACAACAAATCTCTTCTTTCTTTTGATTTTTTACATTCTGTATTGAACCATTTCTGTATTTTCTTATCTGCTTCTTTGTGCTGTGGGATGTACTTATGGACTCCTATTTCATAAAATTCACAGAATTTTTTATATACAGCATTTAAATCTTGTCCTCTAAGCTCATTTTCCCAATCAGCTTCTAAGAAATACTTCTTTAGGTTTTGATAATTTCCCTTTTTATAGTTTAGGCTCTTTTTGTAACTGTCATTGCTGTTAACTAGGTCATATGCTATCCTGAAGTTATAATTTAGTACCGCATGATCGCTTTTGCCGATTGGAGGGTGATATATTAAACTGTCAATATCAATTTCTTGCCTAGTAAATATTAGATCTAGCACTGAAGGTACATCAAGTCCTCTTTTTCTGGTGGTTTCCCTCACATGTTCCGTTAGGAAAAACTCTTGCACAAGATCCAGGAGCTTTTGGTCCCAACAGCTTTCTTGGCTAATTATATCTAGAGTATTCCAATTTATATTTGTATTGAAATCCCCAGTTAGTATAATTCTTTCCGATTTCTCTTCCATTTTATGTAGTAATGATCTTAAACTCTGAATTGTACTTTCTGCCAGGTCCTCATATTCGTCTCTTTCCCATGTGTTTGATCTGGGTGGCATGTACAAATTGGCTACAATTACTTTACCTTCAGATGTGTTGATCTCTACTGCAATCAGTTCTACTTGTGATGGTATATCTAGTTTTATTTCATTGATTTTTAGATTTTTCTTAGTTAATATTATAATTCCTCCTCCTTTTTTTTAATTTCTGTCTCTTCTCCATATATTGTATTCCTCTAAGTTTAGTATGTCATTGGATATCCTTGGTGTTAATTTTGTTTCAGTTTGGCATATTATTTGTGGTTCATTTTCTCTGACATAATCAGTGATCTCTAGTAATTTAGATACCATTCCATCCACATTTGAGTACATCAACTTTATCATCTTGTTTATATACTTGTCATGACATGGTTCTACTACCTTCCTCCTTTTTATTCCATCCTGTTTGTGTACCACTTTCGTACCTGCAATCCTATTACTTTCTAAACAAATTTCTTCTCCTCTTCTGATCTTCCCTCATTTTTTTTTTTTTTTTTTGCTTCCTCCCTTTTCTCTTTCAGTAATTCCAGTTCCTCTTGTGTTAGGCATCTTTTTATCCATACATTTTTGAACTCCTCTTTTTCCATAAGATTCTTTGCATTATTTAGTATCTCTTCCACAGTGTTTACACTCTGGAAAGTCACCTTTCGAGGTCTTGTCTTGTTTTTCTCGTATTTCACTAACCTTTTGTGTTCCTCTATGTCTTTACTACAGATTTCTTCTGATACTTGTTTCAGTAAGCTCATTACATTTGCCATCTCCTTTTTGTCTCTAGTGATCTTGTTTTTTGCTTCTTCCTCTTCTATACCAGTGATTACTATAGATTTGTTTATATCTTCTGAATCTCTGACTAACTTTGGATTGTTTTGGATTATTCTTTTCACTTCCTTCTTAATGCTTTTTTCCTCCACCCTTGTTCTTTACTTTCACCATTTCAGCATAAGTGGTTTCCACATCATTTTTGTAGCTTTGCACAGCTTCATTCACCTGTGTTTTCTTCTCCTCAGTATCACTGCTCTGGTCTATAAGACTGCTTACTGGCCTAATTGTCTCTGTGTCATTTTTGAACTCTTCCATAACACTCTCGTGATTGACTACTGTACTGTACTTGTGTGTGTGTGTGTGTGTGTGTGTGTGTGTGTGTGTGTGAAACCACCAAAAATACCAAAATCTTAGATTATATATGGAAAACAAACTCTTAATTCACCGTTATCTATTAATAAATTATTCAGGGTCACAAAAAAACTTTCAACTAATTCATCTAGGGTACACTGCTGAAAAAATTTAGTTTTCAATTGAAACCTTAAGAAACTTTTTTTTTTTTTTTTTTAAATACTGGAGATGATCAGAAGCAGCAATCTTTTATATGCATAAATAAGCATGATGAAGCTGAGCATGAAAAGTTTTTTCATTGTCACGGTGAGAGAGAGAGAGAGAGAGAGAGAGAGAGAGAGAGAGAGAGAGATTAAAGCAATTGTCTTTATTTTCTAGTTCTCTCCAGTTTAAATGTAGTATTTATCATACAGAGACACTGTCTTGCTAATCGTATAATGACAATTGTTGAGCGAGTGAAGCGACCAAGAACACCAAGTTTTGTCACAGCTTGGACCCCCGACATATGTACCCGAGCGAAATATTTATCGCATCAGCAAGAAATCGGGACAGGGGTTGGGAGGAAAACTCTGCAGTACAGAAGCCAATTTTGAAGTTACAAGATAGACACCAGTTCGGAAATCGCATAAAATCCTCTTTTTTTCATTTTATAGACAAGTCGTTCTTCCCAATAGTTTTTCCGTAAATCGAGGAAACGATTTTTTATAAGGCAGATTAGCGTAACAGCCGGCTGCGCAAGATGTAACGGTTTAAGGCTGCGTAGTATTTTCCGACGATTGCTGAGAGCAACCAGGATTTGCCTTTTCAAAACAAAAAAAAATACCTTTTTTTTTTTTTTTTGACTGAGTCCAAGTCAAACTAATACAATACCCTGATCGATGAAAGAAACTCTGAATATCTGATTTCTGATTCGAATCAGAGTGTACCTAGAGATTTGGTGAAAGAAATTTTTGTGTGTGAGTAAAAAACAAACTCAGCATTTGAATACTTTTACTACAGTGTACTGTACAGCTTAGAAAGTTGCTGACTTTCTGAAGACAACTGCGGTTAACTGTCAGTTAAGGAAATTAAGCATTCGTTACATTTGGTCAAGTATTGAAATCAAATATCAATTGCTCGTTCGAACATGTTCCCTCTGTCGAACACGTTCCACTCTATCAGTATGGACGCTTATTACATGTTCAGATTACTTGTAAGCAGACTGTTCTGGTATCAGCCAAGAGAATAAGCTACTCAGAAATAAAAAAAGAAACACTTAGAAAAAGCAAAAGGCAAAGTAAGCATTTGTATAGTTCAACTACAGTGTTCGGCTTAGCAAGTTGCCGTCTTTGTGAAGACAAATGTTGTAAAATGTCAGGAATGCAAATTAAGCATTCGCTACATTTCATCAAGTACTGAAATCAAATATGAATTGCTCACTCGAACACGTTTGGTCTCTCGAACACTTTCCACACTATCATTGTGGACGCCTATTACAGGTTCAGATTACTTAAAAGCAAACTGTTCTGGTACCAGCCAAGAGAGTAAGCTACTCAGAATTAAAAATAAAACACTTAAAGATAAGCACCTCATTCTTGGACTTTGGGATATTTAAACTCTTACTTTGATTGTTAGTGTGTGGTCACCACCAGAGGGCCGGGCATAAACAAATCATTGCCGTGTGCGGCTCATATTCCTGTTTTTTCCACTGGTCCTTGCCTTCCAACACCCTTCCGTCATTGCAGGGAGCAACATAAAGGTCTAGTGCTTACTTCATTATTGGTTGCGTTTTTCTGATGTTTGGCCTTAGCCTGTAGTTTGGGGGGAAAATTCAGTACGGCAGACAGGGCCCCCCTGGTCGGGTTTTCTCGTTTCTGCACATGCGCAGTACAAACTGTGTGACGTCATGGACGTGTCACTCCACTTCCCCTGCTACCATTGGTCTGTTCTGTCGTGCTGGTGAAGCTGACGCCCCGCTCACCCTGCTACCTGCCTAGGTGTGCAGCATGGAGTACTCGGGCCCTGCCACCCTCGAGGACCTTGAAGCTGACCTGGCGCTGAGTGATGAGGATGAGATGACTCAGAGTGACTGGCCACGGCTATCACAAAGTAGTAGCAATGTCTCGCTAGCTGGGAAAGCAGCTACAGAACCAGCACTATCTGTACCTGCTGCATCTCACCTCGTCAGCCAGGCATCTTCCTCTGCCAAAGCGCCCCGTGCATAACACCTTGGACAGCAACAGTGAGCCTTCATCCCCTGCTGCCAAATCCTCCAAGCGGCAGGAGACTTCTGCTCCTCTGCAGAGGGCAACCGCCCTTGGATCCAACACTCCTTGCCTCCTGCAGCTTGTTCAATCCCCCCAAGTTTCGCCATTGCTTCATGCCTCTACGCCTCCAGCATTCGCACCCAGGGCTGACTACATCAAGCTTTTATTCCAAGACAACCCACCTGTGGACATCAAACTTCAATGGTTGTCTGAGGTCAACCGTGCTTTTCACCTTGACTGCAGTCAAGATGTGTGCAATCAATTCCCGTTTTGTCTACGTCTCCAGACATCACAGAGACATCATAGATAGCGTATCTAAAAGAGAGTTCCTATCCCTTTCTTTGAAAATTCAAGACTCACCTGAGAGGCCCTGCAAGTTCCTATTTACCTCCTTACACATTATCCTGTCTGCACTGATCCCAACTTGACCAAGGAGCTCCCAGGTATCTACTCAGCCCGACATTTCCACCAGAATGGCACTCCTATCAACTAGCTGGTAGTCACCTGGAGCCATCCTCACTCGCCACCACCAATTGTCACCTTCAGCTTCCTTCCTTGCCTCCCATCTTGTGAGTTTTGCAAGATGAAGGACGAGCAACTGTGGTGCTTTCGATGCTGGGGCATTGGTCACATCTCCTGGTACTGGTCTGTGCCAAAATGGTGTTCATGGTGCTCTGGCCAACACGACACTCAGATGTGTCCTCACCGACCCCTTCCACCTGCTTCTGATACAGCCTCGATGCAACCCAACCCACCACCTCCAGATACCTTGCACTGGAAATGTCCCCGATGTCATCAAGAAGGGGTTAACGTTTGGCATGGCTGCACTAGACGCCGGGCTAACCCTGCCCCCGTTACTAAGGGTGGGGCTCCACTAGCGTCACCACCACCACCACCACTTCGCGCTGGCGCTCCCCCTGCCTCCACTGTCGGTTTGGACTCAGCTGCAGTCACCGAACTTCTTGATGCTGTTGCCACTCTCAGGACTCGGATTAGCTCACTTATGGCACGTTTCGATGCAACAGAAGCCTGCATTGATGGCTTGGTTAGCAAGCAAGCCACAATTGAGACAGCATTTAATTTACTGGTTGAATCACAACAAGTCATCATTATGACTGTCACCACCCTTGCGGAGAAGCTGGACTCCATTGTCACTGGATGACTGAATGCTCCCCCCAGGGAGTCTTCCCCTTGTGGCATGCAGCGTAGCATTTCTCATGCCTCTACAACTTCCTCATCTGGCCCCCGCAAACGTCATGGCAAAGTTCGGTAACATGGCACAACTGCATGTCATCTCTTGGAATGCCTGTGGTGTTACTAACCAGTCTAAACTTACTGCACTCAAACGATATGTATACAGTCGCCACCCAGATATCATTTTCATTCAGGAATCCTTTGTTGGTCATGCAATACTCGAGGTCGAGGCACCCACTCTCAGTGGTTATATTTCTTATGTCCATTGAGTTAGGAATGGACTTGTCACATATGTCCACTCCTCCATCCATTACTGTTTCCTTCAAAGCTCTGTAGACGATGAGACAACCGTCCAGCTTCTTGAAGTCACCACTGGAAGCAGCACAGTTCGGTTGTGCAACGTGTACTCTGTGCCAGGCAGGTTGATTACAGCTGCTATCCCCCAGCTTCTTGAGGTCACCATTGGAAGTGGCACAGTTCGGTTGTGCAACGTGTACTCTGTGCAAGGCAGGTTGATTACAGCTGTTCTCCCAGCTCCCACCATCCATGGCATGATATACATGGGAGATTATAATGCCCAACACCCTGCTTTAGTGGACCTTTCTGCCACCATTAACCGCAACGAGACTAAACTTCTTGAGTATATTCATTGTAATCAGCTCACCCACTGGGACACCAGTGGGGCCACACACTCTCGAGAAAGCACAATAGATCACGTCCTTACATCCGGCCTCGTGGCGTCCCGGATCAGGTGTTCATCTATCCCTGTGCTCTTCTTTGATCACATTGCTCTCAACTTTCATTATTCCCTCTCTGCTATAACTTCTCCTGTACACAGATGCACTCGCATTTCAATCCCACCCAAGTACTGCCCTACATACATCTCCTATACGACCAACCTTCTTCCCGCATTGGACCTTCATTGTCTCGAAAAGTTGTGTTCATCACTTGTCAGCTCCACACATGACTTCTACACCCATTATGTCAGAAGGCCACACATTACATGCCATCATGATGCCCACACCTGGACACTGGATAATCACATCGCTCAGGCAGAGAGGAAGGCGGTGGATGACGTTTTTGCCTGTCAAAGACGACTTTCCCCCGAGAGTCTCCTTCGGTATCGATTGTCGAGGGATGATCTAGTCGCTCTCCAGCACTACGTTTATACCGATTCGTGGCATAAACTTACCGATAGCATCAACCATCAAACGACTGTTGGTTCCATGTGGTGCCTTATCAACAAAGTTAAGAAGCAGCCCCCTAGTATCCTCCACCACATTCCAGCACAGTATGCACAGGATCTTGTAGATGCCTGGTCTGCACAGTCACGGGCTTGAGCCCTTCCTGCACACATACAGGATGTGCTCTCCACCCAGAAAAACTTTCATGCACATTTTCTCACCGCTGCTTGACTGAGGACAGATGATGAGGATGGTGTGGCAATAACTGACAATGAATTGCGACGGGCCCTCGCCAGGGGTAGGGTAACAGCTCAAGGTGATGATGGCATCACTTTTTCTGTCCTCCGTGTCCTCCTGGAAGATCCTGGTAATCCTCGTCTCCAGCTGTTCAACCTTTGCATCCGTCTCGGATATATGCCACAAGCCTGGACCTGCAGTACAATTGTGTGTATTCCCAAACCTGGCACTGATAAATTCTGACATGTTTCCATCACCTCTTTCTTCAGCAAAAGTGCTAGAATGCATCCTCCTCACACGAATCTTGTTTAGGCTGCAGGACAAGCTCTCGCCCTGACTGTACAGCATTTTACCACAGCGAGGGACACGTCACTGCCTCATGAAGCTATACACCCTCCTATCCCTCACCACTGTAGGGGCTTTTATTGATTTAAAGAGTGCTTTTGATGTCGCCAACAGACATCATCCTCAACCAGCTAGTGGATTTTGGAGTTAAGGGAAACCTCCTGTGATGGATATGTGGTTACCTGACTAATAGGTTCTCTCGTGTTCTTTTTCAAGATGCATACACACTGCTAAGGATTTCGAGCTTGGTACTCACAAGGTGGTGTCCTTAGTCCTTTTTTGTTTAATATCCTCGTACATCATCTACTCACCCTCCATCCTGGCATCCCTGGAATCATGATTATTTGCTGTGCTGATCACATATGAATTCACTCAAATTCCCCAGCAGATCTGCGATGTTTCCTTCACTTGTTTCACTGGTCGGCTTCCAAATGTGGACTCATTATCTCTCCAGAAAAGAGTAGAATCTTCACTTCCCCTTCAGCAAGAACACTGCCTGTATTCTCTGTCGGGGATTGTGTTATTCCTTTGTGCACGCAGTACCTTTATCTGGGGGCGCCTGTAAAGATTTCTCCCTCCATTCCTGCAAGACAACATGCGCATCCAATTTTTCAGGATCTGCTGACCCGGCTACGGCGGTGCCTAAAACCTCTGAAGTGGCTCACTAATTATGCTGCCGGGGTGTCTATTCTTGTAGCATGAACCATATACATAGCATTCATTCGATCTGTTGTTGATTATCTCTCCCCTGCTCTTTGTCAACTTTCCAGAACAGCCTTATAACCTGTGGAGAAGTTCCAAAACTCAGTAATGAGACTCATCCTGGGCTGCCCTAGCTCAACCAGAATTGGCAACTTGAACTCAACCTTCCAACACTTGTCGAGAGAATATACTCCGTGGTTACATATTTCAGCATTAACCCGCCCCATCCCAGAGACGTGAATTCACATCCTCACATGATGTGCACTCATATCCCGGAGACGTAAATTAATGCGGCAACATTGCAAGGTCCCTAATTGGCACAGTTTTCAATTTTCGCTAGTGATTTTTGGCACGTATACACGGGACATCTTCCTCTACAAGATGCCAGGCAGGAACAATGCCTTACCCAGCATGACCTCCTCCCCCCCCTGCATGACCTTTTCTCAGCAATTCACCTGTTATCAGTGACCTGGCCAGTAAAGCCATGTCATGCCACGGTACGAAATTCAGGACCAGAGTGATTCCCCAATTGATGACAATGTGGAGGACAAACATTAGAGGAAGAAACAGTCAGAAATGATGATCAGGTAATGTGGCAAAAAAAGGTCAGGAATGATGATGAGTTAGTGAGTGAAACAATGCTTATAATGCCTATATTACCATTTGAAAACCAATATACTCTCGTACTACATATAAATTCGTACCAAATAAATAAATAAGTACCGTTTATGAGTGGTGTGAAATAGTTACCCTCCCATAGAACTCGTTTTCTTTGCAGCCAGCCTGATAGAAAACCCAGTCAGGTAAGCAGGTACTCCTACCTGGATCGAGTATTTTAAACCTCTTGTGAGCGATTTCTCTATGAATTTTCGATGTTTCTCACTAAAAGCGGATGTTTGAGCCAAAAAAAAAAAAAATGTACAAAAATGTCGGGACTGGGGTGTACCACTGCCCAGAAAACGTCGGGATGGGGCGGGTTAAGTGCCTGCATTATCCTCACCTTTCTCCCCACTACTCTTACCTCATTTGGACTTCCCTAGATCCCACTGCACCAAGGCCTCTGCTTCACAGTGGTGGCCACAAACTAGTTAACCCGCACCGTGCCAGTGCCGTTTTAAATGGTCTGACATAATTGAGCGCTAAGTGCCAGTATCTTTCTAAAATGGTCTCGATTTCGAAAATTCATTGTGACCACAATTTTCAAGCTACGTGCACAAAAATTGGTGTTCTTGTAGGGCAACCGTTCCTCTATCTTCCCTCAGGTGGCCTGGCCCATACACCCACATGCTTCTGCCTCACGCTCGCTCTGCCTCACTCTGCTTGCGTCAGTCACACAATGCAGTAATGTCTCACCATGGTCTCTCTGATGAGGAGATTCAGGACCTCCTGAGGGTTTCTTACACTTGGGAAAGTGACTTGGAGGATGACAACGTGCATGATAAGGACTACATCCAGCCTGAGGAGGAAAGTAGTAGTGATGACGAAATTCTCTCACCTAGAAAATCCAGCCATGTGGGCTGGGCTACACTAGGGCAGCACATGGTGGGAGGCCACCTGCACATCGTCGTCTTGCACATCACGACGATAAGGAGGAAAGGGAGGAGGAAGGTAGTCCTGCAGTTGAGGGGTGGTTGGGGAGGCAAAGGATTTCACCACGTGGGGAGGAAAGTGTGAGGAGGAAGTGTGGAAGATTTGGGAAAGTTCCATTGTTGGGGGAGAGTGACTCGTCTAGCCTGCGCCCTCCCTTGCCCCCACATAGCCCAGCACCTCAGGACAAAGTCTTCCTGCCTTCCCCACACCCAGCACCTCACGTGAAACTCTTCCCCCATTCCCCATGCTTCCCCACAGCCCGAGGAACAGAGGCGATGATGATGATGAGGAGGAAATGACGTGGGAGTGGGAGGACGGTAGTGACTTTGTCCCCCACATTCACCCGTTCACCCACGAAAATGAGGCCGGGTGTAGTGTCCCTGAACTTCACCATACCTCCAGTAGGCTTGACTTTTTCAGGAACTACTTTCCTGTGGAGTTTTTTTTTGAAGATTGTGGCCCTGACCAATGACTTTGCTGCATTTGAACGTGGGGGAACAACACAGACACGATACAGCCAATTGTTTGAACCTGACGTGACCCTGGGTAAAACGTATGTGTTCCTAGCACTTGTGCTTTTGATGGGGATATTGAATAAAAATCAGCTTCCCTCGTATTGGACTGTGGATCCAGTAATGGTGACACCATTTTTTGGCAACATGATGGGAAGGAATCGTTTTCAGTACATCCTGAGCCACCTTCATTTTTTTCACACCCTTGACCCTGCAAACACAAACAACACGGACCTGATGAGGAGGATACGTCTGGTTTTTTATCATTTTCGAGAGAAATTCCCTACCTCCTCTTCATACCAAGACCTTGTCATTGACGAGAGTCTAGTGCTATGGAGAGGTAATATTGCTTTTCGTCAGTATATCTGTAGCAAAAGACACAGGTTTGGCTTCAAAATCTTCGTGATGTGCAACTGAAAGACTGGGTAGGTACAAGACATAGTCCTGTACACAGGTGTTCAGACAGACATCACAGAAGATAGATGTTTGAGACTCTCAGGGGCTGTGGTAAAAATGATGATCGAGGAATACCTTCATCATGGGCACGTCTTATACCTCAATAATTGGTACACAAGCCCCCTTCTTGCCAGGTCTTTCACCTGCAGGACACTGGTCTGTGCGGCACTGTAAAGAAGAACCATCGGCACATGGTGAAAGTGGGGAGTAAGCTTCAGAAAAACGAGATTGTTTTTTTACAAATCACATAATATCCTCACAACAGCATGGCACCACAAGCCCAAAGTATTCCTTCTCTCGCGTGTTCATCGGCCCGTTGTACACAGGACAGACAGTGTAGATTACAGGGCAGAAGGGTGGCGCCACGTCTGGAAACCAGAACCTGTCTTTGCGTACAATGTGAATATGTGACAGGTGAATCAATCAGATGCCATGATTTCCAGCATTGACTGTGCCAGGCCCACGATGAAGTGGTATAAAAATTATTATTCCATCTCCTCAACATCACCATCCTCAATGCTCACTATCTCCATGCACATACCACTGGCATCCAGGAGACCTTCGAGGGCTTTATTAGCGAGCTGGTGCGGGAAATAGTGGGGGAATATGGGGAAGACAGAAGTGCTGCTCGCCACCGCCACACTGCCGCCACACCTCTCCGCTTCACCTCTAGGCACATCCCCAAAATCGTCCCTCCAAGTGGAACACGTCAGAATCTCCAGTGGAGGTGTCACCTGTGTGCAAACAGCACTGTAAGGCCACGTACTCAGTGGAAGGACTCAAGGTATATGTGTGCAGAGTATGATGTAGGACTGTGTGTATACCCATGCTTCGAGGAGTACCACACTCTCTCTAACTATTGAGAAACAATAGTGTGGTAATGACATGTGATAAAAAGACGTTCAAAAAGTGTTGTAAATACAAAAAAAGACTCTCAGAAAGTGTTATAAGTACTGTATACAGTGATGACATGTAAATATTTTCTCGTAAGTATAAGGACTGAACGTTGTGGAGTAAAGTTTTACGCATGTTCTCGTAAGTGTTAGACGATGTATTCACGGTGAGATGATCAAAAATACTCTGGTAATGTCTGTGTATACCGAAGGCATGTTGTAAATAATATACTGTAAGTGAAAGGGCTGTACATTGTGAAGTCAAGTTATGCATATTTTCTCGCAACTGTAAGACAATACATTCACAGTGATATGTATAGTGTTGCATGAGTGTTTTTTTTTTTCCCCAAAAAAACACGATTTCTTTATGAAATAATATATTTTTTTTTTCTGTGGGTGTGAAGTGGACAGAAAAGTGTTAAGACCATTCCTATACCTTCCCTGATTCACGTTGGTGAGAATACCTGAGTTTACCTTGCATAGAAAACGGGTTTTCTCTCACGGTTACTTGGGATTCCCCACTCACTCACACCTGGGGGCGGCCGGAGGGACTACGGAAAACGCACTTCCAGCCTCCAGTGAGTTTTTTAAATGGCAATATTCGTTTTTTTCACATCAAAATCTATCACTTTAGCAAAAAAAAAAAAAAAATTGGCCGGCACGGGGGTTGCCCTTAGGGCTTGAAGTGTCCAGCACGCGGCAAATTAATACTGTTTGTTCAAAAGTCCGACAGTTGAACATCAACATACCAGTGCTTGCTGAGGAGGTGGACTATGGCATTCCACCTTGGCAGACCCCTGTGCCTGCTATCTCATACACTCTGGCCTCCAAGACTGACCTGCCTCAGCTTCAGAAGCAGCTAGCTTTGGAGACCATTGCCAGGCTGTCAACTTCTCTCCCTTCGGCCCACCATATCTACACTGAGGGCTCCCTGCAGGAGGCTGGCAGTGCTGGCTGTGCTGTACTTTCCCCAAATATGGATCCACCTCAAGAGGGCTGGTTGGGATGTTGACTGTCAACCTTGTCGAGCTCTACGTATTGTGAACTACATGGACTCCTGGATGCAGTTACTTTATTAATACGGACGAACAACAGTGGCTTGATCATCTGTGACTCACAGCCGGCCCTCCATGCCCTCTTCTCTCCCAGGTCTGCATATCAGTGCATCGTTATGCAGATACTCCGTCAACTGGTCACTGCCCATGATCGTTTGCTGGTGGTGCACTTTCTGTGGATTCCCTCTCATATTGGTCTCACAGCCAACAACACTGCTGACCTCCTTGCAAGGACTGCCTGTGGACTGTATCTGCCCATTGTGGATGCTACTAATGCCTCCCCCATTTGCTACAAACAGATAATATGCAGAGCAGCCTGCTCCCCTATTCTCCACCGTAGAAATGCTGAGAGGGCTCACAGTGCGTCTATTCAACATTATGACCACTCTCTCTCGTCCCCTTAGATATCGTCACAGTGGTCTTATGGTTCGTCGACATAACGTGGTGTGTGCCAGCCTCAGACTGTGCTACCGACCTGTGTGGCAGGTGGCTGGGGCGGGCAACGCACCTCATTTCTCCTCCTGTAAGCTGTGTGACACACCCAGTGCCAACACCCTTGACCATTATTGCCTGCAGTGTCCATTTGTCTCTGATTTAATACCACACTGACTCACGTTAGTGGACACTTGTAAACATTTGCTGGGAGATGATAACCTAGATGTCATTCTCATGCGTCATCCACACTTTGGTGGGTGTTAATTTGCTATAGGTAGACAGTGTGTCCTGCGTAGCACGAGTTCCCCCGTACTCACTTCATATGGCCGCATGGCACTGTAATAGGTTTGTCGCCTTCGGGCATAATAAATTAAATCAAATGTTAGTGTGTGCATGCGTGCGTGCGTGTGTGGGTGGGAGGGGAGGAAGGTAGAGGGTTTGAAACAGCTCGAGAATAGGAAATCCTGGCTAATCATCTGGCAATTAAGGACCATTTGGCTGTCGCTGACAGGAGTTGAACAACTGGCACGACCTTAGTTTACTGGATAGTCTCTGATTCCTTGGATATCTCTGTTTCCCTTCCTGTTCATCTCTTGCTTTCTCCCTATCACCCATGATCTTGCTGTCACTATCATCCCTTATCTTGCACTTTCACCATCACCCATAATCTTGCTCTAGTTATCATACCTAATAATGATTTCTCACTATCACCTCTTAATCTTGATCTCTTTTTACCACCCAGTATTCTCTCTCTCTCTCTGACATACAAAACCACACGTATTCTTGCTCTCTCACGACCACTCATAACCATCCTCTCTCACTATCACCCATAATCTTGCACTTTCACTATCACTTTCCTCTCTTACTCTCTCCTGTTATCTTGCTCTCTCACTATCTCGTATAATTTTATCTCACTATCGCCTATAATCTCTCTCTCTCAGTATCCTCTATAAACTTGCTCTCTTGACTATCGACCTATAATTACCTATGAAGTCGTGCTATGAACCTCTCAATGTTTAGAAAACTACCTTGTGTTTTCTTCATGCATCATCGCCCACTGTACTTCTTTCCGTTTGCTTTTTTTTATTTTTTTTTTTTTTTGTGTTTTCCTTCTACGTTTTCTTCTTTCTAACTCCCCGCTTTCCTTTATTTTGTCACCTTTTTCTTATGTATCATAACCAATCCCTCCTCCTTTTCTACAGTACTGTTCCTTTCTTTGTAACTGTCTCCTTCCGTCTATTATTGGCTTCTAATTTTAGTATTACAACTTATTTTTTTAATCCCGCTTTCTACATTTGTTCTTTTTCATTTCCTTCCTCTCACTACAACTGCCTTTCAATTTTCCTCCCCCCTCCGTCCCTATAATTTTACCTTTCATCCATGACAGTCTCATCCCTCATATATTTTCATTTCTATCCCTTGTCTTCCCTTATATTGCATTTCCTCTTTCTTATATCTTTCTCTTATCTCATCCCTGATCATGCCTCTCGTTTATTATTTCCCCCGAAAACTCTTGATATTAATAACTTTCTTTCCTTCTCTCTTCCACTCCTTTTTCCATTTCTTCTCTTATTGCCTATCGTTCTATCCTTTCTTTCCGCCATTCAAGTGAATTTATCTCTGTTTATTCTTCTTCCCTAAATGAGTTATAAAAGTGAGTGACGCTAAAAAAGCAAAAAATAGAAAATAGATACTAAGTCCACATACCTCAAATCCTTCAATTATTCTTCTGCCGCCAGTCGTACTTCTTTCCAACCACTTCCCGGTTCCATCGACATTTTTGAGTTTCAACTCCCAGATGGACATTTTCTCAATTTGCAGTATGTCTCCCCGCCCTCACCCCCGGCCCTGTTTCCAATCTCATTTGCAACAGCTCCCAAGCTCCATTAAATCCATCACTCAACTTCTCGCACGCTTCTCCGGTTTCGCTGCCAGTTTTCCTCATATCCTGTCCCTCAGTTGCTATCCTCTTAATATTAATGGACACATTTTAAAAACATTTTAATTTCCTATACACGTAATTGTATTTATCCTATATTGCTGTTTCTTTCCACTGACTGACTTTTTTCATTTCTCTCTCTCTCTCTCTCTCTCTCTCTCTCTCTCTCTCTCTCTCTCTCTCTCTCTCTCTCTCTCAGCAACACAATCCGTTACCATACAGATACACCAGATTTACGCATACAGTTTACTTGTTTATGGAAGTGCGTCTGAGCGCAACCGATAAACTCCGTCACATCATCCAGAGAACAAGTCCTCATCGTTGTCTTGCTTGCATTTTTACATAAGATATGTCACCCACTTCCTAGAAGATATTTGAACCTCGTATCTTGTATGAACTGTATGTTTGTCCTTTTTTTTTTTTTCTAATGGAACATACACTATACAATCTTTCTCATAACTTGCACTTTGTACTTGTTTTGTGCTCTTGGGCACTGTGTAGTACACAGATTTGGCTGGGCAAATGTGTGTGTGTGTGTGTGTGTGTGTGTGTGTGTGTGTGTGTGTGTGTGTGTAACCACCAAAAATACCATAATCTAAGATTATATATGGAAAACAAAAACTTAACTCACTATTATCTATTAAAAATTATTCAAGGTCAAAAAAAAGAAAAAAAAAAACTTACAACAGATTCATCTAGGGTACACTCTAAAGAAAGTAAGTTTTCATTTGAAACCATAAGTACCCCCCCCCTTTTTTTTTCATACTGATCGCGATGATCACAAGCAGCAATCTTTTATATGCATAAGTAGGCATGTTGATAAGCATAATAAAGCTGAGCTGAAAATCTTATTCATTGTCACGGTGAGAGAGAGAGAGAGAGAGAGAGAGAGAGAGATTTAATGCAAACGTTTTTATTTTCAACTTCTCTCTAGTTTAAATGCAGTATTTATCATGCAGAAACACTGCCTTGGTAATCGTATAACGACAGTTGTTCGAGCGAGAGAAGGGACCGAGAACACCAAATTTTGTCACAGCTTGGACCCCCGACATATGTACCCGAGCGATAGACTTATAGCATCAGCAAGAAATCGGGACAGGGATCGGGAGGAAAACTCTGTAGTAAAGAAGCGAACTTTTTTTGGATATCTCAGCCAATTTTGAAGTTACAAGAAAGATAGACACCAATTTGGAAATCGCATAAAATCCTCAGTTATTTTGATTTCATAGACAAGTCGTTCTTCTCAATAGTTTTTCCGTAAATCAAGGA
Source organism: Coenobita brevimanus (assembly GCF_032717465.1). Classification (NCBI taxonomy): domain Eukaryota; kingdom Metazoa; phylum Arthropoda; class Malacostraca; order Decapoda; family Coenobitidae; genus Coenobita; species Coenobita brevimanus. The sequence continues at coordinate 24,815,164 of NC_136999.1, read as the reverse complement.
AACGATTTTTTATAAGGCAGATTAGCGCAAAAGCCGGGTGCGCAAGATGTAACGGTTTAAGGCTGCGTAGTATTTTCCGACGATTTTTTTTTTTAATGTGAGGAAGAAGGAACCAAAGGCCACGAGCCCGCAATTATTGTTCCTTCCAAGAGAAAAACAAAATACGAGACTGCTTAGAGCAACCAGGTTTTGCTTTTTCAAAACAAAAATACCATTTTTTTTTTTCATTTTTGACTGAATCCAGGTCATACTATTACAAAACCCTGATCGACGAAAGAAACTCTGAATATCTGATTTCTGATTCGAATCACAGCTCACCTAGAGATTTGGTGAAAGTAATTTCTGTGAGTGAGGAAAAAACAAAGTCAGCATTTGAATACTTTTACGAGTACTACAGTGTACTGTACAGCTTAGGAAAATGCTGTCATGCTGAAAACAACTACGGTTAACTGTCAGTTAAGGAAATTAAGCATTCGTTACATTTCGTCAAGTATTGAAATCATATATTAATTGCTGGCTCGAACATGTTCCCTCTCTCGAACACGTTCCACTCTTTCAGTGTGGACGCCTATTACTGTACATGTTCAGATCACGTATAAGCAGACTGTTCTGGTATCAGCCAAGATAATAAGCTACTCAGGATACAAAAATAAAATAAAATAAAATAAAATAAAAATAAAAAAAGCAAAAAGCAAAGTCAATATTTGTATAATTTAACTACAGCGTGCAGCTTAGCAAGGTGCTGTCTTTGTGAAGACAACTGCTGTAAAATGTCAGATAAGCAAATTAAGCATTCGCTACATTTCGTCAAGTATTGAAATCTAATATCAATTCCACGCTCGAACACGTTCTCTCTCTCGAACACGTTCCACACTTTCATTGTGGACGCCTGTTACATGCTCAGATTACTTAAAAGCAGACTGTTCTGGTACCAGCCAAGTGAATAACGTACTCAGAATTAAAAATAAAACAAAAATAACCATCTCTTTCACGTCGATTTGTTAGTGTATGCATGCGTGCTTGCGTGTATGGGTGGGAGGGAAGGAAGGCTTAGGGTTTGAAACAGCTCGAGATTAGGCAATGCTAGCTAATCATCTGGCAATTAATGACCATTTGGCTGTCGTTGGCAGGAATTGGACAATTGGCACAACATTAGTTTACTGGATAGCCTCTGATTCCTTGGATATCTCTGTTTTCCATCCTGTTCATCTCTTGCTTTCTCCCTATTACCCATGATCTTGCTGTCACTATCATCCCTAATCTTGCACTTTCACTATCACTCATAATTTTGCTCTAGTTGTCATACCTAATAATGATTTCTCACTATCACCCCTTAATCTTGGTCTCTCTTTACCACCCAGTATTCCTCTCTCTCTCTCTCTCTCTCTCTCTCTGACATACAAAACCATACGTATTCTTGTTCTCTCGCTACCACTCAACCATCCTCTCTCACTCTTACCCATAACTCTGCTTTCACTATCACCTTCCTCCCTTACTATCCTCTTCCTCTCTTACTATCCCCTATTATCTTGCTCTCTCACTGCCTCTTATAATATTGTTATCTCACTATCGCCTACAAACTCTATCTCACACTATCTCTAATCTTGCACTCTCAGTATCATCTATAAACTTGCTGTCTGACTATCACCTATAAATACCTATGAAGTCATGCTGTGAACCTCCTATAGTGTTAAGAAAATTACCTTGTGTTTTCTTCATGCATCATCACCCACTCTACTTCATTCCATTTGCTATTTTTTTTTAAATGTCTTCCTTCTACGTTTTCTTAACTCTTAGCCTCCCTTTCCCTTCATTTTGTCACCTTTTTTCTTCTGTATCACAATCAATGCCTCCTCCATTTCTACTGTTCTTTTCTTTGTTATTTTCTCCTTCCATCTATTATTGGTTTCTAATTTTAGTATTACAACTTATTTTTCTCTCGCCCTCTAAATTTGTTCTTTTATTTCCTTCTTCTCACTACAACTGCCTTTCAATTATCCTCCCCCCTCCTTCCTTATAACAGTACCTTTCATTCATCACAGTCTCGTCCCTCTCATATTTTCTCTCCCCTTCTCCCTTGTCTTCCCTTATATTTCATTTCCTCTGTCATATGTTTCACTTTCTTTTATCTCTTCCTCTCTTCTGCCTCTCGTTTATTATCCTCCCCCTCCCTCAAACTCTTGATATTCATAACTTTCTTTCCTTCGCTCTTGCACTCCTCTTTCCATTTTTTCTCTTATTGCCTATCGTTCGATCCTTTCTTACCGCAGTTCACACTGAATTTATGTCTGTCTATTCTTCTTCCCTTAATGAGTCGTAAAAGCGAGAGTGACGCTAAAAAAGAAAAAAAAAAAACATACTAAATCCACTGTGCACAAATCCTTCAACTATTCCCCTGCCGCCAGTCGTACTTCTTTCCAATCACTTCCCTGTTCCATCGGTATTATTGCGTTTCATCTCCCGGAAGGACATGTTCTCAATTTGCAATATATCTTTACCCCCTCCCCCCCGGCCCTGTTTCCAAACTCATTTGGAACGTCCCCAAGCTCCATTAAATCCAATACTCAACTTTTCGCACGCTTCTCTGGTTTCGCTGCCAGTTTTCCTTACTTGATTTCCGTCGATCACTATACTTTTATATTTACTAAACACCTTTTCAGAACATTTTATTTTCCTATACCGGTACATGTATTTCTATTTTTTTTTTATCCTGTACTGCAGTTCTTTACATTGACTGTTAACAACTCTCTCTCTCTCTCTCTCTCTCTCTCTCTCTCTCTCTCTCTCTCTCTCTCTCTCTCTCTCTCTCTCTCTCAGACACATACAGTCACCAGTAATCTTGCTCTCTCACTATCGCCCATAATCATCCCTCAGTATGACCCATAATCTTGCTGTCTTAATATTACTTTTAATCTTGCTCTCACTATCACCAGTAATCTAGCTCTCTCACTTTCACCTATAATTACCTTTTAAGACTATATACGAACCTCCTGTATCGCTAAGAGTATTGCGATTTGGTTTCTTCATGCATCATCACCCACCCTCCTTCTTTCCAATAATAATATCTCATGATTACTTGCTGTCTCTCTTCGTTTTCTTCGTTCTTATCCCCCTTCCATCAATTTGTCATTTTTTTCTTATGTAATACAACCAATACCTCCTGCAGTTCTCTATCCTTCCTCTGTCACTCTTTTCCTTTTATCCAATGACTGCTTTAATTTTCTAAAATTCCAATTTAATCTTTCTCTTCTGCTTTCTACTTTTTATTTTCCCTTCTCCTCAACTTTCCTCCATTTTCCTTCCCTATAATTGCGCCTTTCATCCATCACACTCTCGTCTGTCTTATAATTTCCCTCCCTTTCTCCCTTGTCTTCCCTTATGTTGCATTTCCTGTCTCAAATATGTCCCCCCCTTCATTTCTCTCTCTCTTCCCTTCTCCTGACTCGTTCATTATTCCTGACAAAATCCTGATATTAATATCGTTTTTTCCTTCTGTCATTCACTACTCTTTTCATTTCTCCTCTTGGTGCCAGCCGCCCTTTCCCTCTTTACGCTTTTCACATTGAATTTATCTTTGTCAGTTCTCCTTCGCTTAACGAGTCATAGATGTGAGAGTGACGCGAAAAAAAAAAAAAAAAAAAACGCAATCCACTGTGCTCAGACCCTATTTGCCTGCATCCCTCTTACTTCATCTCAACCACTTCCTATATGCATAAACATTTTATAGTTTCATCTCTCCGACGGACTTTCCATCTGCAATATATATATTTCTCTTCCTGCTTTGAAACTCATTTGCAACTGCTCCCTAGCTCCAAGAAATCCATTTCTCACTTGCTTGCAGGCTTTTTCAATTTCTCTCATATCCTGTCACTCGATTGCAGTTCCCTTAAAGTTATTCTACTCGTATTTAGAACTTTAAGTTCCTATACTTGTATTTAAATTTATAATACTGTACTGAAATTTCTCTGCACTGACTAACTTTTTTCAACTCTCTCTCTCTCTCTCTCTCTCTCTCTCTCTCTCTCTCTCTCTCTCTCTCTCTCTCTCTCTCTCTCACACACACCGCTCGCTGGTGCAATGGTAACGTTCCCGCTTGCCAGCTGGTGGACGGGAGTTCGCGCCTCGCTCAGGTTGCGAAAAGTTTCATTGATGAAGTGGGTGGTTACTGTCCCCCTTGAGCAAGGGGACGGGTGTGTGCGTGTGTGAAGGTCACAGCCTTGCCCTTAGATCGGACTATATGAGCTCTCAGCTCCCTTCCGGGAGGGTAAAAGCTGACCATCACGACCATCAAGTGATCCTGACCGACCCGGTGAATTACACACAAACACACACACACATCCTAACCTCACGTTCACTCCAGGAACCACCAGCTGTATGATAATTATTTTCTACTCCTACAATTATTTCTACTGCCTGTATTTGCTACACATTCCACTCCTCTCTACCGAATTCATTTATGAGAGACGCCTGGAGTGAGCTTCTCAAGATTAGTGGACTGAATAGGTGCATGACAACTGAGAGTTTGGAGCATCATTAATGTGTTCTATCAGTCTGACTTTTCTTTAGTAACACTATCGTTTAAACTAATATTTCATTCCTTGGTTTCAGACTTCTCTGTTTTACTGAGGCTGTTCATATTGTAACAATTATCCTATATGTAGACTCGTATGCGAGAGAATATACAGCAGTACATTGACAGATTGACATTATTTTCAAGTTATACAACAGTCAAGCAACAATTCTCACTGGAGCACCGGTAGGCCTCATATATCCAAAATTATTAAGCATATTATTCCATGCTTGTCATAACGCTGAAACCATAGGTATTCTGATCAAGTAGGTGTCCATGTATTTATCCATATGTATGTGTCTGTGTGTAGGTTTGTATTTATGTATGTACGTATGTATGTATATACGTGTGTATTTATGTATGTATGTATGTATGTATGTATTATGGATTTATGCTAAAAAAATATGATCAATGCTTGATCGGATAATAAAAAAATAGGCTCATACACTGTAGCAGGGGGTGGGGGGAGAGATTTAAATTTTGGTGCAGATCGATCAAAGGTCATGGGTCAGGGTCAAATTCAGGGTGCGGGATTATCTCATGAACGACAGAATCGACGCTGGTCGATCAAACGTCAAGATCACAGGTCAAGGTAAAAAATCGGTTTAGCTTCGAGGTGCTGTCTGTACACCCCCTCAAGGTAATCCTTTACCCTTCTATTTGCCCCCCCCCCCACACACACACTCTGCTCTGATTCATAGAGCTTCACATAAAAAACTTTCGAAATGCTTTTCACTCAGTCACATATGGGGTATCTAGTCACATGCATAGGCTACTGAAACGATGTACGTTCAGTTTTTCACGCAACTTGATGCACATACCCGGCTGCATATTATCTGTTCTGTTTTTAGCCATGGGTATGCGAAACTCGGTGTATACGAGAGAGAGAGAGAGAGAGAGAGAGAGAGAGAGAGAGAGAGAGAGAGAGAGAGAGAGAGAGAGAGAGAGAGAGAGAGAGAGAGAGAGAGAGAATTATAAAGGTTAATTATTGAATGAAGAATATCTAGAAATATTGAGCTCACACACACACACACACACACACACACACACACACACACACACACACACTTGAAGCCCTTCAGTACGATGAGTATCTGTGAACATGAATACTTGTCTTACGTTTGCTATTTTGGGGTACCCGATCTGCCTGGCCGTGAAAACCCTCGAAGCACAGGCTAGCAACTGACCCAGCAGGGCCGTTCTGTGCAGTGAACCGATGTCCCCTTGCGGCAGACAGTGTTTCGCTACAACAAGGCATGGGGAAGAGGGTGAACGCTTGGTTCCTGGACAGATGTCGCATTTGCTTTCCTCCACCAACATAAAGGGGACACCATATTAGGTTCCACATCATCCCGTTATTTGGTTATAAGTTACCATCCAGTGTTGGTAATGTTTTTTTTCGATTACAGGATACCATTAGGCTTGCCGCTCAGTGAACAGAAAGAAGAGCAATAAAAAAAGACAGGATGGATGAGAAAACTATGAAGAGAAGAGACCAGACAAAGAAAAAGAATGATAGGGGTGAAGGAAGAAACAGGAAGCACTACAGAAAGTGAATGGATGGTGATCGCCACCACCGACTACCTTCGTCTGGAAGTAACAATCATTAAAACAACATGTCGCCATACCGGACGAGTACATGCCATTAAACCCATTAGTGGAAGATTTCTTTGCTAAATTCACCCGGCTGTAGGTTGCAAAATGAAATACGACCGAAATGTCATGTTCTGGGAAATGCAATGACGACTGTATTCAAAGGGAAATTGCAAGGAAGAGTATATTCATGGTGGACGGCCAGTGCAGACAGTATTTAAAGTCGAACGGCAAGAAAATATGGATTCAAAAGGGAACGGCAAGGAGGAGTGTGTTCAGAGGGGAACGGAGAAGAAGAGTGTTTAAAGAGTCATGAAAAGGAAGAGAGCATTCAAACGGGATCGGCAGAGGAGAGTAAATTTCATGGGAAATGTCAAGGAAGAGTGTATATAAATCAATGAAATGTGTGTGTGTGTGTGTGTGTGTGTGTGTGTGTGTGTGTGTGTGTGTGTGTGTGTGTGTGTGTGTGTGAGTGTGCACGCACTCTTTCAAGGCGATGAGGCAGGCTGGGATGGATTTTGATATAAAGCTCCGTGAATAATGATCTGGTGTAATGCAGGGTTTACTCAGAGCTGAGTGTCCCCAGTACCAGGCGTTGTTGACTGGTACACCCACAAACACATTTATTCAGTGTAAGGTTTTTTGCCCTTCAAGCACGGCAGGTTAAGCTTCATCGCTAAGAAAAGTCTCTCGTATATTATAATGCAGTGCAAGGAAGCAGGATCATTTGAAGCCATCACCATGATGAATGGGTTAACGTAGATTGTTTTTAACTCTTTTACTATGAGACAGCTCTTCTACGATGGCCATAATCGACCCGGGTACAGCAGGAAGCATTGTCTAGTCCCAGCAAAAGGCTATATTAACATTTTTGTCTCTACTCGGAAACAAACCTTCATTACATGACATTCTAGCCTCTCTCATATACACCACTATTTTGTCCCTCTGTCTAAATTCCTTGATTTCCTTTCGTTTATTCTACTGTTATTCATTTTTGTGGCTAATCACTCTTCATTCATTTCGCAGTAGATGTAACTTTATTACACTCCGTTCGCAAAGTGAGTGCTGGTGATATGCTTTGATCGATGTGTGTATGTGTTAGTAGGTCAATATGTCTGTCTATGCTTGTTTTATTATAATACTTTAAACTTTTTTTTTTCCTATATATCCAGACTTGAAGGAGGGTTGAGTATCATCCAGTGAGAAAGCTTGATTTCCAGAAATATAAGTCACAGATCAAAGTCACAGGGTAGGTCAGATTTTGACCTAGCAAAACAGATTTAAACAGTTCTTAACTAGCTTAGACTAAACTTGATGGAAGAGATATGGTCAGTCAAGAATGAAGATTCAATTCACATATAATAAGTCAAAGGTCAAAGCCACTTGACAAGGCCAGATTTCGACCCACGTGTCTGTGTATAGACAAAATAAATGAAACGGTTTTGATCTGCTTTGCTTAAATCTTGTTGAATATTTTGAGGATCCCCTCGGCGGTTACCTTATCACTTGTTAGAGCAATAGGTCAAATATCAAGGTCACAGGATATGGTCAACTGAAAGTTTTTATTCGATACAGACCAAACTTTGTGGAAGGGTTGAAGATAAAGCAAGAGCAAGAGAATCTGATTTTGAGAATAACCGATCAAAGGTCAAGGTCACTGTAAAGCTCAAAGGCCAAGGTTACCGGGCAAGGTCAACTCAGTTTTGGTCTTATTTGAAGCGAACTTGGCGAATAGATTAAGGGTGAAGCAAGAACGAAAGGCTACACTTTGGAGAATAGTTGACTGACTGAATATAATTAAAAACTGGCAGTGCAATTGCCAGGGTCATGTGCCGCAAGACAACAAGGTAAAAGATGCCGCAAATAAAAAGTGCATATTCAAAATAAAGTTAATACCCTATAGTAAAAATAAGACACTGAAAATAACAAAAGAATAGTTTATAAACTATCAGTTACTTATAAAAATGGAAGGAAGTCCGCCTCCTGAAGAAAACTAAAAACATCAGTAAAATCGCCAGAGGCTCCACCACCATCGAGGATAGACAGTAGGCATCAACTGCCCCCTTATGCCTACAGAGGAATCTCTGACGTAGGTCCCCCAGATTCGGACGCTCGACCAGCAAGTGACGGACAGTAAGGGGAACAAGGCAATCATCACATAGTTGAGTCTCACCATTCATCAGGAACCCATGTGTAAGCCGAGAGTGCCCAATTCGATGCCTGGCAAGAGCCACCTCCAATCAATCACCGGGGCATGGAAGGGAGAACCCTTGGCATTACCACTCTCTGAATGACTTCTTATAGCTTATTATGAGCAACGCCATCCCAGTGTCTCTGCCAACACATGCGAATCGTGTATCGCAAGTAAGGTGTTACAGCAGAAGCAGGAAGCGGGTAGTTGGTTGGAGGCCATTGAGAAGATGCAGCTTTAACTACTGTATCTGCCCTCTCATTGCCCACCACACCAACATGTGCGGGAACCCAATAGAAATCCACATAATGGCCATGATGGCCAAGAATAAAAAGCCACTAAAATTAATAAAACCAATTGATGAGATGCATTAATAGACTCCAGTGCAGACAGAGCACTACAGGAGTCATTACATTTCACAAAAACAGACTGGGGGAGTGTAAAAATGATTTTGAGAACATATATATGTCAGTTCTGCCATATACACTGAAGTAATATTAGCAGAGCTACCGCCCCTCCTAAAGGACGACAACACCAAAGCCTACTCCAGTACCAGTCTTAGCCCCGTCAATATAGATGGGGAAAGAACTCTCATGAGTGGAGTCGTGTTCTACATAGTGAGAGAGGGACATCTGAGAGGGACATGAGTCCTTTTTATCAACAACAGACCTACAAAATGCCACACGAGGGAGTAGCCGAAAACCCACCCTTGTGATCCGATGTGGACAAACACCCAGTCTTTGAAGAGAGATGGCTAACATAACAGACCGGCTCCTGTAACCAAAGGGCGTTGGGAAACTAGGACGGGTGTCATAAACTGAAGATTGGGAATCCTGGGAGACGATGGCACAAGAAACTGAGTCCGGATTGTGGTGAAGATGATACCAACACCTCATCATCAACGACTGGCATTGCAAATCCAAGGGAATTACATCAGCATCCACCAAGAAACTTGAAATCGGGGATGACCTGAATGTCCCGGTTGCTAGATGTACACCAGCATGATGCACAGAATTTAACAACTGCAGACAGGCACCTGTTGCAGAGGAGTAGACCTCACACCCACATTCAAATTTAGGAAGAATAAGAGATGTATGCAAGAGGAGGAAGGTCTGACGGTCAGGACTCCAAGAGGTATGAGCCAAAACCCTCAAGAGACTCAAAGCCTTAAGTCAAGCCACCTTAACAACGAATATGAGAAACCCAGGTTAGTGGTCTATCAAACAGAAGACCCAAAATCGCGTCTTTTCCACACAGGATATTCTCTGACCATAGAGATACAAGTCAGGATGTAGATGAATCCCCCGAAGATGAAGAAATGCATGACTTTGTTAAAGAAAAACAGAAGCCGTGAGACTCTGCCCACTCAGTAATTGTATTAAGTGCCACATGCAACTTCCTCTCTATCAGAGACATTCTAGATGCTGTGAAGGAAATTGAGAGGTCATCGACATATAGTGAGCCTCGTACATCATCAGGCAGTACACTGATTACGCTGTTGATGGCCACAGCAAAGAGAGTAACACTAATGATACTCCCTTGTGATACTCCATCTTCAGGTGCACAGGCATTAGAAAGCACTCCTTCGCGGACCCCTAACCAGACCCCTACTGACTAATTTAATACAAAACCCACTCCCAAAACCCGACAGATTTTCATTTTTTTTTTTTTTTTTTTTTGCTCAAACCTCCGCTTTTGGTGATAAACAATGAAAAATCACTAAGAAAGTCCTCACTTGAAGTCAAAAATAGTCTAGACAGGTGACCCTCTTAACACGTGATCTAGTGTGTTTTCTGTAACCGTGCCACTACTGTCGCATTTTCTTTGGTAGGTATGGTAGGATAACTATTGGAAACCACTCAAAATGCATACATAATACATATATATTAATTTGGTACAAATTTACATGTAGTACAAGAATATATTGGTTTTCACCCAAAAATATGGGCAATATAAGCATTGTTTCATTCACGAATACATGAAAATTGCCGAATTCTTGCACAGTTGACTCACTATGACTTGTTTCAACTTACATTCTATTTTTCAACTTACGTTATACTTTTCCACTAACATCATACTAGTTTCCACCACAGGCTTACTATTATAGTGTGTCATATTATCGCATAGCCTACTTATGGGCCTTACTGTTATAGTGAGTGTCATATTATTGCATATTTACAGGCCTTATTATTGCAGCGAGTCTAATATTATGTCAAGCTCACACAGTATCAGTAATGTACTAAAATGTGCTAAGGTGTCGTAGAGGAAGGTGTCCCATGTATACGTACCAAAAATCACGTGCAAAATTCGAAAAATATGCAAACAATGGACCTTGCAATAGCAAAATGTTCACTGTATGTTGTGGGGAGTGAGCATGAAAAAAAGTTGCAACGTGCATTGGACGTTGTGGGTACTGGGCAGGTTAAAAAATTGTAAGATAGAAACTGCTGAATAAAAATAGGCAAGTGCCCACGAAGATCAAATTCATGAAGAGAAAGTAAAATGTCATGACGCAAGGCAGTGTCATATGCCTTCTCCAGATCGAAGAAGAGTGACAGGGTGTTGGTTAGTGGAGAATGCCTCACAGACAGAAGATTCCGAGGACAGTAGTGCATCAGAGGTAGATCGCGTTTTTCGAAAACCATACTGGGCAGAGGATAAAAAGTCACTTCTCTCCAAAAACCACACAACCCTAACATTGACCATTTTTTCCAGAATTTTATATATACAAGACATCAGAGAAATAGGCCGATAATTCGTCGCCTGTAGGTGGTCCTTACCTGGTTTGGGGATGGGGATAACGACAGCAACACTGCAACAAGTTGGAAATTCACCAGAAAACCAGATCTTATTAAATAACGAAAGTAAAAACGATAGGGACTCTTCAGACAGGTGACGTATAAAGGCATAAAGAATATCATCAAAACCAGGAGAGGAATCACTGCGACAGAGCTGCCTGGAGTTCAGAAATAGAAAAGTGAACATTACAGGACTCTCCCCCAGAAGAGGCAAAACTGAGACCACGAGACTCGGCACTGACGGCAAGCCGAAGGGGTATCTGAATCCTTCTGAGACACACTGGGAAAATGATCAAGAAGAAACTTGGCAACAGTGATAGGATCAGCCACGGTTCCATCTGCTGCAGATAAAACAGGAGGGGAGGGAATAGTGAAATTTCCTGAAATTGTCCTTACCTGGTTCCACATCTGAGTAAGGGAAGTCCTCGAATTGATGGAGAAAATATAACCCTTCCAGGATGAATGCCTGGCCTCCTTTAAAACCCATCTCATATGAGCTCGTACCCTTCGATACACCATCAAATACTGAGGATCCCCACGGCGATGACAAAGTCGAGAGAAGGCTACTCATTTAGCTGTCACTGCGGAGCTGCGCTCACAGTTCCACCAAGGAACTGGACATTTAGGAAATTGACCCCTCGTTCTTGGAATAGATAACAGGTCTGCAAATTGCGACACGTCAATGAAATAAGACACCACCTCAGTAAGACAGTCAAACTCACTGACAGAAAGGGCAATGGAATTTGATTCCCTGAAAAGTGGCCAGACAGCCTTATCCAGATGCCTGCGAGGAAGACAAGGCTGTGGTCCACCTGCACTAGCGTTTAAGAGTAATGGAAAATGGTCACTGCCATACAAGTCTGGTAACACACCCCAGATAAAATCTAAAACAGCATCAGCTAAACATAAGGACAAATCAGTGGTAGTAAAATTTCCAGTCTGACTATGGAATTAAGTCATCTTACTGAGGTTTAAAATGCCCAACTCCTCATCTTCCACAAAACAGGTCAGTATAACACCTCGATGGTTGGCCTCACTGTTACATCACGGTGGATGGTGACCATTCATACTTGTATCTCCTAATAACAGAAAGGGAGAAGGAAGGCCATAAATTAGGCGTTCAAGATCTGCCCTTTCAACAGGAGCACTAGGAGAAAGATAAAGGCTGCAGACTGTATATTGCTGACATAAAAATATCCGGACAGCAACAGCCTGCGGAGGAGTGTAGATGTCCAGATGACTATGTGGAATATCCTGGCGAAGGAAGATAGCAGCACCACCATGACGATCTTGGCCCAGCACTGAATAATGCTAAATGGCATGGTAGCCAGAAAGACCAGAAGGAACAGCATCACCTACCATGGTCTCCTGGATGCACATGCATAGAGCAGTAAATTGAGAAACAATATGACACAGTTCCTCATAGCTAGCATGTAAACCCCAACAATTCCAATTGATGATAGAACCCATAGTGGAGGTTTGATGATGATTAATTGCAGGACTGTACACCTCCTGACAAATGAGCAGGTTTGGACTGATGCTTAGGAAAGCCCCTGGGATGAGACTGCCTAGCACCAGGAACTGCACCCTATGTCGAACATCCATGGGCAAACGTGAGAACGAGGAAGAGGAAAGTGTTACGACACTTTTCCTCTGAGGTGGAATAACACTTGGCTTGGAAATGGTTTGGAGGCCGTCCTAGCCAATGTAGGACGGCCATTGCCAACATCAGAAACCCCAGAAGTGGAAGAAGTGTCCACGGAATTGGAGTCCTGTGAGGATGACATTGTATGTTTCAGAACTGAAGCATCAACGGTCTGTCCAATTGGAGAACAGTCAGAAGTTAAGATCACAGAGCATATGTCAGTGTGTGAACAGATTATCTAAATCAGTTTTGATGTGATTCTAATCAAATTGGTGGATATGTTGAGGATTCCCCAAGATGCTGACATTTTGTTTTTGAAAACAAGAGACCAAAGGTCAGGTCAGACGGTAAGATCAACATATAGTTTTTATCCTATGTGTACCTAATTTTATGGAAGAATTCAGGCTAAAAAAAAGATAGAGACTCGATTTTGAGAACAATCAGTAAATGGGTAAGGTCACAGGAAAAGTTAAAAGCCAGTGTTACTGGACAAGTCAACTCAGGCAGCTTTGTTTTGATGTGAATAAAACTAGATGGAAGGACTAATTAGTCGATAGTCAAGATCACAGGGCAAAGTGAGATATTCAGCCATTATATTGCTTGGTAGGGTCGGGTGTTGCACTCTCTGAATGCTGCTTCTTTTATGTACTCTATCTGTGTGTCTTAACAATAGTGATAATTCATGGGTATTACTCTAAAGGTAACAATTTGCAATCCGTCCATCCCATCTATAGTCCAGTCCTTTATTGTCCCATTAGGAAATCTGGATCCCTAGGGTATGGTACTCAGTGTAGGCCAGTGTTTCCTAACCTTTTTTGTCCACAAATGACAATAAAGAAGTCATTGTGGTTTCCCCCACCTGTCCCTTCTCCCATCTACATTCTTCTCTACCAAACTGATTGAATGTGACAGACGTGAAACTTTCCATAATCTGGCAATTACTACAAAGAACGTTGTGCATAAACTTCAAAGAACCTTAACCCACCACGTGCCAGCTATTTTTAGCCCTATGGGTCGCCTCCGTGCTGGACATTTTTTGACCTTTTATTTGGCTATAATGATGGATTTTGATGTGAAAACAGCGAATTTCACCATTATAATGCTCAACGAAGCTCGGTAATGGGTTTTATTGAGTCCTGCATACTCGTAGACAGGTGTTCCCACTCTCTCATGATCGCCACGAAGGTGAGAGAAAGCCGTTTTCTATGTAAGGTGGACTCAGGTATTTATGTTCAGTACACTTTTCTGATTACTTATTACTTCAACATCTGTCACAATATGCATGTCTCTCTCACTGTGAGTGCATTGTCATACACTTACTTGAAGATTGGTACAACCTGATTTCACTATGTACAGTCCTTGCACTTACAAGAAGGTATTTGCAGCTTGACTTCACTATGTATTTACAACTTGATTTCACTGTGTATAGTCCCTACACTTAAGTGAAAATATTTACAACATGCCTTCACTATGTACAGCACTGGGCGAGGCATGCAGGCAGAGTGAGGCAGAGCAAGCGTAGGGGGGGAAAGAGTAGGTGTATGGCCTTGACCGCCTGAGGCATGATAGATGAACAGTTAACACACATGCCTGCCAATTTTTACCCGCGAATCTTGAAAAATGCAGTCACAGTGAATGTTTTAATTGTAAGCTGTTTTAAAATGGCACTGGCACTGACCGCAGATTTTTGTCAGACCGTTTTAAAGTGGCACTGGCATGCGGTGGGTTAAAAAAAAAAGGTAAAATGAAAAGTTCAGTGGTAAAATTCATTGCATTGTTGCAATGTATACTCTGTTCGCTTCAGGGACACGTTGAAATTGATGCCTCTCCATCTTTATACTGAGCTGTAGCAAGAGTTTAATGGAAAAAAAGAAAACAAGAAAAACACCATTGTGGCTGTCAGAAAGATATGTCATGCTAATGGTGTACAATCGTAATACTATCTTATTCTGTTACTAAGCTTCGGGAAAAAGACTCCAAACGGACGAAAATCTCCACCTAGTTAAAGTAAATGGAGTTTGGCTGGGTGATAGTGTTTAAGTTATAGCAAGAGCACAACATAGGTCATTTTTCAGGTGAATCTGATAACACTCTTGTGATCTGCTGCTACGCATCTTGAAAATCTCGGCTTCATAGAAGTAGGTAGACAAGTCCGGCAGTACTATCCGAACAGCCAATTTACCGGTAATAGCGTTAAAATTCATTTCACATCTAAACATCCATCTCCTTCCCTTCTTCATAATTCAGTACACTTTCCGATTATAACAAGTGAATCATTGTAAAATTTCAAACATTCATCCCGCACTGCTACTGTCAGTAATATCGATGAGACTTGTGTGTAAAGGATACCTCACAATTTTGCTACCGAGAAATGAATATGAAAATCTCGCCGGTGACTCCAGATACAGAAGAGTACATCTTGAACCTCTTAGAAGTAACCCTTGGCACGGTGGTTGGGAAACACTGTTCTGGGCATTCTACTTGCAACCAAAATTCGTACTTAGTCCCGTAAGGACTGCGTTCAGGCTGGAGTGCTCGTATCCACTAGACCACAAGAAGTCCAGTTGCTGGTTGGAAGGTCATATGTCATCAACCAAATTGTAAGTGGTTTCTAGGGCTACAGGAAACCAGTTTACTTGTTACTCGGTGTACAGTCACCTGAAGAATGGTGGGCGCGCCGTCTAACAAATGAGGAAGTGAAGTAGTGTTGTGGTGTGGATGTGGCTGTGATAGAAAGAGATAGGAGAAATACACTGAGGTGGTTTGGCCATGTGGAGAGGATGGAGAGCGAGAGACTAAGCAGGAGAGTGTATGTGAGTGAGGTGGAGGGGGGTGGGGGGGAGGAGGCAGAGGATGAGATGGAGGGATGGAGTGGAGAGGTGTATGAGAAGGGGGGGGGGATGAGAGAGCTGGGAGCAAGGTAGTGAAATTGCAGGGGACAGGGCTAAATGGAGGCTATTTGTTTGTGGCCACCCCTTACGAGATTAAGGCATGTGGCAATAAATAGACAGAAATAAATGTTTTATGAAAGGTTTGTATATGATAAACAGAGATCATGATCTAAATGTTATTTATGCCTGGAAGAATCACTGTTCTTGAGAGAGAGAGAGAGAGAGAGAGAGAGAGAGAGCTCAAGGGGGAGGCTCCTGCACTCTTTATATTATTCAGTCTGCTCACTCCTTTATTGATGAAAAGAGAAATTCTTTACTGTGTTTTCAGCCATTGAAAGTGAGACAGATGATGAAGTGGGCGAAAGTCAAACATTGCGTGCGAGAAATGTGTTTGCTTGGAGGGGAGCAGGGGGTGGAGGGTTGATAGGGGAACTGGGGCCACAGGCAAGGTAAACGTGACTTCTTTCAGACGTGTGCCGATACATTAAATGTACTGAATGTTGTGGCCAGGTGTTCATCGGCCGCCAGCACGGTGGTCGACTTTGGTTCCCCCACACGTTTTTTATTACCCACACAACGAGACTAGGAATATTACACATTGGGGTATTGTTTTGTTGGTCTCAGCCAGAGAGAGAGAGAGAGAGAGAGAGAGAGAGAGGACGGGCGGACGGACGGAGAGGGTAAGGGAGAGATTGTCGGACCTGGGAAAGTTTATTAAATAACTGTACACGTGAGACTCAAGTGACGATAACCCTGGGTATAAAGACACTCGTGGAAGCATGTTTTTACTACCACGCTGCGCATGACGAAAAATTTATCTTGCCTCCCAGGTCCTGGAAAGATAGATACAGGGAGAGATTTACGAGGAAGCTGAGGTGTGACAGGGGAGGAGAAATGGGAAAATTCTTTATGGGAAACGTGAGATTTATATGAGAAGAAAGAACAAAAAAGTAACAGCCACTGCTACAGTAAAATATGCCTTCCGAGGTGTTGGGACTCGAGAATGGGAAACAAAAATACAGAAAGACTGGCAAGGAAGTTATTTAATATGTGCGACAGAAGGAAAAGTACGGAGAGGAGAATGTGATATATTCGGCAAGGAACTGAAGAACTTGTGAGATCCGTGAGGTGTTTTACAAAAACAGCCTTGAGGGATAAGTTGACAGACTGGATTCAGGGAAAACAACAGGGAGGAGCCGAGTCACTTTATTACCATTATGTATTCTTGTCATTCTGCAAAATTATAACTGACTCTCCATAGTGAAAGAGATAAAAACACTATCCATTACCACTGTCAACACTGAGACGTCTATTAATCAAGAAACATCTCCTGTACCAAAGTGGTTACGTGAATACACAATCTCTGTTAACCCCTTAATGGCGATGACTTAATTCTAATCTTGCTAACATCAAGTGAAACATTCGTACAAGTTGACATCTCCCGTAGTGAAAGGCTAGAAACACTTACTTAACCATCAACACACAGGTGATGGAGAACTCTGTTACAGATTTTTTTTTTTATAAATCGTGTCCATTCATGTCTCTCATACGATGACGTCTTCTCATAGTTTACACTTCTGGCCAGAGGAATTGATGCTTGCCATCTCCTTCAGATTTTATTCTAATTACCATCAAAAGGACTTTTTTTTTTTTTTTATCAGAAAGCAAACTTGTCAAGTTTTGTGAAATATATCGTACTCAGTATGTTACGTCAGAGTATCTAGCCTCCTTCTACAGTTGTTCAGACTGTTATCAGCACCAATAGGACATGGATCAACACGTCACCCCACCCACACACATACGCTGACACTTTTACATCTCATGTCTCTGCTTTCTCCTCTTTGCCCAATCATTCTTGCTCTCCCATCCCTTTTACCCGTCTCATCTTCCTTACTCCTCTTGTCTCTGCGCTCCCATCAACCATCTAATCTTTTACCCGTTAAATCCTTTCATTCTTCTCCCTCCTGTCACCTCTCTCATCTTTCTCATCTACTTCGAGTATATAAGGCAGTGAGAACTTTGGTAAGGGTATGCAAAGCTGCCAAAATCTAGTTTTGAAAATATTAACTTGTGATGCCTCACTGACTGTTTTTTTCGCAGACAAGTTGAGGATCTTTGAGTGCTTGAGCCTGGATGAAAGTTTTTCGTCCATCCGTCCGTTTGTGTGCGTTCTACCGGCCGCAGTTATGGACCAGTTTTGACGACTGAGGTAATAGATGAATCCTCCCCAGTCGACGATGTGCCCTTGTCAGAGAGGTTACCACTCTCGAAGCAACCTTAAAGTCAATGACCAAAAATATATATATTTACAAAAGTATACACAAAACACTAGTATCATTGGAATGGACGTTTAATATACAGTAATTATGTCTTCACCTTAATTTTGATTCAAATAGTGATGGTCCGAATTATCCCCTTCGCATTCGCATTGCAAATATTTGCATATTGTTTTTGATATTCGCATTCACATTTGCATATTTACATATGAGGATTTTGCGATTATTAATAATGTAATTTCATGAACTTTATAGAAAATCAAATTATGAGTTAAAAGCATGAGTTGCATAAGTGTTCTAGGCTAGTGTTGCCAGCCAAACAGCTGTGTCAAGCTAGATAGGGCTGCTTGCTGCATCACGCAGTGTTGCCAGATTCCCAGAAAAATCTGGATTTCTCCAGATTTTTTGCCTAATGACAGATTTTCAGAAATTCTCATTAACCCTTACACTGCGGGCATGTTTCCCAATGTTTTGCGTGTCCCGCTGGGTTATTCGGGCTCCGACAGACTCTCAAAAAATATTTGCCAAAAATCAGTTATTAGCCCTAGAATATTAAAATTATATATGCTTATGGCACATACCTTCAGCTTTCTCCTGGGATGTTTGTTGAGCCTTCGTCGATTACCGTAGGACTTGTGGAGACCTCTGAAGTTGGGTAACGAAGTCTCCACTTTACATTTCCCGACAACCCGTAATATGATTGCCACAGCCAGATATTAACACTATAAACACTACTCTATGATCATCAAGTAGTTTGGGATCCATACTCCAAAAAAAAAAACACTGTGAATGCAATGAAAATTACGAGCGAGTATGACCTTCCCACTGGCGCTAGTTCGCTCTTGGTAGTCTGTCATTTATTATTCATAAAACCCCTCACACTTTATATTTCTATTACTATATAACACTTATATATATCTGGAGTCTTTATCCATAAGTTTCCTTCAGTAGTATTAGTTTATTGTCACTGAAGTCATTCAATTTTTCATTCAGTAAAATACGTAGAGAGCCACGGATTCACTGTCACTTATAACATCAAGTATTTGTACTCATATTCTTATATTACTAATTATTTACATTACTATTTACATTTTCTATTGTATTTTCAATATTTACACTTCTGTTTTACTTACACTATGTAATGCACTGTCACTTTCAGTAAGATAAAACTATATTACACTGTTCAATCATATGTACTGAACATCCATTGCTTTCACTTGCTATTTACACATTATTTACACATTATTTTCACATTACTTTCCTTTCCCACTTGCACTTTTAGAACTGCTTCTGGCTGTGGTAATCAATGAAGCAGGTAACACAGAGGGGAATCTGGCACTCAGCGCACTGCCAAGAGGTGCGTTTGTGCTCAGGTGTGCGTCGGGTGGTATGTGCACACACCTGGCACCTGCAGATTGCAGCCTTCCTCTTGCCTGTGGCAGGCATTTGCACCAGTCTGTGCCGATCCATGTACGCCCTCTGCTCAAGTCTGTCGGGAAGTGTTACTGGATGGCACCTTGGAGCTACTGCTATCACCCTACCATATCTTTCAAGCAGCTGCGAACACAAGTCCTGGCAAACAACCTCAGGGAGAAGGACTTAGGTGGCTTGACCTTCATCTTGTACAGGATGAAGGCGTTCAGCATCGTCATGTCTATGAGATGCAGAAAAACTTTCCTGGACCACCTAGTATTCTTCCTGAGGCAGTCAATCTCACCAATCATCATGTCGGACTTGTTCACCAGCCGCATGTTGATATTGTAGTCTAACACAGCATCAGGTTTCATCACAGGTTCGCCTGTCCTACGGTCGACCTTCCCACTGTCTGTCATTTCCCCCTTATGTATGGTGGTGAGCATGTGCACGACCGTCTTGTCATGCCACCGTATTGCCAGCATCTTCTCAGACTTGCGCAGGTGCACGTCTCCTCGCTGCGAGGTTCCTGCCTTTGGGAATTTAGGGAAGTGGGCACGATTACTCTTGACAGTGCCGCAGGGGCCGATGCCGTGCTCTGAAAGGTATTTGGCAAGTTTCGGTGCTATATAATAGTTGTCTGTATACAGCACATGATTCCCACCAAAACACTTTTCAAGGAGCACTTTCACTACACAGCCTGAGAAGCCAAGGGGGTGTGTTTTATCCAGATCGACAGTGCTGGCTGAATAAATGACGAAGTCAAGGATGTACCCTGTCTTGCAGTCGCACAGTACAAAGAACTTGATTCCAAAGCGATGGCGTTTGCTTGGAATGTACTGCACAAACCTCAGACGTCCTCTGAACAAAACCAAGGATTCGTCAATGACAACCTTCTGAAAGGGGTGGAAGAATGACATAAACTTATCCTTCATTCTGCTCAGAATCTTCTGGATCTTCCAGAGAGGGTCAGTTTGGGAAGGTACATCATTGTCGGCAAAGTGCAGGTTTCCCATGATGTTCCGGAAGCGATCTCTGGCCATGTACTTATTGAAGGTGGGTGAGGGTAGTAAGGGGTCCATGGACCAGTATTCTTCCAACTCATGCTTCTTTGAGTGTGGCATGAGAAACATGAGGGCGAAGAACACATACAGCTCCTGCACTCCCAGCTTGGACCACTGTTGCATCTTGGCTTCACCTGTACCACTTGCAGCACGTTGTGATTCATACCTGTTGGTCTCATCACATATGTGCTGCATGACTTCGTTATCTAGGAAGGCCAAAAAGAAGTCCACACACTCAGCATCCTCGTCAAGAGTGAAGGCAGGCTGTACTCCTGAGGAACTCTCGTCAAAATCTAAATGTTCTGGGACAAAATCGGACCCTTCCATCCACGTGAAGGCATCCAGGATTCCCTGTCCTGGCGGTGTAGGGTGGGTGAGTGTGGTGGGTGGCTGTGAGGGAGATTTACCACGTTCAAGGTCACTTGCACTGACCCTGGGTTGCCGTACAGCACTAGCAGCCCTTACTCTAGCAGCAACTCTACTTTTACGGGTCAGAGATTTACCTCTTCCTCTATGGCCTGCCTTCACTGTTGATGCTGGTGGTGATTCCGACGACGAAGACTCCGGAGACAATTCAGTAGAAGAAGAGGAAGAAATGAGTGAAATGGGGATTGGGGAACAAGGAGGTGAATCAACTCGGGACTCATGGCGGGCTGGGTCACGCGGGGCCATTGTTCCGGGGTTAACACGCCACCTTTTCACTCCCTTCCCAAATTCCTTCCCTTGCTGCACTAACGGCTCCTTTCCCTTGGAGCTAGGGATAACTTTGGACACTGAAGCACTCATACTAGTACTTTCTGGCACGATTT
The DNA here is from genome assembly GCF_032717465.1 of Coenobita brevimanus. Taxonomy (NCBI): domain Eukaryota; kingdom Metazoa; phylum Arthropoda; class Malacostraca; order Decapoda; family Coenobitidae; genus Coenobita; species Coenobita brevimanus. Next base: position 24,793,914 of record NC_136999.1, on the reverse strand, counting down.
CCTCACCCGGCTCATCACACGAATCCCCCGAAGGGTCAAAATCACTATCCATCATCACCATTGATAATTCCGCTAGTTCACGTTCCACTGCAGAGTCACTTAGTCCTTTCCTGCTTCCCTCACGAGTTTTTCTGGGCGTAAATGTCACGGGGCCCTTTGCAATGGGCACAGAAGCGGCAGAAATGACGGGGCGCGAGTGCGACATGTTTTGACCACAGCAAAGGACAAGGAACTAAATGCCGCGGCTTATCTGAGAAGGCAAGGGTTGACAGTGACAATGAGGATGACAGTTGCTAACTTACATGCTAATAAATTATTGGTAGAAAATCTCGGCAATACATAAAGAAATAGGTAGTTCCAGGTGATTGTAAATGTCGCTTAGGCTTCTCCCTTCCTTTCTGATATATATTTTTATTACAGAAATAGATTACAAGGCATAATTCAAAGGGGAAATTACTGTGGTAATGTAGCAAATGAATGCACGTGAGGTGTTGTCAGGTGATAATTAGCCAATTCCTGGTGTATACCACTATCACTTACCTTATGTTTTTTTTTGGTATATATTATTTTGTATAAGTATAGGGCATAGGGCTTATTTCAATGGATGAAATCTGTGGAAAAATCCGGGGGAGATTTGCTTAGTGCAGAGCGGCCGGGGAGGTGAGAGGACAGGGTAATGGAGGGGAGGTAGGAAGGGGAGTCAGGAATGGGGGAAAATCGCTAAAATGTCAACAATGGATGGGAGTACAGATGAGATTTGGAGTGCTGACTAGTGTTGGACATTGGCAGTACTGATAGATGATACAAGCCACCACTTGAAAGCCTGGGGATAATTCAAAATAACACAGAATCACAAAAGTGACGCCCCGTGGTATGATCCATTGCGCCTGAGCATCACAAAAGTGACGCCCCGCGGTTAAGGGGTTAAAAAGTAGGTAATCTCCAGATTTTTAGCTCATAAGCAGAAGAACTCTAAATCTCAAGAATTTCTGAGAGAGAGAGAGAGAATGCCTGTCTGACGTGATCTGTTCTGGGTCCGTTCGGAGTTCGTCCAGGATGTGTCTGATATCCCCAGGACCACTGCTGCTACTTCAGTGAGTGAGTTCTGTGACTGAGTCACCACTGACTGGACTTAGTGTCTGAGGTGTGTGTTGCTCACGTGTGTGTGTCTAGTGTCGCTGTGACTCGCACTCTCCTGGTCGTTGATAGCTTGATGCAGTTACAGAGCAGCCATAATAGAGTCTGACTGAGAATTAAGGAAGTTAGCAACAGTAGCATAATGACGTCATCATGTGAAGTGTGGCAGTATTTTAAAATTATGTCCAAAGATGTTGCAAAATGCAAACTGTGTAAACAATACTTTTTCCAAAAAAGGAAGAACTACATCCGGTCTCAGAAATCAGCCGAGTAGTAACCGTCTAGAAGCTTCTTAAGCTATGCTAAACAAAGAGGACGAGAACAAGGAAAGCAAGAACAGAAAAACATTTCCGACGCCACTGGTGAGAATAAAACAGCAGAGTTTGGGAAGTTGCTTTGAGAGAAAAAATCTATGGCATTCTAAGAACCCAAAAGCAAAAGCTCTAGAATCTATAGATCGTCGTGTTGCCGAACAGACTGTCATGGATGATTTTCCATTTGAACATGTAAAAGACATCGGTTTCGTACGTTTAATACAAGAGGCAGCACCACTATATCCACTGAGACATCACAAGTACTACAGAGACCTAATCTGTTATGATATATAATCTTGTTGAAAATATATTTTCTGATTCCATCAAAACATTGAAAGAGTCTACCAAATTAACAATCACAACTGATGAGTGGTGAGATACTGAATTTGGTGTGTCTCTTTTCTCACTGACAAGTCATTGTATTGATACGGAGTTTAAGCATCAAAATTACATTTTATGTGTACGGCCACTCTCTAAACGCCACCCTGGAGAATATTTGAGTAAAATATTCAATTCGATGCTTGAAAAATGGAGCAGTTCCTCAGACAGTATTCATTGTGTTTTGAGGGACTGCATTTCTCGGTCAAGCATGGCAAATCTTCACAAAAATCAATTGCGAATCTCTTATCTAAATGCAGGTCTATAGCCACTCACTTCAAACACTGAACCATGGCACAAGAAGAATAAAAGAAACTTCAACTCAGAATAAATGCTCCTCCATTATCAGTGATACATATGTTTGCACTCGATGGAACAGCACGCCGCTGATAACAGAATGAAAGAACTTATGGAGCCACTTTGCTCGTTTGCAATACAAAACTCTAAAATCAAGTCACCTAGTACTGAAGACGAGTTCCTTTTGAAAAAATACATCTTTGTTCTCGAGCTGTTTGAAGATATTACCAAGAACTAGAGAGAAAAGAACTAGAGAGAAAATATAATGGAAGAATTATCAAAGTGGTTTTATTCAGTAGAACTAGAAAGTAATGACACGTAAGCTGTGGCCACGTTATTGGACCCAAGACATAAGGCGAAATGTTTTTCATTCCAATTTGTTTCAGACAGGGTAAAGAATAGCATCGCTCGTTTTTCTGTAGAACTTCGGTCAAGTGCTCACGTAGAAATGAAAAAATAAAAATAAAATCAGATGCATCTCAAGTTTCTCAACCATCTTCAAGCAAAGATTTTACTTTAGGGATTAATGCAATCCTTCAATCAAGCAGTGATGATGGAGATGATAACCAGATTTCTCAGAAGGGTCTGCATACATAAAATATCATCGGCCAGTACCACAAAGAGATACACATTGCTGCGGCTTGCTGGGGAATGCATAAATAAACGTATCATAGTCTCTCTCAGGTAGCCTGGACGTTCTTGGCTTGCCCTCCAAGAAGCGTTGCCGGCGAACAACTCTTCAGTGATGCCGGTCTGATATGTATTGAAAAGAGGAACAGGCTTTCTACTGAGAGAGCTGGGAAGCTTTTATTTCTTAAAGTCCCAATAATCAACTTCAGTTACAGTACTAATAGTAAGTCCTTATACCAACATATTTTTCACTTGTTCCTGATATCATTCTAATGTAAAACAACTACAAAATATAAACTACAGTCAGAATTGCATGGTAATGCATACAGTTCCTCTTTCAATGGGTGGAGGTTGGGGAAAGAGGTTGGTGGGATGCATGTAGGAGTTGGGTCATCGTTCTGCATCCTGTATAAAGAAAATTGATAGAAATTTGTCCATTTAATTTTCTATGAAACTCTTACAATGAAATTACCTCGTACTAAAAATATGAATAACTCATGTTTCTATGTCATCAAACAGAATATTCGCATTCGTTTTCGCGAGTACTGATAATTCATAATAGTATCTGCATTCACGAATCTTGAAAAACATCCATTCGTACCATCACTATTAAAGAACACTACATACTTTCCAACTGCAAATAATTAAGATATGTGTCTGTATCGCTGACGCAGGTGGAGGAGGCAAGGAGTGATATAGGTAGGGAAGCAGGTAGTTGGGTAGGCAGGGAGGTAGGTTGGTAGGAGGTAGGCAAGGAGGTAGGTTGGCAGTAGGCAGGCAGGTAGACAGGAAGGTGGGTAGAAGTAAGTTGGCAGATAGGCAGCAAGGGAGCCAGTCATGGAGAAAGGTAGGGAGATTGCCAGGGAGGTAGGTAGAGAGGTGGACAGGAGGTAGATATTTTACCATACATACTTCTTCATTTTTCCATTTGCCAACTTTTGCATTGAATTCTTCCATGAATATAGTGTATCTGGCCTGTTTTACTTCCATAATCTGGGAAATGTCATCATAGATTTCTTTTTTTTTTCATCTTTGCTTTTAGAAATGTGTGCATACAATTTCTGTATTACTTTCAGGGAGCGTCTTTTCTATCTGTCTATCTTCAGCCAGACTCCCTCATCCCATAAGGGGTGGTCACAAATTAATCACCTCCTTGTCGCCCGGTTCCCTGCCATTTCGCTGCCTTCCCACGAACTTACAGTATACCCCCATCTCTCATATACCTCTCCACTCCATCCATCCATCTCACCCTGTGTCTCCCCTTCCCTCTACCACTCCACCTCACTCACACACACTCTCGTCGTCTGTCTCTCACTCTTCATCCTGTCCATGTGGCGGAAATACCTCAATGAATTTCTTTCTCCTAACGCGTCCTATCACATCCACATCCTCATTTGTTAGTCTGTCCTGTCATGTAACTGCTCATGCTCCCCTCAGATCGACTGCTCTTACTCTTGACTTGTGTCCTACCAACTATGATCCAAGCTTCGTTTCCATACGTTAGAGTGGGAATCACAATACTGTCATGCAGGGGCTTTTTTTTTTTCTTTTTATACCTCCATGTTCACTTTCTTATTTCTTATCAATGCTTTCAAAGAACCAGCAGCCTTTCCTTCCTGTTGTACCCTTTGAAGCACTTATTTCTTCAAACTTCCATCCTTACTCATCACACTACCTAAATACATAAATGCGTATTTTAATTTCCTCACTATCAAGACTGTGCATTCAATGACTTCATTTCTCTGCAAGACCACAACTTTGCTCTTCTCTACATTAACCTATAGATTCTTTTCGTTGCATATTCTTCTAGGCTGTCACCAAGCCTTGCAGTATCTATTCGTTTTCATCTAACAGTACAATATCATTTGCAAACAACAGAACGGGAAGCTTCCAAACTCAGCCCACTCTCATTAGGGCTGCTCCAACATCCACTTCCCTACCTTGTATCTCTTTTATAACTCCATCCATATATAGACTGAGCAATATGGAGGCATGACACATCCCTGTTCAAATCCAACATTCAGAGAGAAAAAATCACTCATTTCACTATCCACCCGCACTGCAGCCTTGGCACCCTCATACATGAAGAGAGAACCTGTATTTTTACACAGGAAAAATCATCAGAGAAATTACCAATATGCCGGGAATCGAACCCAGGACTCTCATGTGAGAGCCAGGCAGCATACCACTACACCACGACCAGGTAAAAGTTAATTCACGTTGTCACAATCCTGTGTAAAAATACAGGTTCTCTCTTCATTCTGACTTGCCGTAAGTGCTTGGGATAGATTAAAAGCATCTACTTGCCCGAGTGCCAGGGGGTTAACTCACCCTCTTCAGGCCCACAGTGGGGGGCGGAGGGACGTTGGTTACAGGATTGTGACAACGTTAGCTAACTTTTACCTGGTCGTGGTGTAGTGGTATGCTGCCTGGCTCTCACCTGAGAGTCCTGGGTTCGATTCCCGGCATATTGGTAATTTCTCTGATGACCCTCATACATATTGTTCACGGCATTCAACAGCTTCCTTTTTACTCAATACGTGTTTACTTTTTCTTTATTTCTAAGTCTATCCACAACGTCATATGCTTCCTCCAAATCCATGAAGGCAGCAAACAACATCTTACCCTTCCCCAGAAACTTTTCCAGTAAAACACCTAAGGATGAATATCTGATCTACAAAACCTCATTCTTTCCTGAAATATCCCTGTTTTTCACCAACTAATTCCTCTGTAAATTTCACTGACTCTGTCGGTAAGTATTCTCCCATATACAGTACTCTCCCCATTACACAGAGAAGACAAATTCCCTTATGATTACCACACAATTCTTTTTCCCCTTTTGCTTTGTACGGGGGAATAATTCTACCTGACTTTCAATCCTCCGGGACTCGTCTTTCCTTCCAAGCCAATTTGCACATCATCCATATGAATTCTACTACTCTCACTCCCACGTGCTTCAGCTTTTCACCATATTCTTCATCAGTTCTTAGGACTTTCCTGATTTTGACGTTCTTCATTGCTTCCACTACCCCCATCCTGCTGATCTCTTTCTCCCTTCTCATTTCCTTACTTCTCCCAGCTATTCCCCAGCCACTAACGTTACTTTCATTCTCTATGCTTAACAATTCCTTAAAATGTTCACTCCATCTAGTCACCTTTTCCCCCTTCTCCATTAACAATCTACCTTGTTTATCTTTAGCTCCCCTACAACCTTCTTTATTACCCTATCTTACTCTCTTAACGGTCTTCCAGACCATTTTCTTACATTCCCTCCACTTTACACTCAGAGTCCTTCCAAACGCGCTCATCCACTCTCTTGTTACTATGTCTTACTAATCATTTCACTTCTCTCCTCGTCTCTGCATACGAGTATAACTCTCTGTTCCGTCGTTCTACTTCCTCCATGCCTCTGCCTCCCATCTATTCACTAAATGCTTTTTTTCTTTTTCGCCATAGCTAGTCTGACTTCTTCCTTCCACCATGCTGTTCCTTTCACCCCCTTTCGTCTTCTCTTCATTCCACACACCATCTGTTGCTGTACACATTTCTTCTACCCCCCCCCCTACACCTCCCCCATCTGCTCCTGATCATATCTAACCAGTCGCTCCTCCACTTCTGTCTTATACTCTGTCTTTGGCAGAGTCTTATTACAATCGAAGCTACTCTGCCAGACACGCTACTGAGTTTAACATTGTTCTCTGCAAGATTTTTGTTAATTAGAGATCCTACGCTACTAACTCTGTCATTCTGCCTTCCTCTGTAGTAAAAGAGGTGGTTGCTACCTTGGATCTGAACTAAATTCGCTACTTTTCTGTGAATCTTACTCACACCTATAATATCCCATCTAATGTTCTCTAATTGCCTATTACATATCAAGTTTGTCTTGTATTATGCATGTAGATTATCATGGATTTAAGTTTGTATAATGTCCTGGTCACTGATTTGCTAAGAAAGTGCCTACTCTCCTTCAGTAGCACACTGCTCGTAAGCGGAGTAAGCAGTGCGGTTTGACCTTTAGTAGGCGATGATCCACAGGAAAGCCCGTCATATCATTTGCAATAGAATTCATGTTTGGTTGGAAGGATTGTGGCAAATAATATCACCTCCCTGCCACAGAGTTACTGGTGAGATGTAAGTTTTGTGTCACCTTATTCATTATATTCGGTGTAGCCCTATGCATCTTTAGGGGGTCCCATATATATATATATATATATATATATATATATATATATATATATATATATATATATATATATTGTTACGTTGTCCGCCTTTCCGTTCCCACGGATGCAGCCATTACAGCTGGGCTAGGGGATTATGCAGTATGTATCCGTGTCATTCGCGGAGTTTACATTAGCGAGTGTTACAAGTTCTTTTGTTTCTTTCGTTCCTGCCACTGAGGGCAATTTTATTTAATACCATGCTGAGTATGCATTTGATTATTTTGATTGTCTTATGTGAGCTACCAGTATATTTAATGATTTTGCTTGCATTAGAAGTACCAGTTTATTGTAGAGAGAGAGAGGGGCACGAATATAAGTTCTTATTAATTAATTTGATTATGCGTTCGCGCTTGGCCGTGCGCGAGCCTTGATCAGAGTCTGTCTCTTCCCAGCTAGCTTCCGTATCGTGCGTGTGTGCACACTCTCTCTCTCCCCAGTTATTTTTATGCCGAGCTGGTGTTTTCATTTAAGTTTATTTTTTATTCTTTTGTTGCTGACTGAGGGAAGTAATTATTTTATTTTGTTTTGGTAACCGTGTTGTCTTTGGAGGGCCAGTTTGGCTCACCGTGGTCTTCTCGCTGCCTTTGTTAACGTTCCCCAACACACGTACATACACACACACACCCCTAACCCCTACACAGTTAATCCCATCTCTTTGCTCAAGGCTAGTGAGAACCATCGTGAGCTATTAACTGCGTTCCCCCTTGGACACGGGTTAAGTAGAAAGTCGTCACCACCGGAAGTAAGTGGGAGGTGTTCCTGTATACTGTCTCGGGCGGTATTACTTCCGGTAGTGGCGATAGTAGGCTAGATCTATAGGTAGGTTGTTCCGTTTTATTATCAAAGTACAGAGTGTTGCGTTCTTAAGTAAGTACCTTTCCGTTGCGCAGTTTTTCTCTAGTTTGCGGAGTGTCAGTGCCGGGGTCTGCGTTATTTTTGCAACGCAGTGGAGGCCGATCATCTAAGTCTGACTTGTTGTATTTTTTGTAATAGCCCCGGGCTGGCGCCACCGTAACAGTGGCGACCTCGCCAGGATATCCTAACAGTGCCTTTTTCTTGCTAGGATATCGTTACCTTGGCGTTCTCTGTGCTTTGAGGTGAAGTTGATGTGTTTGTAGTTTCTCAGTCAGCATTAGTATTTCATTATTGAGTACTGCCATTGATTTGTCGCCATGGAGTCACGCGTGTCTACACCAGATCGCGTACGTGCTGAGTCACCTGTGGATATGGAAAATATGGAACAACGAGAGGCACATAGCAAAGGTACTCCCCGTGTGAGCCCTGAGTTTGACTATGGTGCTGAGTTGCCTCGTTTCGCTACCCCACTATTACCATGTATGATGCCGCCGAGCCAGTTTAGAGCAGTTCCCCCGGGTATGTCTGGTGCTTTCCTGAGCTGTTCATTCCACTCCCATATACCCTGGAGTCTTGTCACCGGAGGCTTAGTTGCAGTTGGAGTTAAAAAAGATGGAGATGCAGCGTGCAAAAGAAGAGAGGGAGATGGAGATGCAGCGTGCAAGAGAGGAGATGGAGTTGCAGCGTGAAAAAATGCGATTTGAGCTGGAGAAGACTCGCTTGGAGGTGACTGCTAATAGACCAACTTCAGATACCCAAACCTCAGGCCGTGCAGAGGATAGGGAGAGTTGGTTCTCAAGGAGTCTAAAATTAGTGCCAGCATTTGATGAGTTGAAGGTGACAGAATGGTTTGTCAGGTTTGAGAAGAAGGCTAGGGAGTTTGAGTGGCCAAGGCAGCGCTGGGTGGGGTTGGTATCTAATGTGCTGAAGGGAAAAGCCTTGGTAGTGTATAATAGGTTGAGCCCTAAGGATGTAGATGATTATGATGAATTTAAAACAGCCATCCTGAAGGCATATGAACTTAGACCAGAGGCTTATCGGTTGTTGTTCCGTGGTGCTCGGAAAAGGCCTGCTGACACCTATATGGCCTACGCCAGGTATCTGAAGGAGAGGTTAGACGAGTGGTTGCTGAGTGAGAGCGCCACTTCGTATAACGAGGTGCGTGAACTGCTTTTGATGGAACATTTTACCAACATGGCTGACAAAGAAATTGGTGTTAAAATTAGGGAGAAGAGATTCAAGACCGTGAAGGAAGCAGCGACGTGGGCTGATGACCGGGTGTTTGCCTGGCGGAGTATGGGGGTCAAGTATGCTAATTTTCAGTATTCCAGGGAGAGGACTGTGAGTGGCCCTGCCTGGGATAAATCTCCCGTGAATCAGTCCAAGGGAAGTTCAGAGGAGAAAAAGAATTCAGGGAGAAAGAGCCCTGTATCCAGTTCGAAGCTAGTTTGTTACTTTTGCAAACAGAGTGGGCACATCAAGCCTAACTGCCCTAAGTGGAAGGCCTCCCAAAATGCCAAACCAGTGGCACTAATTGTAGGTTCGAGTCAGGTGAACGAGAGGAGTTGGGAGAGTGGTAACGGTGAGGGAGAAGTCTGTGGAAAGCTGGAGTTCAGCCGGCTGTGCTCGCTGCCAGCTCAGGCTGAAAAGGTTACCCAACATGCTACGCCACCTCCGGATGAACTGCCTCAGAAATCGTCCCTAGACTGGTGTAAACCTTTTATATGTCACGGCACAGTGAAAATTCATGGGATCAGTTATCCAGTTACTGTGGCTCGTGATACCTGTGCACAACAGTCTGTGTGCAGAAACGTGACTGGAGGGCCTGTAAACTCAGGGAAGTATGTGCTGTGTAGAGGCATGAACTCAGATGAATACTATGATTATGTTCATGTGGAACTCGATTGCCCCATTGTTCAGGCTGCAGCTCAAGTAGCTGTTGCTGATGTAATGCCACTAGAGGGGGTTGATTTTCTGCTGGGGAACGACCTGGCTGGAAAGTATTTCCATCTCTTCCCCCACCAGTTGTTGTGGCAGAGAAGTGTTTTGACGCCCCAGAAATTGGTATTGAAGTTGATGCAGAAGTGGAAGCCATGTTCCCGGTCTGTGCAATTACAAGATCTATGGCACAGGTTGCAGCCCGGGAGGAAGAACTGGTGAAGTCACAGGTTCTTGGGGTCGACTGTGGTGAGGCAGGGCCACCAATGGAGGAACCTAGTGAGCAGAGTGTTGCTGTAGTGGGTGAGGAGAGTGGGAATGCGTGCATGGGCGCCGCCCCACTTCCCACTCAGGACACTAGAGGTGGTGTTGAGTGTGTCTGTGTGGAGACTGAACCCAGCCCATCGACTGAATTAGGAGAATTTCAGGACGCTGGGGTCGACTGCGGGGATGCAGGACCACCGTCAAACGCGCCTGAGGAACAGAGTGTCACTGTTGAGGGTAGAGGTGATGATGATGTCAGTGTGGAGTCTGACATTCTTCCCCCTGTCGAGTGTACTAGAGGTGACGCTGAGATTGATCGCCCTTCGCAATCCAGTGTCCCGACCAGTCCCTTATCTCAGTCCTCAGTAGAGCTGGCGGGTGTTGGGCCAGCAGAATTGAGGGTGAAGCAACAGGAGGATGTAACATTAAAGCCCTTGTTTGCTCGAGTAGGGGAAGAAAGAAGTATGGAGTGTGGTAAGGAGGAGTTCCTGATTAAAGACAATGTTTTACATCGCCGATGGACGCCCACTGGCGCCACGGTGGATGGAGGAGTGGGTGAGTTAGTGCAGGTGGTGGTTCCTGTGCAGTATAGGGTGCCGTTAATACAGTTAGCACATGAGGGACCTTTAGCGGGTCACTTGGGAAACAGAAAGACAGTGCAGCGCTTAAGATATAATTTTTGGTGGCCAAGTATGCCGGGACAAGTTGCTGCGTACATCAAGAGCTGTCACACGTGTCAGATAGTGGGCAAGCCTAATCAAGTTCTTCCTGTGGCCCCTTTGATTCCCATTCCTGCAGTTGAACCTCCGTTTACCCGGGTAATCATTGATATCGTGGGCCCTTTACCTCCTACTTCTGCTGGAAACAAGTATTTGTTAACCATAATGGATGTTACAACGCGATACCCAGAGGCTATACCAATCAGAAGCATGCAGGCGAAGTCAGTAGTCAAGCAACTTATCCTGTTCTTTACTCATTTTGGCCTGCCCAAGGAGTTGCAGTCAGACCGTGGAGTGAATTTTACATCTAATTTGTTTAAGCAGACAATGACAGAGTTGGGCATCAAACACATTTTGTCCAGTGCCTACCATCCGCAGTCACAAGGTGCCCTGGAGAGGCATCATCAGACCTTAAAGACCATGCTGCGCAGCTTCTGCTATGATAGTGGAAAGGATTGGGACCTAGCGGTACCCTTTGTTATGTTTGCAGTGAGAGAGGTACCAACTGAGTCGTTAGGGTTTTCACCCAATGAGTTAGTGTTTGGGCACAGAGTTCGTGGTCCCTTGGATGTGGTGCGAGAGGCCTGGAGTAACAACAAATCTGGCAACCAGGAATCCCTGCTTGACTATGTCTGCAGCACTCGGGAGAGACTGCATTGCGCTTTAGAGCTTGCCCGTGACAATCTAATCGGGGCTCAAGCGAAAATGAAGGCTCATTACGATAAGAAGGTCAGAAGTCGTGAGTTTAAGCAAGGAGATGAAGTTTTGGCACTGCTGCCCATGCAAGGAAAACCTCTGGCAGCTAGATTCAGTGGTCCTTATATTGTGAAGAAGAGAGTTGGGGAACTTGACTATCTAATTGTTACCCCAGATAGGCGGAAGAGTACTCAGTTGTGCCACATTAATATGTTGAAGCCATACTACCGCCCAGTTGATTCTCATTGTGGGATGACTGCTGATGTCTCTCACCTGGGATGTGAAGGACGGGGAAAGGAGGACGTGGCATCAAAGGAACGTGCTGTGGAGGGAGCTGTTGGTGCCGGTGATGTGAGTAGTGGACCAGGGTTACAGCCACAGTCCCTGGAAGGTGACTTTGGAGTGGACGTTGAGGGAACCAGGAATAAGAGCGCTCCTGTAGTTTTGGCGGTTGGTAGTGAGTTGGAGGAGCAGGAGGAAGTGCTTAGTCGTGGTGAGATGTTACCAGCTGACCTATGGGAGGGCAATGGTTATGCAGCTCTGGTGGAGAAATTGCGACACCTTGAGCCAGTAAAGCGAGAAGAGCTGTGCAACAGATTATGGAAACATCCGAAAGTTTTTGGAGATTCACCGGGATTGACAACTTGGGCTACTCATGACATTGACGTTGGGGATAGTAAGCCTGTAAAATTAGCTCCTTACCGCATCAACCCTATCAGACAGAAAGCTCTCGATAATGAGATCAAGTATATGTTGGACCATGGATTGATCAAGAGGAGTTTCAGTGAGTGGAGTTCACCAGTTACCTTGCAGCCGAAACCAGATGGGAAGGTTAGGTTGTGTGTGGACTTCCGGAAAGTTAATTCACTGTCTAAGACCGATGCTTATCCTTTACCTCGGGTCGATGACTCCGTGGACAAGATGGGTCTTGATTCGAAAATTTTGATCCAGGGCTCAAAATTTTCCCTTGGGGAAGGGCGTGTTACGTTGTCCGCCTTTCCGTTCCCACGGATGCAGCCATTACAGCTGGGCTAGGGGATTATGCAGTATGTATCCGTGTCATTCGCGGAGTTTACATTAGCGAGTGTTACAAGTTCTTTTGTTTCTTTCGTTCCTGCCACTGAGGGCAATTTTATTTAATACCATGCTGAGTATGCATTTGATTATTTTGATTGTCTTATGTGAGCTACCAGTATATTTAATGATTTTGCTTGCATTAGAAGTACCAGTTTATTGTAGAGAGAGAGAGGGGCACGAATATAAGTTCTTATTAATTAATTTGATTATGCGTTCGCGCTTGGCCGTGCGCGAGCCTTGATCAGAGTCAGTCTCTTCCCAGCTAGCTTCCGTATCGTGCGTGTGTGCACACTCTCTCTCTCCCCAGTTATTTTTATGCCAAGCTGGCGTTTTCATTTAAGTTTATTTTTTATTCTTTTGTTGCTGACTGAGGGAAGTAATTATTTTATTTTGTTTTGGTAACCGTGTTGTCTTTGGAGGGCCAGTTTGGCTCACCGTGGTCGTCTCGCTGCCTTTGTTAACGTTCCCCAACACACGTACATACACACACACACCCCTAACCCCTACACAGTTAATCCCATCTCTTTGCTCAAGGCTAGTGAGAACCATCGTGAGCTATTAACTGCGTTCCCCCTTGGACACGGGTTAAGTAGAAAGTCGTCACCACCGGAAGTAAGTGGAAGGTGTTCCTGTATACTGTCTCGGGCGGTATTACTTCCGGTAGTGGCGATAGTAGGCTAGATCTATAGGTAGGTTGTTCCGTTTTATTATCAAAGTACAGAGTGTTGCGTTCTTAAGTAAGTACCTTTCCGTTGCGCAGTTTTTCTCTAGTTTGCGGAGTGTCAGTGCCGGGGTCTGCGTTATTTTTGCAACGCAGTGGAGGCCGATCATCTAAGTCTGACTTGTTGTATTTTTTGTAATAGCCCCAGGCTGGCGCCACCGTAAAAATATATATATATATATATATATATATATATATATATATATATATATATATATATATATATATATATATAAGATCAATGAACGGAGACAAAATATCCTTGTCTCAAGGTTTGTAAAACAAAATATGTACAATTTACTAACAGACAGATATTGCCAGATTCGTATATTACCTTCAGTCCTACTAATATTCCCATCTCCAAAAGTATTGAAATTCTCGGTGTTTCACTTAACAATGCCCTCAGTGGGGCAACTCATGTCAGATTACTTGCTATAACCGCCTCAAATTAACTTGGAGTATTGTACAGAGTCCGTAACTTTTTAACTGACGAGCAGTTAGCTATAATTTATAAGAGTCATGTGTGTTTTCAGCTTTAATACTGCTCACCCGTGTCGAATGGATGTGGAGAGGTTGCACTAAAACAACTGCACAAAATTCAAAACAAAGCTGTTGGAATTATTAATAACCCTGCTATTATAAATTAACTACCTCCCCTACAAGGAAGAAGGAATGTTGCCTCCTTTGCAGTATTTTACAGATACTTTTATTGGCAAACGCCCAGACAAAGTTGTGTCCATTGCGCCGCCTCTCCATGCCTTCCCTCGTGCTACACGGGCATCTGGTAGAGCTCATGACTGGAATGTCACACAGCCATATTGCAGAACTTATCCCTGTCAGAATCCTTTTATTCCCAGAACTGCATTTCTCTGGAACTCGCTTCCTCGGAGTTGTTTACCCCCAAACATCAACCTACAGCTGTTCAAGTCCAACTGTTACAGATATTTTATGAATGGAGGACGCCAGTAATCCGGTGTATGGATTAAGTTTTTTTATTCATTTGTTTTTCCTTCCTCTTTTCTGTTATTGAACATAATTATATATATATATATATATATATATATATATATATATCTGTATAGGCGTGTGTGTGTGTGTGTGTGTGTGTGTGTGTGTGTGTGTGTGTGTGTGTGTGTGTGTGTGTGTGTGTGTGTGTATCAGCAGCACCAGTAGCAACAAGAACAAGAGCAGCAGCAATTGTAACTCCACTGCTGAACTAAGGCCTCGCCCAACATTTTCCACGAATTCCTTGACTGAGCTAATCTCTGCCACATTTTCCCTGCAAACTTCTGTATCTCATCACTTCTCTTCCTTTTTCTGCTACGCTCACAATATCTTGGAGTCCAGATGATCAGCCTCTTGCTCCATCCGTTATCCCTTATTCTTACTACATAACTCGCCCACCTCCATATCTGTTCTTTCATAACTTGTACAGTCGTGGTCATAAGTAATCACCTATCCTCCGGTACCCCGTGCCTCAGGCTGGCTCCTGCTCGGGAAGTCACACTGGAGTAAGAGAGGCTCAGAGGGAGGGGCCAAAAAAAGAAGAGAACGTGGGTGGGGGGACGAGTGATGGTGCGGCGGTGGAGGGAGGGTGCGTAGGGGAGGGAAAATGATATGAGAAGTGGTGGGTCACATTATTTGTTTATTTTCCTTCATTCATGGCATAATATAAGAGTTAATATTCGGTATACCATGCTGCTCTGCACTTTGTATAGCGGCGCCAGATAACAAGATAGGTGGTGATATCAAGGGCTTGCTCGTGAGAGAAATATGCTGACTTGAGAGATTAAACTTTAGTGCAGAGCCATTTAGACTGTATGGGCCCAACGCGTGAGAGCTAGAGAGCGAGACGACACGGGCCCGCCTCCTCAGGCACACCAAGGATGAGTGGGAGCTGTTCAGACGAAACCAGCAAACCAACAACAACATTGTTTCCTCGGTGCCGAGAGGCCTGCTGGAGGTTATTGAGGCAGGAGGCAAGTGGACTACTTACTTGCTTTCCTAGTTGCTTTGGCTTAAACAATGTCGGTAAACACTGACATAGATATATTTTGGAAGTTTGGGTAGGATTTTGTTTCATTTTCTTTCTAACAGATTATGAGAGCTGTCGTTATTATATCCACCCATATGTACATACATCAGATTTATTTACCTTTTATGCACAAATGTTAGCCTTTTCATATAAAGACGCAATAAGATAGTTGAAATGATGATAACTGTATGGACGGAGTACATAGCGCGAGGATGATCGTATTTACTTTGGACACAGTCGTGTCAAATGTTGCATATGATGTTTAGTTCCAAAATTTAATTACAGTACATGCAATAGTAAAGCAAGTTTCTTATATAAACAATATGGAAGTCAAAGCCACCCACATTCCATTCTGCGTCCGAAGCAAAATACATGGAAAATCACAAATATCTGGCTCCGTTTTAACGTTTGATCTGTCACTCAGTATGTTTCTCTCACAAGCCAGCCTTTGATATCACCACCTATCTAAAGCTTGTTATCTGTCGCCGTTATACAAGCTGTAATGCAGCTTGATATACCGAATATTAACTCCTTTATGTCATGCCCTGAATGAAACAAAATAGACAAATAATACGGCCACCACTTCGCAATTTATTCTCCCTCCAATACCTCCCCTCCCTCCACTCTCTCACTCTTCCCTCGCACCATCACTTGTCCCCTCACCCACTTTCCCTTCTTTCTCTGGCCCCTCCCTCTGAGCCCCTCTTACTCCACTGTGACTTGTCGTGCATAGCGGAGCCAGCCTGAGGCATGGTGCAGGTGATTATTTCTGACCACGACTGTACAGTATACAGCCTGTGACCCTAGTCTATCTTTTCCTGACCTTTCCATTGTTCTTTGAGAACGGATTAGTATATTTTCCATCGATTTTTTCAGTTTCCAGGTCTCATAACCGTACTCCATAGCTGGGATTATACATTCGTTTTCGTACATTGGCAAGCTACTTTTCATGATCTCTCTATGTTTACCGATAGCTTTCCATCCAGTTTTAATGCGGCTTCTTACTTCGCTCTCTTGCTCTGTCATTAGTGCTGGTGTTAGCCCTAAATAACTGTATTGCTCGACTTCAAAAATTTCTTCGTTTTTTCTGATTATGCTCTTTGGTGTCCATGAATTAGTATTTCTTTAGTTTTACTTCGGTTCATCGTTGGCGCTTTTCTGAGACTTTCACTGTTTAGGTCATTTAACATTTCTTAGAATGTATATGTTGTTTCCCAGATTACAGCAATGTCATCTGCAAATGTAAGATGGTTTAGGACTTCTCCATTATTGTTTATTTTGTTCTCTCAGTCTAGCTTTCTGGAAACACTTTCCAGGCATGCTGTAAAAAATTTTGGTGAAATTGTATCTCCCTGACGCACGCCCTTTTAAATCTTACTTTCTTCCGTGTCTTTATGCAATAATTTAAATATATAATTTCCCTATTTATATATGGTGGTGGTGGCGAAAGTCAAGGTTGAAATGCAATGCAGGAATAGAAGGATGAAACGACAGGAAAAAGTCCAAATAAGGAGGGTAGAAAGGTTGCAAGAGGATGGACAAAATGAAGAATATAAGTGAACAGTGGGGGAGCGACTAGGTAAATATGATTTGGAACAGATGGGGGAGGTGGAAGGCGTGTGCAAGAAAATCACAGATGAAATCTGTGCATCATGTGAGGTGGTGTGTGGGATGAAGAGAAGAGAAAAAAGGGGTGCAAGGAAAAGCATGGTGGAATGAAGAGGTGAGACAAGTTGTGGCACAAAAGAAGAAAGCATATAGTGGGTGGATGAGAAGCAGGGGCGTGAAGGAAGTTAAAAGACAGAAGAGTTATATGTAGAGAGGAAGGAAGAGGTGAAAAGATTAGTAAAAGAGTAAGAAGAGAGTGGATGTGGAATTAGGAAGGAATTTGGGTGTAAAGGGAAGTGAATGCAGGAAAATGTTCTGGAAAGAGGTAAAAAGATTAAGACAGGGTGATAAAGAAGTCTGTCAGGGAGTGAAAGGTAAAAACTGTAGATTGTTAATGGAGAAGGTAGAAAAAGTGAGCAGGTGGGGAGAACATTTTCATGAACTGTTAAACATAGAAAATGAAAGTGATGTGAGGATAAATGCTGGGGAATGGCTGGGAGAAGGAGAGAGGTGAGAAGAGAGGAAGAACCAGTAGGTTGGAAGTAGGGCAAGCAATGAAGAAAGTCGAAATGGGAAGGGCCTCAGAAACAAATGGAGTGCGTAGTGAAATGCTGAAGCATGGGGGAGAGATAGTAGTTGAATGGATATGGAAGATGTGCACAGTGGCCTGGGAGGAAGGAAGAGTCCCGGAGAATTGGAGGTCAGGTATGATTGTTCTCCTGTACAAAGGAAACCGGGTAAAAGAAATGTGGTGCAGTCATAGAGGCATTTGTCTTCTTAATGTGATAGGAAAAGTGTATGGTAGGATACTTATCAACAGAGTTAGGGAAAAACAGATGAATTAGTTGGTGAAGAATAGGGAGGTTTAAGGATATGAAGAGGTTGCCTAGATCAGATATCCATTCTTAGGTCTTTTGTGTAAAAGTTTCTAAAGAAGAACAAGAAATTGTATGCAGCCTTCAAGGATTTGGAGAAAGCATATGACAGGGTGGATAGACAAGGAATGTGGAAAATATAGAGAATATATGAATATATGAAATAAATGGGAAATTGCTGAATGCCGTGAAGAGTATGTATGAGGTGGCTAAGGCTGCAGTGAGTGTTGATAGCGAATTGAATGAATTTTTCAATAACGTTGGATTGAAACAGGGATGTGTCATATCTCCAGGGTTGTTCGATCTGTATATGGGTGGGGTTGTAAAAGAGATACATGGTAGGGCAGTGGATGTTGGAGTGGCTTTAATGAGAAAGGGCAACGTTTGGAAACTCCCTGCACTGTTTTGCAGGTGATACTGTGTTGTTAAGTGAAGACGAAGTGAATCTGCAAGGCTTGGTGAATTAGTTTGGAAAAGTGTGTAAAAAATGAGATCTAAAGGTGAATATAGGAAAGAGTAAAGTTATGGCCTTCGAGGGGAATTAGGTCGCTGGACAGACAGTGATGCTGGATGATGAGGAAATGGAAAATGTTAGTACATTTAAGTATTTGGGCAGTGTGATGAGTAGGATGGAAGTTTGTGGGAGAAGTGTTTGAATGGGTACAGGAGGGAAGAAAGGTTGAGGGTTCTTTGAACACAGTGATGAGAAACAGGGATGTGAGCATGGAAGCAAAAAAGCCGCTGCATGACAGTATTGTGGTGCCAACGTATAGAAGTGAAGCTTGGATCCTGTTGGAAGTCAAGAGTGAAAGCAGTGGAAATTACTTATCTGAGAGGAGCATGTAGAGTTACAAGGAGAGACAGACTGGACAATGAGGAAGTGAGGGAGAGTTGTGGTGTGGAGGTGGATGTGATAGAAAGGGTCAGGAGAAATACAATGAGGCGGTTTGGTCATGTGGAGAGGATGAAGAGCGAGAGACTAACAAGGGGAGTGTATGTGAGGGAGGTGCAAGGGGGCAGAGGGAGGCGGAGGCCAAGGATGAGATGGAGGGATGGAGTGGAAAGGTATATGAGAGAGGGATGTGTGACCTGAGGGCAATGAAATGGCGGGGGACCGGGCGACATGGAGGCAATTTGTCTGTAGCCACCCCTTACAGGATTGAGGCGTCTGGCAAAACAGATGTTTTCGAGCAGTTTTTCAATATTCTCATTAACTCCTTGTTCCTGCAATGAATTTATAATTGCTGTGTGCTCCTCTGAGGCGAAAGCTTTTTCGTAATAAAAAAAAAGTATGTACAATGATTTCATGTTCTCACTTAGCTGATTCATTGTGTGTAAATGATCAGTAGTCGAATACCCACTTCAGAATCCTGCCTGTTCACAAGGTTGGTGTTCTTCCAAATTTTTGTTATTCTGGAAATTATTCGTAATAAGCTAACGGGTCGATGATTACTAAGATCACTGGAGCACTATGCTTGTAAAACCAAATAAATATTGTATTACACCATTTTTTTCTCTTCTTTTTTATACACTAGTGGACGAACCTGTTTTGTATTCCTGCTCCTGCCTCTGACACAAAATCAGCGATCTATTCCAAAACCTCCTAGGGCCCTTCCTCTTTTCATACATCTAAGAGAAATGTTTACTTAGTCTGGTGTCACCACAGGTAATTCGTTTACCGCAGCTGAAAACTTAGCTATTGCTACTATTGTTTTTGATGTATACCGTTCTAAAACTCTTAAACTCTCTTCACCATCCTATTCCTGCATTTAATGACTTCATCTTTTTTTCCTTCAGTGTTATACTTTGTTGTTTTCCTTGTGCCATTTTCCTTCGGATCTCTTTCAGATTTTTTCGCTTTTTGGTGATTGGATGTAATCCATGTTTTTTTTTTTCCTCTCTTTCTCTTGTTGAAGCTTATTTAATTCCACTTCTTCTTTCACATCCTTCATTGTTTTTATTTCCATCTCTTTTCTTATTTTCATGAGCTCCACGGTCATTTTGGAATACTTGTTGGGTTTGGTTATATCAGCTTTTATTACTAGCTTCACCGATTCCCTTTGTTAGTTTATCAGTCAACTCATCAATGTTACACTCAGCATATCGTCGAGCCTGAAATCTGTTTATTTCTAATTCTGCTTTGTTTTTGCTTACTTATATATATACAGTATGTATGTATATATATATATATATATATATATATATATATATATATATATATATATATATATATATATATATATATATATATATATATATATATATATATATATATTCCATCCGTCCATCATCCAATCCTACGTTGCCCCATGAGGAGCGTAGGAGCCAGGGACTAGGCAGTTGGTCCTGACATTTAAGATGAGAGTGACCAGCCTCACTCATCTCTGAGTGGCAATAGGTGAGCAATAAACCCCAACCAACCCTTGGATATAAACCTTCACCGGCTCAATCCGATTGGAGCACAATAATTACTCACTAAACCACCAGGCGCCAAAATTTGGTTATATGGTTACCACCCAGCGAAGTAAATGGTTTCCTGGTGTACAGGAAACCATTTGGCTTGTCACTCAGTGTGGAGTCACCCACGGGCAGAAGGAAGAGGAAAGAATGAAGGAATGAAAGACAGAAGAGGGAGTGTAAAGTCACCCGCAGGCAGAAAGACGAGGAAAGAATGAAGGAAAGAAAGACAGAAGAAGATGGAAGGAAAGAAGGATGGAGGAGAGGACAGGGCAGACATCCGAGAGTAGCACTACATTGAGTGAGTGGATGATGAGCGCCCCCACCTACCACACACACACACAATATATATATATATATATATATATATATATATATATATATATATATATATATATATATATCTATCTATCTATCTATCTATCTATCTATATATATATATATATATATATATATATATATATATATATATATATATATATATATAGAGTCACTACTGTGGTTACCCAGCAGAGTAGGATGTGGTTACCTAGTGGAGTAGGAGATGTGGAGAATGGAAATGGGTTAAAGTGGAAGATGTGAACAGATAAAGGAAGGAGATAAGACGAATGGCCGAGATAACTTATTCATTTTTGGGAGCGCCTGTGAAACTCAAGCTAGAGAAATTATGACTTCACTATTTTCCTGTTATGTACCCAGCTGTCAGAAGGGACTTTGTCCACACAAGGAGTATGATAAGACCACTAAACCATTTTCCCCGTTTTTCTGTTTTGGGGCAGAATAACATTCGCTAATTTTCCATATACTACAAAGTTCTGCTGTCGGGCCCTGCTGAGGATGTCACCGATTGCATTGCGCAGTTGACCCTTGTGCGGTGTGGTGCGGTGAGGATCTGTCCGTTCTCCACTTTGGGGCTAAGATGCGAATGAATGTGTTTGAATGGATGAGTAAATGGGGAGTGTGTCGTCCTGTCTCGGCTACCTCCCTTTCCTTGGGGGAATCAGCCTAGGTATATAGATAGATAGATAGACAAAGGGGCGATCTTGTCCTTGAAAAAGTGGGTGTGACATGACTTGTAGGAACTAATGAGAGTGTTCTCCAATGACTGTCCAGCTTCATCTTCTTAACAACTTATAATTGGCTAAGAGGGTGTATTAACTTGTAATTGGTAGCAGAAACCTCCTTTGTGTGTAATTGGTTGTACATTGTACTTAAGGCAGAACTCTGGCTTGTTAAGTCTAAGGAGATGGAGTAAACTGCTATTTAAGTGAGAGGAGCTAGCGAAAGGCACAGTTTATCTCCAGACACATTCGGGACGCATTTCCCATTAGACACACAGTGTATCACTAGACTCATTTCTGCTGACACACTTGTTCACTTTGGTTACAAAACACACAGACTAAGCACCATTTCCCCCTTTGGTTTAGCTCTGCATAAAATACTGGTGTGTGGATTATATCACGAACACATTCTCCTAGTTCCTCAAGCTGTGAGTATTGCGTACACTTCTTGTAATTTGGTTAGATAAGAGAAATAACTCATTTTTTATGGTTTCATTGTGAAAGTATATGGATATGTTTTTGTAAACGAATTCTGGTTTGTTTTTATGTGTATGTTATAACAAATTTGGCGTCCCTGCCAGGATGACAAATTATTGGTAACCTTGGCCAGGTACACAAAATATTGGTAACCTTGGCCAGGTACACAATGCTAAATCTTACCAAATTCACCCACAATCAGTAATCATGGGCCTAATGAGAATGATGGTGATGTTAGAACATTTTTGGATTCTAAGCCTTCGGCAACCTCAGTGAAAACACTCACAAGGTGTGAGCTCATGTTGCTTGCCCAGGCCCAAATCATTAAGACTGATTTAATTGATCTAAAATTGGACTCCGTGTTTCAGCGCAGTGTTAATACTGAGAATGAGTCCTCATAGATAGTCCTGAGCCACCTGATCAAAGTGATACTGCAAAAAGGGGTTGACCTTGAGATCCCTGCCCCCCATGATTATTCTGCTCATGATACTGGTGACAAAGTGCAACTTGAGCTTGCCAAAATTAGGTTGAGAGAACTAGACGTGCAAGCTAAATTGAGAGAACTGGAAATGCATGCTGAAAGGAGACAAAATGAACTGAATCATGAATTCAAACAATGGCAGGCTGATAGGTCAACTGAAGCTCATAATTCATCTGCCAGGGAAACTTTTGATGCTACCAGGAATATAAAGCTACTACCTCCCGTTAATGAACAAGATGTCACTAAGTACTTCCAAATGGTTGAGAAGGTGGCAGGTCATCTTCCATGGCCAAAAGACTATTGGTCAGTACTTCTACAGAGTGTTAGGAAAGGCTCAAGAGGCTTATATTTCCTTATCAGTTGATCAATGTGCTAATTATGTGTAAAAGATACTATTCTCAAAGCATTTAAGCTCCTGCCAGAGGCATATAGGCTTAAATTTAGATCTACCTTTAAACAGAAACATCAGACTCATGTGGACTGTGCTAAGGTACTCACTAATTAATTTGATCAATGGTTGCATTGTAAGAAAATTAACAGTTTCTTAAAAATGAGAGAACTCTTGATCCTGGAGAACTTTATTAATAACATAGATAAGAATGTTACTACTAACCTAGCAGAGAAAGATTTAAGCTCCCTAGCTGAGGATGCCGTT
Organism: Coenobita brevimanus; assembly: GCF_032717465.1. Classification (NCBI taxonomy): domain Eukaryota; kingdom Metazoa; phylum Arthropoda; class Malacostraca; order Decapoda; family Coenobitidae; genus Coenobita; species Coenobita brevimanus. The sequence goes on along the minus strand of NC_136999.1, from coordinate 24,771,016 downwards.
GTTGCAGATAATTATAGTATAATTCACAGGCATGAACGTAGGCCTCAGTCATTTGATAAGTGTAGGGTAGTGGACCAACCAGATTTTGTAGGCCCTTCCTCTTGCAATGACAAGTTAATTTAAAGTGACAGTAAATGTGTCAGAGGGTCATGAAAAAGTGACAGGTTTTGCCAGTACTTCAAGAAACTGGGATACTTATAGGACTGGTGCTGGAAGAAACGTGGCCAATGTTCCAAAGTGAAACCAATTACTTTGGTAAACTCTTGGGGATCTTTTGACACCAACAGAGAGCAGCCACCCACAGATAGCATTAGCGGTAGTTAGAAACCCCCCCCAGCAGGTGCATATTGTTCGTAAGGCCAGAGTGGAGCAGTCAGTGGTTGATAGACAGACTGCTGTAGAGCCGTTGTTTGACACTAGTAAGACTAGTGGATGGAAAGCTGATGACAGGGAGAGCTGGAGCTCCCTTTTCATCAGCCCTCGGTACTAGTTCCTGATCATCCACCTTTGCTGAACCATTTCAATGTTTCAGTAACACATAGAGTAGGCCAGCATGCTCTCCAATACAAGTTTCTCTAATTATCAACACCAAACAACACAACACAACACCAAACATTGCACACCAAACATTGCACACTACACACTACACTTCCATTTCAAATTTTTAGAAAAAATTTCGACAAATAACGCAGCCCCCGAGTCCCCAGGGGAAGGGACCATAAATGCCCCCACCATCCACTCCTCTCTCGGTGAAGACTCAAAGAGCTGCCTGGAACCACTGTCTGACTGACTTCTTCATTTCTGCAACAATTACTACCTTTCCTCTAACTTTCTCCCTGTTGAGCACCACCTCTTCTTCTCTAAACCTCACCTTCTCTTATTAACTGAGACTCAGCTGTCTCAGGCAACTGACAGCAAACCCTTTTCTTTATCCTCCTACTTTCTCTATACTCATTTCAAAGCCAAAGGTGACTGTTGTGTATATGTACGCAATGACTTATCTTGCTTTAGTGTTCCTGAGCTTGATTCTTCTGAATTCTCTACTCCCTGGCTTCGGTTTCTCTGTCATTCTGTGACTAAATATATCTGTGCTGTTTATTCATCCCCTAAAACTACTGACTATGAATAATTCTTCAACTATCTTACTTCTATGATGGACCACATCCTATCCATTTCCCCTTTCTCTGATATCTCCATTTTAGGAGAGTTCAATGACCACCACCACTTTTGGCTCTCCTCTCCTTTCACTGATCCACCTGGTGAACAAGCCTACATCTTTTCTATCCTTTATGACCTTGAGCAGCTGGTACAGCACCCTACCCGTATCCCTGTCTGCCTTGGAGAGAGCTCCAACATACTCGACCTCTTTCGTACAACTAATCCTTCTCCTTACACTGTTAATCTTTCCTCTCCTTTGGGCTCCTCCAGTCACAATCTTATTACCTTAATGTGTCCTACCACTCTGGTACGGCCTGTGGACCCTCCAAAGAACAGCCGATTGCGGCACTTTGGAGCTGCTGATTGGGAGACCCTTAGGCAGTACTTCTTTGATTTTCCCTGGAATGACTATTGCTTCCATGGCCGTGAGCCATCTGAGTGTACCACGTGCATGATGGAGGTTATTCTCTAGGGCATGGAAGCATACAATCCTTTCTCATATCCTTTGACTAATACAAGGAAGCCTTGGTTTAATCACGCTTGTTTTAATGCTCTTCACAACAAGCAGAGGGCCTATAAAAGGTACCAGAGCCAACCCGTCCCTGAATCTTATCTTTTTTATGTTTCTGCCAATCGTCCTAAGTCTGTTATTTATTCTGGTAAAAATAATTTATCCGTACTAAATGCTGTCAATTCTCCAACTCGAATTCTTCCCAATCGTTCTGGCACCTTGCCAAAACCCTTTCTAACAACTTTACCTCATCATCCTTCCCTCCTCTTTTCTACCCTGATGGCTCTGTAGCTATTTCTTCTACTGATACAGCAGATATCTTCACTCAGACTTTCTACTCCAGTTCCACCGTAGACGGTTACGGTGCTGTTTCTCCATCACTTCCCCATCTGACTTCCTCATGGCTGACATTAAAATTTCTTCAACTGATGTATTTTTTGCCATCACTGGCCTCAGTAATAACAAAGTGTATGGGCCTGATGGGGTCCCTCCTGTTGTCCTTAAGAACTGTGCTTCTGCGCTTAGTCCCTGCCTAGGTTAACTCTTTCGCCTTTGTCTTTCAACTTGTACCTTTCCTATTTGCTGGACTCTACTCTGATTCAACCAGTCTCAAAGAAGGGTGGCCATTCCCAACCCTCTAACTATTGTCCAATTGCTTTTTACACCCTGTGTCTCAATAGTTTTCTAGTCTATTCTTAACAGAAAAAAATTAAAGCATCTTTCCTGTCACAATCTTCTTTCTGATCGTCTGTATGGGTTCCATCAGGAATGCACCACTGATGGTCTCACCTACTGTGCTTTCAGACTCCTGGTCATCCTTCTTTCGGGACTTTGGCGAAAGCTTTGGTATTATACTTGACACCTCAAAGGCTTTCGATCGAGTCTGGCATTAATCTTTTAATTTCCAAACTACCCTCTTATGGTTTCTGTCATTCTACCTGTTCCTTCATCTATAGCTTCCTTTTTGGTCGTTCTACAGCTGCTCTTTTAGACGGCCATCGTTCTTCTAGATCTATCAACAGTGGTGTTCCTCAGGGCTCTGTCATATCACCAACTCTCTTCCATTTATTCATCAATGACCTTCTAAGCTGTACAACTAAACCTGTCGACTCATATGCTCATGATTCCACCCTTCACCTTTCCATTCGGTTCCTGCAACATCCACCTCAGTAGTTCAGCAAACAAGGGAGGAGGATATGGCACACCTATTGCCTGACTTGGCTAGTATCTTTGACTGGAATAAAAACAATCTTGTTGTTTTTAATGCATCAAAGGCTCAGTTCTTACACCTATCAACCTGACAAAATCTTCCTTAGGAGTACCCACTGAAATTTAATAATATCCAGCTCAATCCTGCATCATCCTTGAACATGGTTGGGGTTTCATTCTCTCAGGAGTTACCTTGGACATCTCTTGTAAAATCTGCTTCCAAGAGATTATGTGTGCTATGCCGACTCCATATATTCTTTACCCCAGCACAGTTGCTGACTTTATACATGGGTTTTATTAGCCCCTGTGTAGAGTACAACTCTCCAGTTTGAGGAGGTTCCCCACATACAGCTTTTTTATGTTGGGTGGAATCAAAGGCTTTCCGTCTCATTAACTCTCCTCCTCTTACTAGCTCCCTTCAACCTCTGTCTCTTCTCCACACTGTTGCATCATTATATCGTTTCTATCGCTACTTCAATGGTCACTGCCCCTTTGAACTGTCTGCTTGCATCCCTCCACCTTTACGATGGGTACGTAGCACCAGTCTGGCAACAAACTCTCATCCCTTTTCTGTCCAAGTCTCCAATGCAAGAGATAACCGTTACTCCCAGTCCTTCATTTATGCAACAGGTCAACTCTGGAACTGTCTATCTGTGTCTGTATTTCCTACTTCCTACGATCTCCAGTCTTTCAAACGCAGTATGTCCAAGCATCTCAAAATGAACGGATTTTAAATTTGGCTCTTTTGTATTTTTTGTTTTCTTGGTAAGGAACGGTTTGTGGGCTCTTAGCCTTTGGTTCCCTCATTCTTGCAAAAAAATAAAAATGCAGTGGCTGCAGCCATCAGGATCAAGTGAGGGTAGTAATAATACTCCATCAGCTAGTAATCCCCCAAGTACTACACTAAGTGACTCCTCCCAAGATAATTTTTTTATTAGAATCATGTCAATGGGGTTGGTTTCACTTGATGGGAAAAGTGGTAAGGATGTCTTGATACTTGGAGACACAGGTTCTTCTCAGTCACTAATGCTGAAGGGGATAGTTGATGTAACTGACCCAAATGAATGTATCTTGTTGTAGGGAATGCCTGCATATGTATCTGTTCCCCTAGTTGAGTTGAAGCTCCAGTTACAGTTAGTTACTGGTTCAGTGTGTGTGGGTGTTGTTGACAGGCTACCCGTACAAAGAGTCACCTTCCTTTTGGGTAATAACTTGGCTGGAGTACAAGTAGGTGCTGTTCCCTGCATGTCAAAAAATCTCCTGAGTAAGGATAGGACTAAAGTGCAGGAAGTTGTATGTCCTAAATTCTTTCCCGCTTGTGCTGTAACTAGGTCTATGATGGCGAAGGCCAGCCATGATAATGTTGGCAGTGATGGCAATGGTAATGCCGACGATAATACTGGGCTTGGTGATACCTTCTTTGTCCAGTTGGCAGACTCTGAGGTTAATGATTCTCCCCATAGTGATGCAAGTGCAAGATTAGCTGACATGCAAAGATCTGATCTGGAGATTGCCATTCTATTTGACTCAGGAGTCAGGGAAGATGAATGTGAATCTGGATTGTCAGAATGCTATTATTTAAGGCCAAAAAACGTGTTAATGCGAAGATGGAGACCTCCTCGTGTTGCTCATGGTAACGAGTGGGTGGATGTACATCAGGTGGGGGTTCCAATACTCTATAGGCAACAAATTCTGTCCAATGCTCATGACTCATCTTTAGCAGGTCACTTGGGAGTGAGGAAGACTCTCTCCCGCATCGGGCAGTACTTTTATTGGCCTGAGATCCGTCGAGATGTCTCCCGGTTCTGCAGGTCATGTCACACTTGTCAGCTGGTCGGTAAGAGCAATAAGACCATCCCCGTGGCTCCTTTGATTGTTCTACCTGTATTTCATGCCCTGTTCTTTTTTTTTTCATGCATGAAAGAAGGAACCAAACGCCACGAGCCCGCAATAACTGTTCCTTCCAAGAGAAAGACAAAATATAAGAGAGAGCCAAATTCAAGATCCAATGATTTCGAGATGATTAAAGTCCTTTTGGACATTGTTGGCCCTTTGCCTAAAACCACTTGAGGCCACCAGTAGATATTCACGATGTTAGACATGGCAACGAGATATCCTGAAGCCATTCCCAAAACAAACATTTCAGCTAAATTGGTTGTAAAAAAAGATGCTAACCTTCTTGACCCGTTTTAATCTCCCAAAGGAAGCTCAGTTAGATCAACTCATTGATTTCAATTTCAAACTTTTCAAATAAACCCTTAAGGAGTTGGGAATCTCCCAGATCTATTCATCAGCTTATCATCCTCAGAGTCAGGGTGCATTAGAGAGGTATCACCAGAGTTTGAAGAGTATACTTAAAAAGGTGTATGGTAATGAAAAGGAATGGGACAAGTGTCTCCTACTTTCTGCAACCTTAGAGACACTGAGCGAGTCTTTGAGCTACCCCCCGTTTCACTTAATCTTTGACCATGAAGTAAGTAAGTAAATTACATAAGGAACAATGAGCCAAGGATGATGACCTAATTAACTTGCTACAGTAGTGTCAAAGTTCAAAGAGAGATTAGCTTCTGGTATGGAAGTAGCCAGGGCAAACTTGAAGTCATCTCAGAAGATGAAGAGGTGGTATGAAAGCTCTAAGAAAGTCAGAAACTGAGTGTTTCACCCAAGAGATCAAGTTCTTGTCTTGCTTCCAATTCATGGTCAGCCTCTGCAGGGGTTTCACAGGCCCTTGTATAGTAGAGAAGAGGGTAGGTGAAATAAATTGTCACCTTAACCCCACTCTGAAGGAAGAAATGAAGATTGTGCCATGTGAATATGTTGAAAGAGTACTACAAGCAAGACGTGGATCCTCCTAGTGCTGCATGCATGGTGTCGGCTATCAAGTTATTAGAGGACAAGAGCTCCCCTTTTACTTTGGACCAGACAACTAGATGGAGAGAAAACAAGGATGCATGGAATACATTAACTGATAAACTTTCCCTCTTGACAGCAGAGCGGTGTGCCGAACTTGTTACCATTCACAGGAAGTTTCCTGATGTCTTCCAGGACATACCGGGATGGACAGAAATGGCACAGCACCAAGTGGATGTTGGAGACTCCAGCTCTGAAAAGTAGACACCCTACTGTACTAGTTCTCAGGAGCAATCCATAATTAAAAAAGAACTGACCTACTTGCTACAGCAGGGGTTGATTGAGCCATGTCAAAGCAAGTGGTGCTCCCCACTTAGAGTGGTCCCAAAACCCGGTGGGTCATATCGTTATTGTATTGATTTTCATAAAGTCATCTCCCTTACCAAGACTGACACCTACCCACTTCCTAGAGTGGATGACTGTGTAGATGCCATAGGCAGTGCAAAGTTTATAATAAAGATAGATTTGATGAAGAGATATTGGCAAGTCCCACTCACGGAGAGGGCCCAAGAAATATCCTGTTTTGTGGTCGATGGCAATACTTCTAAATGTGAAATCATGCCCTGTGATGTGAAGAATGCCCCTGCCATCTTCCAGAGGCTGATGAATGATATCACAAGGGAACTTAATGAGTACAACTGTGCATCATACATGCATGACCTATATCCACCAGATAAGGAGTCAAAGGTCATCAAGTGCAGAAAATATGAGAAGCACTTAAATTACGACCTTGCTCGCGCGAAATGCTAGGGCATTGAAGATTATTAACCCTAGATAGGTAATGTGGGGTCTCAGAGACCCCAGTCCCCGAAATTTAATTTTAAAAAATATGAGCATAAGGTCTACAGATCTGTCCGTCTCATTACCTTCCTGCCTAGTGATGCTCTTCATGGGCATGATGGGGTCATAGCTGTACCTGGCTCTGATTTTGCTCTATAGAGCCATTGGGGTATGTTAGACCCCAGATTACCTATAGGCTAATGTAACCTCAGTTGAGCCCTCCTGTGATTTTTTTATTTCAATATGCTGTCTTTCTCTTTCTGTATACAGAAGGTCCCAGCATCGGTCTACTGCAGACCACCCAAAGAATGATGATATTAGTTTTCAATTTTGCAAGATTTAATTTTAAAATTTTTATACCTAAAATTTAACCAGTTTGTATAAACTTTAAAAAAATATATATTTTTTCGATTAAACCATTTTTTCTGGCCCTATTTACAGATAAGGGGTTGAATTATTTGTGTATTGAAGCATTTAGAAATATCTCAAACGGAAGTTTTTTTGTTTTTTTTTCCGTGAGGTCTGTCAGATCCCACGTTACATAATATAGTAACAAAATCAAGATTACCTTACAAGGGTTAAGTCAGGGCCATGATTCATGAGTGAAATGTTGCACTGGAATATCTCCCAATAGAAATGATTTTTAGTGTCGAAACTCACTTCCGGTCGCTGGCAGCGCCACCTATAACCTCGGGTGGGTCAAAGGTTTGGCTGCTTGTAGCTGGCCATTGTCGCCTACTGGCTTGTCAGCCATTACTGTCACCATCTGTCTGTGGTGGAAGCATTATATGATTAGAATATATATCCACTGTTGGTGCCTTATACCTCAGAGAGTCGTAAGGGGTGGTGGGCGAAATTTTAAAGACTAAGAAAATATTTGCCAGCCATGAAGCTGAAAACATGAACACGTGTATTTACTGCACACTTAGCTATGGGAAAACCAGGTGGCTGAGAAAATTGATTGGTTCATTGCATTTGCATGTAAGTACAGTAAAAAACAAAAGTCGTGTCGTGGTTTTCTCCGAAGATGAAGTGCAACACGTGAAGCATTATGAAAAGTCTACCACCGTTACATATTCGTGGCTGGATACTGGATAGCCTGACTTCCTCAAGTTTCATACCTGCTGCTGATGGGATGATGGTACAAATGAACTTAGGGAATCCTTAAGCCTTAACATCGACTCACTAGAATTACTGAGTCCGAATTTTGTATGAGAGACGAAACGGAAACAGTCAGGCTATGATCGCCTTGCCATTTCATCTTACACCTTACCACAAAGCGAGAAGCAGACCAACTATACCATGGTATAGAGAGGTCAAGTAACATGCATCCAACTACTAGGGAGATAAGAGGCAGCATGATCTTTATATAGGGAAACAAATCCTGACGACAGCTCAGATATATGGTATAAGCAGAACAGTAGAAAGGAGGATTAGGCACAATGAAGAAACATGATCGATCAAGTTGTCCTCGTGTTACCACACGAGTACAAGACCAGGAAACAATCACAACGATCGAAGTAGCACCTACTGTACAACCAGTGCTAATGGCATAAGTGACGATTTGCACCTAAAATGAAGCTCACGCCAGTCGTCTGGTTTATCTTTTCAAACTCTTACGTGGGATTCAGTTCGCCACTAAGATTTAAAAAAATCGATTATCATAATACAGTAACTTTGCCCTGAAATGTAGAATATGTTAGTTATTTCTTTTTGACACTGCCAAATAATGACAAAGCAAGCTCATAAGTATCAGCTTCATTAGCTAATTTGCAAGTTGATTTGGTAAAGATGGAGAACTGACTTCTGGACATTTACCTAGGTATTTGAATTGCAACGTTACCAATGTGGTAATAAAGAGAGAAAAAATGAGAAACCCTTCATATACATTAAATAGATATAGCAGTCAGAAAGACATAACATGAACACTGGTTTCATTTAGTTACCAAAAATATAGCCTGTCTACAGGCTGGTCATTGGAGCACACAGCAACTCATGTCAGTGCTACCAATCGTCCGTATAACACGAAGCAGAGTGCACCAGATCTTTAGTTTTTCAGCAGATGTTTTCATCAAATTTCACGACACGACAGGGAGGTTTTAGGAAGGGAAGAGGTTGTGTTGATCAGATATCCATTCTTAGATCTTTACTGGAAAAGTTTCTAGAGAAGGGGAAGAAGTTGTATGCAGCCTTCATGGATTTGGAGAAGGCATTTGACGGGGTGGATACACAAGGATTGTGGAAAGTATTAAGAATACATGGAGTAGATGGGAAGTTGCTGAAAGCCGTGAAGAGTATGTATGAGGGTGCTAAGGCTGCAGTGCTTGTGGATAATGAACTGAGTGAATTTTTCTATCTGAAGGTTGGATTGAAACAAGGATGTGTCATGTTTCCGTGGTTGTTCAATCTGTACATGGATGGGGTTATAAAAGAGATACAAGGGAAGGCAGTGGATGTTGGAGCACCATAGTGAGAGAGGGCAGTGTTTGGAAACTCCCTCCACTGTTGTTTGCAGATGATACTGTGCTGTTAATTGAAGACGAAGGGGAGCTGCAAGGCTTGGTGGATGAGTTTGGGAGAGTGTGTAAGAAACGGAATTTAAAGGTAAATGTAGGGAAGAGTAAAGTGATGGTCTTCAAGGGAAATGAAGTCAGTGAATGTACAGTGAGACTGGATGGGGAGGAGATAGAGAATGTAAGTGCGTTTAAATACTTGGGTATTGTGATGAGTAAGGATGGAAGGTTAGATGGTGAAGTGCTTGAAAGGGTGCAACAGGGAAGGAAGGGTGCTGGTTCCTTAAAAGCAGTGATAAGAAACAGGGAAATGAGCATGGAAGTGAAAAGCTACTACATGACAGTATTGTTATACCAACTATAACACATGGAAGTGAAGCTTGGACCTTCTTGGAGGGACAGAAGTCAAGAGTGAGAACAGTGGAAATGAGTTATTTGAGAGGGGCATGTGGAGTCACATGGAGAGACAAACTGACAAATGATAACGTGAAGGGATGTTGTGGTGTGGATGTGGATGTGATAGGAAGCGTTAGGAGAAACACACTGAGGTGGTTTGGCCATGTGGAGAGGATGGAGAGTGAGAGACTGACGAGGAGAGTGTATGTGAGTGAGGTGGAGGGAGAGAGAGGGAGGAGGAGGCCGAGGATGAGATGGATGGATGGAGTGGAGAGGTATATGAGAGAGGAGGGTGTGAGCTGGGAGCAGGGCAGTGAAATGGCGGGGGACAGAGCGACATGGAGGCGATTTGCTTGTGGCCACCCCTTACGGGATTGATGCGTCTGGCAATAGATATATAGACAGACTTTTGCCCTTGAGTATACATACATCATCATATACAGAGATAGACTAATGGAAATCGAAACTGGAGTTATGTAATACCTTTGTTGGCCAGCATATTCCTGGATTAACCAGTTAGTCTGCAGTATATCCTGTACTCCATGTACAAACTCGGATAATACCTAATGAACAGTAAAATAAAATGGGTAGAATCTCGTTAGAGTAGTTTGGAATCCCAGATGTATCAAGGAATCATATCTGTAGGTTCGAACAATTTTACAGAACACTTGTTCAGTCCTTTTACCGCTGTAATTAATCCTCAAGTACGACTTTTAATTCTATCCTGCGTCCACTATACGATATTATACATAACAGATATTTCTCGTGGTGAAGAGTTTAAAGGTAATCTTATAATTGCCTCTCCTATTCAGCAATGTCCAGTCATAAAACACTTTTGCTAACACCTAAACATGATTTGTGAATGAAATAAGTGTCAGCACAGACGGTTCGGTATAATACCCCAAATCATTACTATGTATGCACCTCGTTCTTTGTTGTATAGCATGACGAGCGGGACTTAGAAACGGACGGCCAAATCTATAACTACATTATGATAAATGTTCAAGTCATCTATCTATCTATCTATATACCTAGGCTGCTTCCCCCAAGGAAAGGGAGGTAGCCGAGACAGAACGACACACTCCCCAATTACTGATCCATTCAAACACATTCATTTGCATCTTAGCCCCAAAGGGAAGAAGGGACAGATCCTCACCGCACCACACCGCACAAGGGTCAACTGCACGATGCAATCAGTGACATCAGCAGCAGGGCCCGACAGCAGAGCTGGTTTACCCATGCCACATCATAATAGACCCATCCCCTTACCCGCACCTGACCTGACTAGCTGATCAGACCAAATGCAGGAGAATATCCCCTCGGGGCTGCGTCATCAGTTTTTCATTCACAATTGCCCTCCATTTATTTGTCACGCACAGCAACTCTTCCTTGCTCAACAGACATCCCTCTCACATCCAGCGCTCTCTTCACACTGTCCATCCATTCTATACGTGGTCTCCCTCTCAGCCTTACACCTCTCACATCAGATCTAGTTACCTTTTTCACCAATCGCTCATTATCCATTCTCTCCATACGCCAAAACCATCGCAACACCCTCTGCTCAACTCTATCAGCCATCTCCTGAACAACTCCAGTTCTCCTTCGCACTTCATCATTTCGCACTCGATCCATACGCGTCACTCCACACATACTCCTCAGACACCTCATCTCCATTACATTCAAACTTTTCCTCTCTGCTACACCCATATTCCATGTTTCAGCCCCATATAACGCAGTCGGTACCACAACACCCTCATACAGTTTTCTCATTACATCTATTCTAAGCGAACGACTTCTAAACACCATTTTCATTCCTCCCAGCACCTTTCCTACTTATATTCACACTAAACTTCACTTCTGTATCTAATCTTCCATCCACAGCAACATGTGACCCTAAATATTTAAAACACTCTACCTCCTCAAGCAACTCACCATTCATAACTATATTCATCCCCCTACCATCTACCAACCTCGTACACTGCATCACTTTACTATTATTCTCATTTACTTTCAATTTTCTCCTTTCACACACCCTTCCAAACTCCTCTACCAACTGTCTCAATCTCTCCTCTGAATCAGCCACCAGTGCAGTATCATCTGCAAACAGCAGCTGCTTCAGATTCCACTCTCCACCATCAACATTCACCAGACTCAGACCTCCACCTAAACTCTTGCATTCACCTCCCTTACAACACCATCCATATAAACAATAAACAACCAAGGCGACATCACATATCCCTGTTGCAGCCCCACTCTCACAGGAAACCAATCACTCTCAGCATTTCCCACTCTTATACATGCTCTACTATTTACATAAAAACCCTTCACCCCTTTTAGTAACCTACCATCAAGTCCATACAATCTTAAAACAGTCCACAAAGCCTCCCTATCAATTCTATCATACACTTTCTCTAAATCCATGAATGCCCAAAACACATCCTTGCCTTTCGCTAAATACGTTTCACACACTTGTTTCACAGCAAACACCAGATTCTCTCCCTCTCCTAAAACCACACTGCTCATCACCAGTCACTCCATTTGTACCCTCTCTAACTCTCATAATTAACACTCTACCATACACCTTACCTACAACACTCAAGAGACTTATACCCCTAAAACTAGTACATTCATACTTATCACTCTTGCCTTTATACAGCGGGACCACACAAGCACTTGCCCAATCAATTGGCACCATACCTTTCACAAAGCACACATTCAACAATCTTACTAACCAGTCAATAGTAGTCACTCCACCACCCTTCAGGCATTCCACAGCACACCCATCCATACCTGCAGCTTTCCCTGTTTTCATCTCCTTTACTGCCTTCTCCATTTCCCCCTTCATGATCAAAGAATCATTCAACTCTCCCAACACATTTATTCCTTGCACCCTTCCATCTGTCACAATCTCAGCCACCCTTTCCTCCTCTGCATTTAACAATCTTTCAAAATACTCTGCCCATCTCATCCTTACAACATCCATCACAATTAACCCGAGACGTCCCGTCGATGTATGGGTACGTCGCAACATTTGCATTTGCCAGTCCCGACGATGTACTGGTACTTCGTGCAATTGCAAGGTCCCTAATTTGCATAATTTTCAATTTTCGTGCGTGATTTTTCGTACGTATACACGGGACACCTTCCTCTATTCCTCTACAAGATGCCAAGCAGGGACAATGCCTTACACCGCATAGCCTCCCCCCCACCCCCCGCACGCCATTGTCTCGGCAATTCACCTGTTACCAGTGACCTGGTCAATAAAGACATTCAGGGCCAGAGTGATTCCCCAATCGATGACAATATGGAGGACAAAGTTTACATAGCATTAGAGGAAGAAACAGTCAGAAATGATGATCAGGTAATGTGGCAAAAGAAGGTCAGGTATGGTGATGAGTTAGTGAGTGAAACAATGCTTATAATAAATGCCTATATTACTGATTGAAAACCAATATACTCTCGTACTACATATAAATTCGTACCAAATAAATAAATAAATACTGTTCATGAGTGGTGTGAAATAGTTACCCTCCCATAGAACTCGTTTTCTTCGGTGCCAGCCTGTTAGAAAACCAGTCAGGTAAGGAGGTACTGCTACCTGGGTCGAGTATTTTAAACCTCAGGTGAGTGATTTCTCTATGAAATTTCGATGTTTCTCACCAAAAGCGGAGGTTTTAGCCAAAATTTTTTTTTCAAAAATACCTCGGGATTGGGGGGTGTCGGAGGTGCGAAATAGCTCGGGACGTGACGGGTTAACATCCTTCCATCCTCTGCTTTTACTCGCTCTTCCTTCCCAGACTCTCCCTTTCACACGCTTTACGCCTCCTTCCAGAACATTTTCTTATTCTGTTGAAAATTCTCAGTCAGCCGCCTACCCCACCTCTCATGTGCTGCCACTTTAGCATCACGCACAGCCCTTTTCGCCCTATTCCTCTTTTCCTTATACCTCTCATATGACACATCATCCTTCCTCTGCAGCCACACTTCATATGCACATCTCTTCTCGGCCACAGCCATACTTACTTCCTCGCACCACCATTCACTTCCTTTTCTTACACCACCACCCACTCGTCTCACACCATACACCTCTTCTGCATGCCCCACCACAGCACTCTTTAACAAGTGCCATTCCTCCTCCACACTGCCATTTTCCTGATCTTTCACTGCGTTCCACTCATCTTTCAATTTCTCCTGATACTCTATCATTTTCTCTCTTTTATCCAACTCACTCACTTTCAAAACCTCCCTGCCACGCCTAACTCTCCTAGCTCTCACCCATCACTTACCAACTCTTAACTTTCCCTCCTCCAGGTAGTGGTCAGACATACCTCCACCCTCCTCTCTCAGAACTCTCACATCCAACAATCTTCCTATTACATTCCTGGACACAAGCCATAGCCTTGGAGAATTACTGGAGTGGGTTGAACTGTATTAATTATAAAAGGTAAGCAAGGGAGGAATATGTACTGAAGTTTTCTGGGATCCAATTTCTGGGTAAATTAAGAGGATGACACTATACTTTTTCTGTTTCAAAAAATCGGACACTCATCTGTCTTTAAATCCAGTTCCAATCGCACGTTATAGCTCTGTATCCTGACATGGAGCTAGATTGCTTTAGAAAATTGAACATTAAAACGTTGAACTTCGTCGAGGTCCGAGCATAAAAGTTCGCCAAATGTTGAGTGGGTGCATATTGGAATCATCACTGAGTTATATACAGACCAAATGCATTTTGAGTCGCTGTTCATTTTATGAGTTGATTCAGTTTTTACTTGTGATATCATTTCTTTCTCCTCCCTTCATTTGTACCCTCTTCTCTTCTTCAGTTCTTCCTTGGTACACCCCTGTACATCCTATAGTCCCAGATTTTTTCTCTGTTACTACAGTAATACATCATACATTCATACCTTTCCTTCATCCTTTCCTTTCCCCAATTCTCTCCTCATCATTCCCTTAACCATTGCACCCTTCCTTTTCCTCTTTCCCTCTTCCCAACCAGTTCAACTATTCCTCCCTCCCATAATAGACAAATGGCTATGTATACCTCCTCAGAGTTTCCTCACAACATGTGTGTCTCTCTCTCTGTTTATGTATCTTCACAACCAACATGAAGAGTCTCTATGTAAATCCCTCTTCCCCCTCCCCAGCCACCAGATACGCTACACGATCGATAATTGTGTATACCGACCGGGCCAAACAGATAACCATAAATAACTTGTAATGCAGTCACTGACCAACCTGCTGTTCTACACTTGCGTTTACATATAAATATATATATATATATATATATATATATATATATATATATATATATATATATATATATATATATATATATATATATATATATATATGTATATATATATATATATATATATATATATATAAATATATATATATATATATATATATATATATATATAATTTTACTGCTCTGTTCCCAGTTCATGCCCCCCTCTCTCATATACCTCTCCACTCCATCCCTCCATCTCATCCTTGGCCTCCCTCTCCCTCTCCCCGCCTCCACCTCACTCACATACACTCTTCTCGTCAGTCACTCACTCTCCATCCTCTCCACATGGCCAAACCACCTTACAATGTTTCTCTTAATGCTTCCTATCACATCCACATCCACACCACAACATTCCTTCACTTCCTCATTTGTCAGCCTGTCTCTCCATGGGACTACACACACACACACACACACACATATATATATATATATATATATATATATATATATATATATATATATATATATATATATATATATATATATATATATATATATATATATATATATATATACACACACACACACATATATATATATATATATATATATATATATATATATATATATATACACACACACACACACACACACACACACATATATATATATATATATATATATATATATATATATATATATATATTATCTATGATTCTCTCTCTCTCACTCTATCTATCTATCTGTCTATCTATCTATCCATATATATGTGTGTGTGTGTGTGTGTGTGTGTGTGTGTGTGTGTGTGTGTATACCTATGTTGCTTCCTCCAAGGAAAGGGAGACAGCCGAGACAGAATGACACACTCCCAATTCACTCATCCACTCAATCACATTCATTCGCATCTCAGTCCCATGGGGAGAAAGGGCAGATCCCCACCGAACCACACCACACGAGGGTCAATTGTGCAGTGCAATCAGTGATATCAGCAGCAGGGCCCGACAGCAGAGCTGGTTTACCCCTGCCACATCATAATGGACCCATCCCCTTACCCGCACCTGACCTGAACAGCTGATCAGACCAATTGCCCCCATCTTCCACCCCTCTCCCGGTGACGACTTGAGCTGCCTGGAACCACTATTTAACTCACTTCTTCTTCATTTCTGCAACATTCGCGGCCTCTCCTCTAACTTTCGCTCTGTTGAGCACCACCTCTCCTCCTTAAAACCTCATCTTCTATTTCTAACTGAGACTCAGCTGTCTGAGGCAACTGACAGCAAACCTTTTTCTGCATCCTCCTACTTTCTCTAAACTCATTTCAAAGCCAATGGTGGATGTTGTGTATATATATATGCAACGACTTATCTTGCTCTCGTGTTCCAGAACTCGATTCTTCTGAATTCTCTACACTCTGGCTTCGGCTATCCTGTCATTCTCTGACTAAATATATCTGTGCTGTTTACTTATCGCTTAATTCTACTATCAAAATTTTTTCGACTATCTTACTTCTATGATGAAACACATTCTATCCATCTCTCCTTTCTCTGAAATCTCCATTCTAGGAGATTTCAATGTTCACCACCACCTTTGGCCCTCCTCTCCTTTCACTGATCCACCTGGTGAACAACCCTACATCTTTTCTATCCTTAATGACCTAGAGCAGCTTATACAGCACCCTGCCCATATCCCAGACCGCCTTGGAGAAAGCTCCACCATACTAAGTCTTGACCTCTTCCTTACAATTAATCCTTCTGCTTACAATGTTAATCTTTCCTCTCCGTTGGGCTCCTCTGATCACAACCTTATCACCTTAACCTGTCCTATCACTCTGGTACAGCTTGTGGACCCTCCAAAGAAACATCATCTGTGGCACTTTGGAGCTGCGGATTGGGAGGTCCTCAGGCAGAACTTTTTTGATTTTCTATGAAACAATTATTGCTTCCATGGCCGGGAGCCATCTGAGTGTGCCTTACTCATTACCAAGGTTATTCTTTCTGGCATGGAAGCATACATTCCTTTCTTGTATCCTTCGCCTAATCCAAGAAAGCCTTGGTTTAATCACGCTTGTTCTAATGCTGTGCGCAACAAGGAGAGGGCCTACAAAAGGTACTGGAGCCAACCCACCCCTGAATCACATCATCTTTACGTTTCTGCCCGGAATCGTGCTAAGTCTGTTCTTCGCTCTGCTAGAAATATTTTCATCCATACTAAATGCTCTGAAATCTCCAACTCGAATTATTCCCGCTCCTTCTGGCACCTTACCAAAAACCTTTCTAACAACTTTACCTCATCATCCTTCCTATCTCTTTTCTACTCTGATGGTTCTGTAGCTATTTCTTCTACTGATAAAGCAAATCTCTTTGCTCAGACTTTCTCCTCCAACTCCACCTTAGAAGAATCCGGTGCTGTTCCTCCATCACTTCCCTCCTCTGACTTCCTCATGGCTGACATTAAAATGTCTTCATCTGATGTATTTTCTGCTATCACTGGTCTCAGTAATAACAACGACTATGGGCCTGATGGAGTCCCTCCTGTTGTTCTCAAGAACTGTGCTTCTGTGCTTACACCTTGCCTAGGTAAACTCTTTCGGCTTTGTCTGTCAACTTGTACCTTTCCTTCTTGCTGGAAGTTTGCCCTCATTCAGCCATTCCCAAAGACTGGGTGACCATTCCCAACCCTCTGACTATCGTCCAATTGCTTTGACATCCTATATTTCAAAAGTTTTCTAGTCAATTCTTAACAGAAAAATTTTAAGGCATCTCCCCTATCACAACCTTCTTTCTGATCGTCAGTACGGGTTCCATCAGGGGTGCTCCACTGGCGATCTTCTCACCTACAGAACCTTTCAGACTCCTGGTCATCATCCTTTTGGGACTTTGGCGAAAACTTTGCCATTGCACTTGACATCTCAAAGGCTTTCGATCGAGTCTGGCATAAATCTTTAATTTCCAAACTGCCCTCTTACGGTTTCTATCTTTCCATCTGTGCCTTCATCGCTAGCTTCCTTTCTGGCCGTTCTATAGCCACTGTTCTAGACGGCCATCGTTCTTCTCCTAGATCTACAGTGGTGTTCCTCAGGGCTCCGTTCTATCACCAACTCTCTTCCTATAATTCATCAGTGACCTAAGCTGTACATCTAACTCTATCCACTCATACGCTGATGACTCCACTCTTCACTTTTCCATTCGGTTCCTGCAACGTCTATCTCAGCAGTTACTTCAACAAACAAGGGATGAAGCTATGGGACTCCTAATGTCTGACTTGGCTCGTATCTCTGACTGGGGTAAAAATAATCTGGTTGTTTTTAATGCATCTAAGACTCCGTTCATACACCTATCAACCCGACAAAATCTTCCGCAGGTGTACGCACTAATGTTTAATAATATTCAACTTAATCCTACATCATCCTTGAACATGCTTGGGGTTTCATTAACTCGGGACTTATCTTGGAAAGATCATATTACATCACTTGTAACATCTGATTCCAAGAGATTAGGTGTGCTAAGCCGACTCCTTTCCTTCTTTACCCCTGCAGAAATGTTGACTCTATACAGGGGTTTTATCCACCCCTGTGTGGAGTACAACACTCATGTGTGGGGAGGCTCCCCACATACAGCTCTTCTCAATAATGTGGAGTCAAAGGCTATTTGTCTCATTACCCGTCCTCTTACTGACTCCCTTCAACCTCTGTCTCTTCGCCGCACTGTTGCATCTTTACCTCTTTTATATTGCTACTTCAATGGTCACTTCTCTGAACTGTCTGCATGCATTCCTCCACCTTTACGATGGGCACGTAGCACCCGTCTAGTAGCAAACTCACATCCCTTTTCTGTCCAAGTCTCTAATGCAAGAGTTAACAGTTACTCCCAGTCCTTCATTTTTGCAACAGGGCAACTCTGGAACTGACTCCCTCCATCTGTATTTCCTCCTTCCTATGATTTCCAGTCTTTCAAACGCAGTGTGTCTTGGCATCTCAAAATGATCGGATCTTGATTTTGGCTCTCTCTTGTGTTTTGTTTTTCTCTTGGAGTGAACTGTTATTACGGGCTCATGGCCTTTGGTTCCTTCTTCCTCGCACAAAAAAAAAAAATGCGGGAGAATATTCCCTCACGGCTCCGTCATCATTTATTCATTCACAATTTTTCTCCAATCATTTCTAACACGTGCAGCCATTCTTCCTTACTCAACCGACATCCCTCTCGCATCCAAAGCTCTCTTCACATTATCCATCCATCCAATTCGTGGTCTTCATCTTAACTTACACCTCTCACATCAGATCCAATTATGTTTTTCACCAATTGCTCATCATCCTTTCTCTTCATATGCTCAAACCATCACAAGATCCTCTGCTAAACTCGATCAGCCATATCCCGCACAACTCCAGTTCTCCTTTGCACTTCATCATTTCTCATTTGATCTATTTGCGTCACTCCACACATACTCCTCAAATAACTCATCTCCATTACATTCAAACTTTTCCTCTCTGCCCCCCCAGTATTCCATGTTTCATCTTCTTATAACAACATCCTCATGCAGCCTTCTCTTTACATCTATTCTAAACGAACGACATCTAAACACTTTACCATTCCTCCCAGCACCTTTCCTACTTCATTCATTCTAATCTTCACTCCTGCATCTATTATTCCATCCAAAGCAACATGTGACCCTATATACTTAAAACATTCTAACCTCCTCAAGCAACTCACCATTCAAAACTATAATCATCTTTCTACCATCTACCAACCTCGTACACTTCATCACTTTACTCTTATTCTCATTTACTTTCAATTTCCTCCTTCCACACACCTTTCCAAACTCCTCTACCAGCTGTCTCAATCTCTTCTCTAAATCAGCCACCAGTGCAGTATCATCCGCAAACAGCAGCTAATTCAGATTCCTCTCTCTCTCTCTCTCTCTATCAGCCATTGCAAGTTCACTGCTCAACAAAGGCCTCCCACCTGAGCCAGTCTCTGCCTGCAAACTTCCCTATCTCATCTCTCCACCTCCTGTCTGGCCTCTTCTTCTACGCTTGCCATTTTTTAGAGCCGAGTCAGTTACCCTCTTGCTTATTCTTGCTATGTGACTTGCCCACCTCAAAATCTGTCGTTTTATAACTTGTATAGTCTTTTTGACTTAAGTCTGAGCTTTCAAAATATGTTGATATTTTCCTGTATCTTAAAGATATTCCCAACACTGACCATTCCATTGCTCTTTGAGATCGGATTAGTTGATTTTCCATCTATTTTATCAGTTTCCAGGTCTAACAATTGTATGTCATAGCTGTGATTATTCATTTGTTACATACTTTTCGTTTCATACAGACTGGCAAGCTGCTTTTCATTATGTCTTTATGTTTACCAAAAGCTTCCTATCCAATTGAAATGTCTTTTTATTTTGCTGTTATGGTTTTTCATTAGTTTTAGTATTTGCCCTAAGTAACTGTGCTCTTAGATTTCTTGAAGAATTTTTTTCATTTTTCTGACGACGCCCTTTAGTGAATTTGGATTAAACAGTACTGAAGTTTTACTCCGGCTCATCTTTACCCCTGCTTTGAGGCTTTCTCTCTCCATGTCATTTATCATTTGTAATGTCTCAGTTGTTTGTGAGATTAGGACAATCTCGTCTGCAAATCTTAAATGGTTTTGGTTTTCTCCATCTATGTTTATTCCTTTTGTTCTCCCAGTCTAGCTTTAGGCATGCTGTAAATAATTTTGGTGAAATTATATCTCCCTGATGCATGTCCTTCTCAGTCCTAATTTTTTGGAGACTTTATGTATTTTAAGTGTAGCAGTTACCTTTTCATTATATTTTGAAGCAGTTTTACAATATTCTCATTTACTCCTTGTTCCTGCAGTGACTTTATAATTGTGTTTTACGCCACTGATCTGAAAGCCTTCTCTTAATAAACGGAACCTAAGCACAGTGATTTATTATATTCGGTAGTTTTCTCAATTAGCTAATTCATTGTGTGCGGATGGTCCAGCAGTTGAATACCTGCTTTGTAATCCTGCTTGTTCACGAGGTTGGTTTTCTTCCAGATTTGTCATTCTGTTCGTCGTGGCTTTAGTGAAGAGTTTGTAAATATTTAGTAATAAGTTAAAGGGTCGATAGTTATTAAGATCTTTTGAGTTGCCATTTCTTGTAAAAAAAAATAACTCTTGCATCACATTTTTTTTTATTTTTTTTATTCAGTGAGTAAACAAGTGGGCAAGCCTGTTTTGTGCTTCTATTTCTGCATCCAACATTAAATCTGCTACTGCTCCATCACCTTTTGGCCCTTCATTCGTTTCATGCCTTTAAGAGAAATGTTTACTTCGTCTGGTGTTTCCTCATGTATTTCAATTGCGTCAACTGAAAAGTTAGCTATCGAAACTATTTCCTTTGACGCATACAGGTCTTTGTAAAATTCTTCAACTTTCTTCACCATCCTATCTCTGAATTTAATATTTTAACGTTTTCTGTCTTTCAGTGATATAATTTGCTGCATTCTTAGTGCCATTTTACTTCAGACCTGTCTCAGACTTTTCCTTTTCTGATGGTTTACTTGATTTGATCCATGTTTCTCTTTCTTTTTTCTTCTCTCTGCCTCTTGTTGATAAGCTTATGTAATACCGCTCATTTTATTCCATCTTTGTTTTTACTTTCATCTCCTGCCTTCTTTTCATGAGCTCGAGGGTCATTTTTGAATACTTGTTGGCTTTGGTTGTATTAGCTTTCCTTACTCACCTCCACTGATTCTCATAGCACTTTTGTTAGTCTATCTTTCAACTCAGCAGTATCTCACTCTGCATAACTTAGAGCCTGAAATCTGTTCATTAATGAATCTGAAAGGATGCTTTGCTTTCACTTACTTTAATTGGGCATATCTTTTTATTTTGAATCAGATTCTTTATTACACCTTTGAAATTGAATCGGGCAATGCAACCTACCATTCAATGATCACTTCCTATATTTACCTTGTTTATAACTGTGACATTTATGATCCTGTTATTCTTATCTGCTAAAAAGAAGTCGATTTCAGCCTTTGTTTCTCCATTTGAACTACTCCGGGATAATTTTCTCCCTGTTTTTTGTGAAACAATGTGTTCATTAATCTCGGTCAAACACTTCAGCAATACTTACCACCAAATCATCTCTGCCATTTCTTTCTCCCTCTCAGAATTTTCCAATACATGCTTCTCCATTCTTCGACGTGCCAACTTTTGCATTGAAACCTGCCATAAGTATGGTATATCTTGTCTTTTCTTCATCCATAATCACGGAGATCTCACCACTGAATATTTCTATTACTTCACCTGAACTTTGAGAAGTCAGAATATATACTGTACTTGTATTACTTTCAGTGTGTATCTTTTCTGTAACAACAATCCAAGCTACTCTGTCAGAAACAATGCTGAGTATATTAATGCTCTCAGCAAGATTTCTGCTGGTTAGAAATCCAACACCGCTAACTCTTTCATTTTGCATCCCTCTGTAGTATAACAAGTGGTTGCTGTCTTAGAGCTGAATTAATTTTTCTTCTTTTCTGTGGATCTCACTCAGACCAACAATATCCCAACTAATGTTTTCGAATTCGGACATTAATGTATCACGTTCGTAATCTGCGAGGCTTCTTACATTGTCCGTATAGATCTTCATGGATTTCAGTTTGTTAAATGGCAATCTCTGATTTGTTGAGACAGTGCCCACTCACTTTCAGTGGCACACTGCCCGTAAGTACAGGAGGGAGTGTGGTTGGACCTGTAGTAGGTGATGAATCAACAGAAACGCCCATGGAATCATTAACGGCAGAATTCATATTTGGAGGAACTGTGCCAAATAATTTCACCTCCCTGCTATATACTTTCTGGTGATGTGTAATTTTTGAGCCACCTTATTCAGTATATTTGGTGGAGCACTATATATCCACAGTGGGTATCATGGTCCGTGCTCTCTAAGATGATACCTCGTATATCTAAAGGCCTTCCCTTATCCGTCAGGTGGGGACGCGCCAGGTAGCAGTGATATACAGTATGTGTATAAATAGACATATGTATATATATGTATATATATATATATATATATATATATATATATATATATATATATATATATATATATATATATATATATATATATATATATACCCCTGTGGCGGGGGGAACACAATCTGGCCGCACTATGGGGTGGTACTACTACTCTGTGGCCAGGTTGTGTTAGGAAGAATACTGCCACCGTATTCCCTGCGTGTCGTAAAAGGCGACTAAAAGGGGCGGGGTGAGTGGACTAGGGACCCCCTCCTCTGTTTTTTAGTTCCTAAAAAGAGACAGGCCAGAGAAAGGGATGGGGGATGGAGTTATCCCCGTACCCTGAAGATTGGGTCTATGAATGTGCGTGGATGTAGTACAATTGAGGCTAAAAGGGAGGAGATTGGAAGAATGTTTGTGAGAAGAAAGTTGGTTGTGTTAGCTTTGAGTGAAACGAAGATGAAAGGGAAGGGTGAGTCTATGTTTGGAAGTGTGAATGGAAGATTGTCAGGTGTTGATAGAGGAAGGGCAAGAGAAGGTGTGGCCTTGTTAGTGAGTCCGGAAGTACAGCAGTGTGTGATCGAATGGAAGGAGGTGTCATCGAGACTGATGTGGGTGAAAGCAAAATTTGACCGTGAGTTGTGGGTGTTTGTGAATGCATATGAGCCTGGTAGTGAAAGAGATGAAGAAGAGAGGGAGTCTTTCTGGAATGATGTTGATGAGTGTCTGCAGAGTTTTGGAGCGAAAGTGAATGTGGTAATGATGGGAGATCTGAATGCTAGAGTGGGAAATGTAGCAGTTGAAGGTGTAGTTGGTATGCATGGTGTGCCTGGAAGAAATGAAAATGGGGAACGAATGATAGCGATGTGTGTTGAGCGAGAGATGGTGATTGGAAATACGCTGTTTGAGAAGAAAGATATTTATGTAGTGCCACACATTTGATATTCATGTATGTATTTAGTAGTACTGTAATTTTAAGTTAGATAGGGTGTAACCTGAATATTAGTTTATAAGTTCCTATCCTAAGTAGTAATTCATATATTAATAATTAATGTAGGGTTAACTATTTTTATATGTATCTCTGTATCTATGCAGTGGGTGATGTAATTGTAGATGTTGAGCTATGGGAATTCCTCAGTCAAGCCGAGTAATGAAAGACACATGCGAGCAGCTTATCCCCTTCCTTTATGCGTCGTTGCCGGGCGCCGAGTTTAAACCTTAAACAGAGTAAAGATGAATATACAATTCTTTCCATAACCTAGTTGTGAAATGTTTGCTAATGAAGCTGCTAGAACACAAGTATGTAAGATTAGCAGTCCAAAAGGCCTAAATAATGTCATTTGTGAGGATTTAAAGTCCCGTTTATCTTGGCCGTCACTAGATGGCATGAGCTGCTCTCAGATTCAAATTGAGATAGTGATAGAATCAATATCTAATTTAAGTAAGAATAAATCCCAAATTTTCCCCAATTCAATCAAAAGTCTTGTCGTCATGGGTACACTGCTAAATAAATTGTAAAGAGAATTGAAACCCACCATATTTCAAAAACATAATCTCATTTGAGCTAGCAGTGGCGTTCTGTGGTGCCCGACAGGCCCCACTTGCTGCCCAGACATCGTGTGTAACAGACGTTCGTTTAGGTGAGTCGTCCACATTTCTTCTTCCTCCCCCTCTTTTTCTTTGTTTAATCCTTACTTATTATGAACTATGAGAAGTAATATTGTTGAGAGTTTAACGTAGAGTGACTTGCTGCCCAGACATCGTGTGTAACAGACGTTCGTTTAGTTCCCCAGACACCGGCGACGTCCGTGGGAGCACGCCATTATTCCCAAGTATTGCCCATAGACTTTTACACTTACACTTACACTACTCACGAGTTATTTTTACAAACCGAAGGTAGTTGATGTGTTATTAATGATCCTATCAAGTGAACTTTTTTTGTAGATAAGGAATAGAAATATAAAAGTGATATGTTCTGTAACGGAAAGGAAAAATTCAAATTCATTAACTGTTCTCTTTCTTTAAAATTAATTTATTAGAAAAAAATATAATCAAGAGCGTGGAAGGGAACTTACTGATTGTGAACAATAATGTGATATTTAAGTTGTACCTTGAGGCTAAACAAGCCCGAGTGATTGAGGTGTTCCTGGTGATTGTATTTCTTTTTTTTGAATTATTCCTCGAGGCTAGACAGGCCCGAGAGATTATGTATTTCTAGTGATTATATAACATTGTTGATGGTGAACTGTAAATAATACTGACGATGTGGGAACCGAGAAAATTATATGAGAAGAATACCTTATATGGGTGAAAGATGAACACAAATAATCATTCTTATTGAATCGAGGCTATGCCAGCCCGAACAGACAAATCATACCCGTAAAAGTGTCCCTGTCTTGAGGCCATTGTTGAGCCCAAGAGTAACGGCCAAAAAGAAAGTAAAGTACAACAACTCCATACCTCGCGTGAATCAAATTGTTTCGCCTGGTAATAATGTTAGAGGAATGATCACCCAAAAGCCTTAGTAACATTTACAATCTTCTCTCATACTAAAAAGGGTCATGTAATAAAAAATGTTTTTTGTGGAAATTAACAATTATTAAAGTAAAGTAAAGTATATAGCATTTTCTTTTCTTTATTAGTATACCTAATCAAGGAAATTATGTCCTCAAGCCAAATTCACTCCCCTTCCAATTCAAGATTCCTTCGCTGAGGGAACGACAACCACCTGAGGTACCGACTAAATCTAAATCTCGGCCAAAAACTACAAACGCTACCACAATTCATTCTTTTCATAAATATTTACCATCCACTATACTAAGTCGAGTACCACTTGTATATCCATGGGTGAGTTGATCAATACCCACAACAGGTAAGAAAATACATACCCCCTATCATCATTACACTGGTGTTAGCCAGTGGCATAAAAATTCTTAGCATCACACTGGTGAATACCGGTGGGACAACATTCATAGCATTACACTGGTGTCAACTGGTGGGATAAGTTTCAAGTTTTACATTTATAAGTATACATGGGTGAGACAGGAGGGTGGAAGGGTTGTTGATAGAGCTTTGATGGACTATGTGGTTGTGTCTAGGAATGTAATAGGAAGATTGTTGGATGTTAGAGTTCTGAGAAGGGAAGGTGGAGGAATGTCTGACCACTACCTGGTGGAGGGAAAGTTAAGAGAAGGTAAGAGATGGGTGAGAGCTAGGAGGGTTAGGTGTGGCAGGGAGGTTTTGAAAGTGAATGAGTTGGATAAAAGAGAGAAAAAGATAGAGTATCAGGAGAAATTGAAAGATGAGTGGAACGCACTGAAAGATCAGGAAAATGGCAGTTGTTTAAGAGTGCTGTGGTGGGGCATGCAGAAGAGGTGTGTAGTGCGAGACGAGTGGGTGGTGGTGTAAGAAAAGGAAGTGAATGGTGGTGCGAGGAAGTAAGTATGGCTGTGGCTGAGAAGAGACGTGCATATGAAGTGTGGTTGCAGAGGAAGGATGAGATGTCATATGAAAGGTATAAGGAAAAGAGGAATAAGGCGAGAAGGGCTGTGCGTGATGCTAAAGTGGCAACAGATGAGAGGTGGGGTAGGTGGCTTAGAGAATTTTCAACAGAATAAGAAAATGTTTTGGAAGGAGGTGAAAAGGGTGCGAACGGGAGAGTCTGGGAAGGAAGAACGAGGAAAAGCAGAGGATGGAAGGATGTTAATTGAGATGGATGCAGTAAGGAAGAGATGGGCAGAGTATTTTGAAAGATTGTTAAATGTAGAGGAGGAAAGGGTGGCTGAGATTGTGGCAGATGGAAGGGTGCAAGGAATAAATGTGTTCGGAGAGTTGAATGATTCTTTGATCACGAAGGAGGAAGTGGAGAAGGCAGTAAAGGAGATGAAAACAGGGAAAGCTGCAGGTATGGATGGGTGTGCTGTGGAATGCCTGAAAGGTGGTGGAGTGACCATTGTTGACTGGTTAGTAAGATTGATGAATGTGTGCTTTGTGAAAGGTATGGTGCCAGTTGACTGGGCAAGTGCTTGTGTGGTCCCGTTGTATAAAGGCAAGGGTGATAAGTATGAATCTACTAGCTTTAGGGGTATAAGTCTGTTGAGTGTTGTAGGTAAGGTTTATGGTAGAGTGTTAATTATGAGAGTTAGAGAGGGTACAGAGGGAGCGATTGGTGAAGAGCAGTGTGGCTTTAGGAGAGGGAGGGGATGCGTGGGTCAGGTGTTTGCTGTGAGACAAGTGTGCGAAAAGTATTTAGCGAAAGGCAAGGATGTGTTTTGGGCATTCATGGATTTAGAGAAAGTGTATGATAGAATTGATAGGGAGGCTTTGTGGACTGTTTTAGGATTGTATGGACTTGATGGTAGGTTACTAAAAGGGGTGAAAAGTTTTTATGTAAATAGTAGAGCGTGTGTAAGAGTGGGAAATGCTGTGAGTGACTGGTTTCCTGTGAGAGGGTGGGGCTGCGACAGGGATGTGTGATGTCGCCTTGGTTTAATATTTACATGGATGGTGTTGTAAGGGAGGTGAATGCAAGAGTTTTAGGTGGAGGTCTGAGTCTGGTGAATGTTGTTGGTGGAGAGTGGAATCTGAAGCAGCTGCTGTTTGCAGATGATACTGCACTGGTGGCTGATTCAGAGGAGAGATTGAGACAGTTGGTAGAGGAGTTTGGAAGGGTGTGTGAAAGGAGGAAATTGAAAGTAAATGAGAATAAGCATAAAGTGATGAAGTGTACGAGGTTGGTAGATGGTAGGGGGATGAATATAGCTTTGAATGGCGAGTTGCTTGAGGAGGTAGAGTGTTTTAAATATCTAGGGTCACATGTTGCTGATGATGGAAGAATAGATGCAGAAGTGAAGTTTAGAATAAATGAAGTAGGAAAGGTGCTGGGAGGAATTAAAAAAGTGTTTAGATGTCGTTTGCTTAGAATGGATGTAAAGAGAAGGTTGTATGAGGGTGTTGTGGTACCGATTGCGTTATATGGGGCTGAAACATGGAATATGTGTGTAGCAGAGAGGAAAAGTTTGAATGTAATGGAGATGAGATGTCTGAGGAGTATGTGTGGAGTGACACGCATGGATCGAGTGCGAAATGATGAAGTGCGAAGGAGAACTGGAGTTGTTCGGGAGATGGCTGGTAGAGTTGAGCAGAGGGTGTTGCGATGGTTTGGGCATATGGAGAGAATGGATAATGAGCGATTGGAGAAAAAGATAACTAGATCTGATGTGAGAGGCGTAAGGCTGAGAGGAAGACCATGAATAGGATGGATGGACAGTGTGAAGAGAGCAATGGATGCGAGAGGGATGTCTGTTGAGCAAGGAAGAGTGGCTGTGCGTGACAGAAATAAATGGAGGGAAATTGTGAATGAATAAGTGATGACGCAGCCCTGAGGGGATATTCTCCCGCATTTGGTCTGATCAGCTAGTCAGGTCAGGTGCGGGTAAGGGCATGGGTCTGTTATGATGTGGCAGGGGTAAACCAGCTCTGCTGTCGGGCCCTGCTGCGGATGTCACTGATTGCATAGCACGGTTGACCCTTGTGCGGTGTGGTGCAGTGAGGATCTGTCCGTTCTCCCCTTGGGACTAAGATGCGAATGAATGTGTTTGAATGGATGAGTAAATGGGGAGTGTGTCGTCCTGTCTCGGCTACCTCCCTTTCCTTGGGGGAATCAGCCTAGGTATATAGAATAGTATAGAATATATATATATATATATATATATATATATATATATAGATAGATAGATAGAGATAGATAGATAGATAGGTAGATAAATAGGTAGATGCATAGATAGGTAGATTCTATATACTGTACTGTATGTATATATGTTAAGTAACTGCATATTGGTATTATCACAGAGTCAATTGCCCTTCATGTTATAATTTGGTTCAGTGTTTGCGTGTGATAATTTCCGCTTCTCATCCATTCATTTGAGCCTTCCTCTCTTGTACGGTATCTCCCCCTGTCTTTCCTTCCCTCCCTGATTTGCTCACCTGTACTTCAGTGATGCGTATACCTTTCTTGCCTCCCGGCGTCTCAGTATTTCTCTCTTCATCCATCCCTTAACCAGTGCACCCCTCCTTTTCCTCCTTTCCTCTTCCTAACCAGTTCAACTCTTCCTCCCGCCCATATTAGGGAAACTGTTATGATTATGTGTGGTTAGGTAGTGTAGCAGCACTCAGTCAGAACGAGGACATCGATTCATACGTTTCCATCATTTCACGAGCTAAAACAAGTGGTATATTGGGTAGCATATTCCCATTATGGAGGAAGACAGCTTTCATACTTGATTTGCTGGGGCCAGTAAAAAGTTGCCATTCGTCAGTGTCACGGGGGAATGTGAATTTAGGAATAAAATGCTAATATGAATATATAATCAGTAAACACAAAGTGAATCGACTTGTGAATCAAGTAGTAAGTTTTACTTTATGTGGCTTACTTCGCCGATTCTCTTAAGACGAGAATTTCATGAACTTTCTCAGCAGTACACAGCGGAGACTAATCACTCACGAATGCTGTATCATTAGTACTGTTTGCCTCTTGAGAAAGTGACACCACCCCTGACCATCAATAACTACTACTAATAATGGACAAGTTCTTGCTGATGCTTAACTCCTATTTGGCACAATGGGTTTGAGAATTAATACAAAAGAACTGGCCTAAATACCATTTGTGATTAATATAGAAATTTGTGCAAACTGGGGTAAGCAAGCTTAAGAAAGCACACTGTGGAGAAATCACACACAGTTCTAGTTTTACAATAAGCTCAAAGAAAGGAACTGTAAATTTATTTATTTCAATGAAATAAACTTACGTTACATGAATTTCAAAAATGAATTCAAGAGAGGAATTCACTGTCGCAGAGGGACTAGCGAAGTCAGCTATCAAAAGAAATACACTCACTCACTCATTGAAAGAGCTAATCAGACTTAAGCCTAGGAAAACAAACGGAAATACTGGTCAGCGGAGGGAACGGAGCAGAAGCTACACAAGACTGGGCATCTCTGCTACAGCAGGCGCTGCTTGCTTAACTGCTAAGTCCACTACACGGATCACCGACTCGGTAGGATGTGGAGATCACTGTTCAATGGAGATGCTGCTCTCAAAGCTGGGCATGAATACCTTCTCCCGAGGCAGTCCGAAGCTGACTAACTGAAGTAAGCTGGGGCACAAAGGACTAGAGATGAGCGTGGCTCAACTTAATGGTCGGAAAAGGAATGCATGGGAACGACAATTACACATAAAGTTTCACTCGGTGAAACGCACTGTCTATACAGAAAGACAGTCACTTATGAAAACAATGACAAGGATTATGAAAACTCATTATGATCTGAGTGCAAAAGCAAGGCAGTTAACAGACTGAGCATTTCAAATTTCTAATACTAACACAATATCTTGAATTAATTCGTGACGGTCAGGATCATCAATCCTTCACAGGGTTCCAACAGACCTGCAATGTTGCTCCAGTAGCATACTCCTCCGTCTGACTTTAAAACCCGTTCTAATTTATTTGACACTTTGTGAAACCCGTCACCTTTATGTCTGGATGCAGCAAGTTCCTTTCTTGCGATGTCGAAGCAAGTAGTTCTGAAAGTTGTTTTGATAAATTTAGGTCACATACAACTTTTACAAGATCGTTAAGGCCACCATGGGTGACTAGATGGGCTACTTTGCTAGACGGCTGACATTTGAAGTCAGAATCAGGGACAGTTTCTCTAGGTGTCTCTCCATCTTCATCTGATGTCTGGGATACACATTTATTTGTTGGTGGCCTTGGTGACCTTGGAATGGGAATGTCTTCCATTTGATTGACCGATCTTATTGCCGACGGTAAATTTGAATAGACAATGCAGTTTATGCATTTTGAAGAAAATCCCAGAAATTTTCTCATGCAAAAGTAGTAATCTGTGGTGTGGTTATTAGACTCTCACTCTCCACACCATGGGACCTGCGAAAGGCATCCCTGTTTTCCTTCCCGCTAGCCATTTGCGAAGAGTTGGAACAAGTCACACAGCAGATGTGGGGCACCAATCATGTCTTTATCAGCAGGGTTAACTCCAATAAATGTAGATAATCTGTCTTTACAAGGGACGTGATGTTCAGTTTCTGCTTCATTGGAGCGAAACTTCCACACATTTAACAGAAAACATTAGGATCATTCATACATACACGAGGCATTGTCAACCCATAAATCTGGAATAAGATTTATATAAAGCATAATGAATATATATAGTCATACTTTAAACAGTGGCTGAAGACAACTGGCAATGTATATGCTACATATTATACTCTGCATATATATAAAGACGTATTTAGAGCAGAGTAATGCGATGAATAGAAGGACCACTGCACTATAGGGATGCGTGTGAGAGTAGTGAGTTCGAAAAACTTACGTGCTAGATCACAGGAAACGTACTTGAAATCAGCGGCACGTTATTGTCTTGGGATACCCATTTTTGTTTCTGAATTGAAATTCTTGTTGAGTAGAGTAATATGGAAAGTTCAGTGATTTCATTTTCATAGGTCGATCGTTTATCAATTAGTCGTCACAGTTGCTGGCATCGTGTCGTTGTCATGTCATGCATTTTCGAGATCATCACATAAATCTAATAATTAACTACGAAGCTGAAACACCCGTGCCTTTGGTGTAGGTCGATGAACTGTCTTTGTTTTGTGACCTTAACCTTCGACCAATTGACCTCCCAGTAGAATTACTTCATCCTTGCTGACCTCTAGCACATCCACCAAATTTAGTCCAATTCGGATTTTAAAAAATCTTTGAGTTGATCTTTCCCTGAGACCATTCCGTTGTTTCTCCCTGAACTCCAACCCTTCCACTATGCTTGGATAAAACCGAGCCATACAATTTGAGTTATACAGTTCACAAAGAAACACATTACTCCGAAACTAGTGGGGACACGACGCAAAACAATACAACCGGTTATGCGTGAGCGCATGTGTAAATTATCCAAAAATTTTATAAAATGAATTTGCCGTACTTTTCTGCACAGTACAATCACAGTTACTTAGCAGAGTGTACGTATGAGAGAGAGAGAGAGAGAGTAAATGCGTGTTTTGATAGCATTTCAGCGACAAAGACCTTGAGTTTGTGAAGTCTTACACAGGCTGGAGTAAAATCGTCCGTTAATAACAAGAATTAAATACAGATAGATTCGTCAAACCGAAAAGGGACTCCGAAGCCAAATAACATCCTTTTACCTATATGATGAATAAAATTAAGAAAACATCAGCATACTGAAGTGTTAAGAATCGTTCTTTCCTTTCTCAGATGTCTGTTTGAAATCTACTCGCGGATTTCGACACATACCAAGAGCCTTTTTCAATTCCATTCCTGTGTCCTGCGAGGGTGGACTATAGGAAAAGGGCTGGTGAGTGCAATAGAGAGGGGAAGCATCTTATTCCGTACGTAAACTAAGATTGCAGAAAACGATGTAAACAAGATGAAGCACATCACTAAATAACCCAATGCTGAAGGCTCCAAATAATGAAGGATATTCTTATGTGAGGGAAAAAAGGGAGTTATGTGTCTCGGCGGGTGTGGGTTGAGAGGGGGAGAGAGTGAGTATACGGGGTTGTGCTTGATAGGATGGATAGGTCGCAGGTGGTGAGGTAGTGCAAGGGAAGTACACTGTGTGATTATGAATTAGGTAGTTATAGATCGGCCAGCCTTACTGGTATGGAGATTTTGTCAGAGTTTTTTTATCATCATCATCATCATCCGGACCACCTTTCCCACCCAAGAGCAGGGTGAGGAGTAGCAATGTCCAGACAGCACAAACTTGTCCAGTCCAAATAGGCCACACTTCCATTCACTCATCATTCAAGCGCCCAGAATCCTGGCTCTACCGGATACTCAAAAAAAAAAAAAAAAAAAAAAAAAAAAACATTCTGCAGCTTCACACAGACACATCCAGTTGAATCAGTCCGGACGCTGCCATGCTCACAAGGGGTACTATAATCCCTGATCATGCATTTCTCCTCACAACATTCATCCAGCCAGCTCGATCTCTTGTCAGTTCGATAGCCTCACCGACTTCCAAACCTCTCTTCCTCAAACACTCATCCACCATATCTCTCCACCTTCTCCTTGGCATACCTCGCCTCCTCCCCCCTTCAAATTCGCTCAGGTATACCCTTTGCACCACTTTATTGTTATCCATTCTTTCCACATGACCATACCATCTCAGGACACTCTCTTCGATTCTGGTGTCCACCAAACTTCCTCACTCCACACCTTTCACGAATCACACTATTTTGTATCCTATCCACCCTCTGTCCTCCACATACAATCCTCAACAGTACCATCTCCACTGCTCTTACTCTTGACTTATCAATTTCATGCCACACCGTAGTCTCACACCCATATGTTAGAGTTGGCACTAACACTCCCTCATGTAAGCCTCGTGCAGCTGCAACATTCAAGCGCTTCTTATTAAGGCCTCCATTGCACCAGCTACATTTCTTCCTTGTTTCACTCTATTTTCAACTTCTTTTGCACATCTTCCTCTCTTTTCTATCACTGTACCCAAGTATTTGAACTCTCTCACCAATTCCAGTCTCACTCCATTCACTGTGACATCACACTGGTAGTCACATTCTCTATCAATAACCATCACTTTACTCTTCTCTACATTTACTCTCAAGGTATGATGCTCACAGACATCAGCAAAACTCTGCAATAGCCTACCAAGTTCCTGTCCGGTACTTGCAAGCAGTATTGCATCATCAAGCATACAACAAAATTGAGATATTCCACCCATCACCATTCATTACCAACGCCATCCCTCTCTCCATTACTCGTGTTTTCACTTCTCTCATCGCATCACCCCATCCATATATATATATTGAACAACCATGGAGACATCACATAACCTTGCTGCACGCCGACATTGATCGTGAACCATTCACTTAGATGCTCATTAACCCTTACACATGCTTCGGTACCACCATAAAAACTCTTGACAGCACCTAGCAGCTTACCATCTACACCATACATGCGGAAAACTTTCCACAATCCCTCTCTGGCTACTTTGTTGTATGCTTTTTCCAGATCCATGAATGCCATTAACACATTATGGTCCTTCTCACAAGCCTTTTTGCTATTTGTCTCACTGCAAATACTTGATCCACACATCCTCTGCCACTCCTAAAGCCACCCTGTTCATCACTCACTAACACTTCTGATATCTCTCTTACTTTCTCTATAATAATTCTTCCATATACCTTCCCTACCACACTCAGTAAACTTATACCACGATAATTCTTGCACTCACTTTGCTCACCTTTATTTTTGTACAGGGGTATAATCGCAGCCTTTTTCCACTCTGGAGGCATAGTTTCACTCATCCATACCTTCTTACATATCTCCAACGAGTACTTCATTCCACGCTTTCCACTACGCTTAAGCATCTCTGCATACACCTCATCAGCCCCAGCTGCTTTCCCATTTTTCAGCCGTTTCACAGCGCTCTTCACCTGTGCGAGTGTCACGTCTCCTGGCACTGCATTCCTTTTCTGCACACCCCCAAAACCAGTCATGTTAACAGCCGCTCGGCTCTCTCTATTCCAGTTCATCAGGCATTCAAAATATTCTTTCCTATCCTGTAACCACTTTAGCCACTCCTTCCTCTTGTCCTCCACAACTCTCTTAACCTCCTCATCCCACCATGTCATACCCTTCTTTTTTGTGGATACTCTTGCCACACCACACACCTCTTTAGCATTCCTAACTAAGCAATCCCTATATGCATTCCACAGGCTGTCCAGATCCAATTCATTCCAGTTCACTGAATCTAACTCGTCCTCTACTTTGGTCCCGTAATCATCTGCCACATCTTTGATCCTCAGCTTCTCAACTTTCAGTCTTTCACCCTGACTGCTCCTCTCTCTCTTGATCCACCTCACTCCTCTCAGCTTGATCTTGCATACCACGATCATATGATCTGACAGACCTCCACATCGTCCTCTCACAGCCCTCGTATCAGCAACCATTCCCATCATCGACCTCTCTACGAGCACATAATCAGTCAGGCTTCTTTCAACACGATCCCCGTTTCCTCTATACCATGTATATTTATGTGCATCTTTGTGTTTGAAATACGAATTACAAACGCACAACCTCCTCTCCTGACATATATCCTTTAGTTGATTCCCATTATCATTTTCTCCTGGTACTCCATAACAACCCACTATGTCATCCTCTGGACAAGTGCCTACTCTTCCGTTCATATCCCCCATCACGATCACTTTATAGCTCCTGGGCATTTCTCCCACTACTTCAACCAGCTCATCCAAAAACCTGTCTTTCTCTCTCTTACTCCTGTCCTCATACAGTGCATATGCCACAATGACTGCCACTTTCACCTTCTCAAACTTGAACTTGAAATTCATACACCTCGAGCTGACACATTTGTAGTCTCTCATTCCACTCTGCCACACCTCATGCATCAACAAATTTGGAGGATGAAGTGCATAAAAGGTACAGCAGGGAAGAAATGTTGCCGGTTCATTAAAATCAGTGATATGAAATAGGGAAATGGGCATGGATGTTAAAAAGTCGCTGCATGACAATATTGTGATCCTCACTCTAACATATGGAAGCGAAGATTGGACCATGTCGAAAGGACACAAGTCAAAAATGAGAGCTGTGGAAATGAGTTATTTGAGAGGAGCATGTGGAGTTACATGGAGAGACAGATTGACAAATGAGAAGTGAAGGAAGGTTGAGGTGTGCATATGAATGTGACAGAAAACCTTAAGAGAGTGATTGGGGTGGTTTGGCCATGTGGAGAGGATGGGGAATGAGTGAGCAACTAGGAGTGTATATGAGTGAGGTGGAGAGGGGGGAGAGGGAGGGGGGAAACCGAGGATGAGATGGAGGGATGGAGTAGAGATGTAGTATATGAGAGAAGGGGAGTGTACAGTAAGTTGTGGGGGGGAGTGAAATGGCAGGGAACAGAGCAACATGAAGGCGATTATTTTGTAGCCATCTCGTGCGGGGTTAATGTGTCTGGCTATAATATATACATATATATATATATATATATATATATATATATATATATATATATATATATATAGATAGATAGATAGATAGATAGATAGATAGATAGATAGATATAGATATAGATAGATAGAGATAGATAGATAGATAAATAGATATATAGATAGATAGATTGATAGCTAGATAGATCTATGGATCTATCTATTTATCTACCTATCTATCTATCTATATCTATCTATCTATATCTGGAGCCTCTGTGGTACAGTGGTAAAGTGCTCGTTTTCGTACACTGAAGGACGAGGGTTCGCGCCCCTTCAGGGTAATAAACTTTGGGAGCATTCTCCTGGCCATGTGCTGCTTCGCGGACATCAGGGGTGCTGTGGTTCAACCAGTGTCCCATACTATAAAGTATGCTTGCACCCAGTCAGCTTGCGCGGGCCGATTACACTTAGTTCACAGACTACACACACATCCAAAGCCACTCCAACACTGCAATTACACTTACAAGCACTTCTCACCCTACATACAATCTCTACTAGACAGCCTAAGCCACTTGGTAGAGATACATTGGCTGTATCGTCCCCACTTTAGTAGGGATAGGCCGGTCCTGCAGTGGACACTCAAACGGCTGATGAAATGAAATGAAATGAGATATCTATATCTATCTATCTATCCATTTATTTATCTATTTATCTATCTATATCTATCTGTCTATCTATCTATTTATATATATGTTATCGTATTCGAAAGGCCTTGATCTGTTTAATGACACTATGTTCATTATTATCCAACAATGAAGAATGGGGGAAATGATTTAACAGTTAATGCTGGATAATTTTTTCAAAAGCGTATTTTTTTTTTTTTTTTACTGTACTCCCTAACTCATTATGTCTGGGGGTTGTTTTCACCATCCAATCCACCAGAAGGTGTTTTGATTAAAAATCACCTTTATTTAAACCATAATTTCTCTGCTAACATTATAATGTTATAGTATAATAAATTATAATATAATGCTATAATCATAATAATAATAATAATACAATAACGATAATACTACAGAACACCAGATCATATATATACATGACCCCTGGATGGCCTCAGAAAGACGTGTAACATGTCACCCGGATGGGATGGGTTACAGCCTTCATAATATATCATTCCTGTGTAATGATATTTTGCTGACATGATTTCCATACCAAACTGCATGAACATCAATGCTATGCAATAATAACCAGTGAAAGGATATGAACAAGAAAAAGAAGTATATGGTTACATAAAAGTTCACATTTCTTGCTTGAGATTGCAAGCAGTTTATTTTTCTTGCTGATTTTCTTCCAGAATTCATTGCTGTATAATAACAAGGTTGGTCCTGTTTTGTACCCATAAATCCCTCATCATTCCTCTCATCGCACCCTCATTATCTGTCATGTCATTACTCTTTTTTTTTTTCAGTTTATTTACACCCAGACTGTTATTACATCTGGGCATGTATCGGGAGAGGATGACCATCTTGTTGTCCTTCTGTATGTCTGTTAACATGATCATGTAAAAATGGTTAGATGAAATTTTGGAATGATTATATTTATTGAAGACCATAAGAGGACAAGGTTATTAACTTTGGCGGGAAAATGATATATGTCATTGGCAGATCAGCTCAATTTTGATTTGATTTGGACCAAACGTGGTTGGAGAGTAAAGGATCAGGGAATTCTTTTCTTAGTTTTTGCCACTTGTGTCCACCCTCAAATTCCCCCTGTGTTTTCATTGCACCCCCACCATCACCAATGCGTCTGCCACCGTCGCAGTGTGGGCAGTAACAGCAACAGGCCAGGCTGGGTTAACTCTCCTCATGCTGTCACATTATTTTCATTTTGATAGCTGAATTGTCATTGTCTTACTCTTCTTCCCTTCATCCTGTCTTTAGAATCTAGGATTCCTGTTTAACCCTTTAACCGTGGGCATTGTTTTGACCCGACAGCCCCCCCCCCCCGGCGGAGGTTCCAGCCAAAATGTAAACAAACTTTAAACCTTTATAACTCTGCACAGAATAAATCTATAGCAAAAAATAAGGTACCATTAGAAAGTACTAACCTTCGGCTTTGCAATGATGTAGGTTTCATGATTTCATTGACTATCACTAAATGGGCAGTGCCATTAGAAGTGAGCGATCTAAAATCACTATTTTTCGCTCACACACCTTTACCAAATGCCAACCTCATTCTGATAATAATACTATAAACATATATGAACACTGCACATACGATAAACACCCACTCTGTGTTCACTGAGGCAGGTAAAAGGCACTGTAATTGCTCGCACTTCACTGCCACATCAGCGCTGTTGTCACTCACAAAGCTGGACAGATACTGATGCGTGTTTGGTCAGGGGTGGGGTGGGGGGCCCGAGAGGTGGGAGGTCGGGGCCCGGGGGGTGGGAGGAGGGAGGTGGGGGTCGGCTGGAGTGAAAGAACTTAATAGCTACTCTCCCTTGAAACAATTGGCACGCGGAAAAAACGCGCGGTATTCAAAATATTCACAAACATTCCAGAATGACACCCGAGGTTTGGTCCAGTTTTTGCAATGTCATTCTGGAATGACACCCGTGGTTAAAGGGTTAATAACCAGAGTATCGAGTTTTCAATATCCTGTATGGTCGATTCCTATGTTTGTTTGTTTTCCTTTTCCCATTGAATTTTCCCAGTTTCCTACTTTTCCCTTTTCTCTGCCAAATTGCTTCATTTTGTGCTATATTTCCTCAGATTATCCTCACAATGTTTCTTTCTCTGTCTCTACTCGTACTTCTTTATTACTAGACTGAGGCTTTTCTTTGTAAGTCAACGATCACCGGCCGTGTAACACGATAAAAAATATGGGATGACTGCATAATTTACTTATTCACTTTTAATAGAATGGATAAGATTCAGTTGTAGAATGACACTCTTTCTCTTCATAGGTTGATGAATGGATGAATGGAACAAGTGACTAAAATTATCGATGGAGAGATGAAGAGACTCTGAATGTTCAGACTGATTTAAGTCAGAGTCACATATTAAGTAAGCAAGAGACGCAGACTGGCTAGCTATAACCCCATTACTGCACTGATGAATATATTATACTTTATTTTCACTAATGTTGCTTAACTGAACTTAGCATATAAACTGCCTGCTAGTACTCATTGGATTAGATGCATAATTTCTTAATAACGATGACGATTTTCTGAAATATCAAACCTATCTTCTGGTTATGCTCAAATACAGTCATTCAGAGTTGATCATCTGGTCAGTCTCGCTCTTTGTATCTGGCTTAATGGCCTAATCCCAGACTTCTTCGCTCCTGATATTAGCAATAAAAACTGGTGGCAGTGGACTTATGGACGTTCCTGTGCGACGAGATTTTTTTCCAACCTTGGAAGGACCCACTGTTTTCAGAAGGTTACTGCTTGTGGTATCGGAATTACCAGCATTCAATTCTTTTAATAGTGCAGATGAATTGTTTGACATCGAGCTATAGTAATAATGTTGATGGATATATCAAGTGGACCAATTAGATTAACATAAGTTATTAGCAATGCAATCACTGATCGACCTGCCATTCATATTACATTTTGTGCCGGAGCATAGTCGGATATACTATATTCAGATTAACTGCATCAGTATAGCAATAAAAGGCAGTTTCCTGATTACAAGCTGCCTCAATTATCCTCCGAGTTATCACATTATTATTTTTTTTTCATTTTTGCTACCATCAAGCAAAATTATTCAGCTTATAGGTGACCCCACCACAGTGAAAAGATTAAAAGTACACTGACATGTCTCACTGTAGGCCTCAGCTCCTTCTGTAGCTCCTCACCTCATCCACATTTCCTTCAACTTTATTCCTTAACACTCAGACAATAAAGTAGTCTTCTCAGTGGCATTCTCATCTCCTTCTTTCATCAGCAGTGTACCACCCTCCAACCCTACCACTCGATCCTACACCCATCCAAAAGTACCTCTCATTTTAAACCCATCCAACAGTAACCCTCATTTTACATCCATCCAACAATGCCCATTCATTCTCTATCATTCCAATAGTACCTTCTTATCCTTTATCCCTCCAACAGTATTCATCATTCATTCCTCCAACAGTACCTCTCCACCCTCCAATATTTTTCCTATCCTATATCCCCCTAACAGTACAATTCTACCTTTTATCCCATCATCAGTACCTCCATCTCCCATTCCTTTAACAGTTACTGTTAGAGGCATGGATTACCTATCCCTCCTTCATCACTCTAACATTATTCATCCATCCTCCATCCTTTCAACAGGACCTGTTCATCCTCCATTAGTACCTTTTCATCCTCCATTCCTCGAAAAATTTCTCCCCATCCTCCATGCCTCCAGCAGTACCTGTCTATCCACCGTCCATCCAGCAGTACCTCTCCCTCCACCGTCCATCCAGCAAACCTCTCCATCCACCGTCCATCCAGCAGTACCTCTCCATCCACCGTCCATCCAGCAGTACATCTCCATCCACCGTCCATCCAGCAAACCTCTCAATCCACCTTCCATCCAGCAGTACCTCTCCATCCACCGTCCATCCAGCAGTACATCTCCATCCACCGTCCATCCAGCAGTACCTCTCCATCCACCGTGCATCCAGCAGTACCTCTCAATCCACCGTGCATCCAGCAGTACCTCTCCATCCACCGTCCATCCAGCAGTACCTCTCCATCCACCGTCCATCCAGCAAACCTCTCAATCCACCGTCCATCCAGCAGTACCTCTCCATCCACCGTCCATCCAGCAGTACATCTCCATCCACCGTCCATCCAGCAGTACATCTCCATCCACCGTCCATCCAGCAGTACATCTCCATCCACCGTCCATCCAGCAGTACATCTCCATCCACCGTCCATCCAACAGTACATCTCCATCCACCGTCCCTCCAACAGTAAATCTCCATCCTCCATCTTTCCAACACTACCCTTCTATCCACCATCCCTACAACAGTACTTCTTCATCCTCCTCCTGTCCACCAGTATCTCTTCATCCACAATGACTCCAACAGTATCTCTCTCTCTCTCTCTCTCTCTCTCTCCATCCACCATTCATCCAACAGACTGACCCTCCGTTTCTTCAACTGTACCTGCCTATCCCTCCAAAGGTAACCCCATCTCCTCATTCCTCCAGCATCATCCCCTTCCCCATCTCTTCACCAAAAATCCTTCCATTCCTCCAGCAGTATTCACACTTCCGCCATCTCTTCACCATATTCCCTACTCTTCTCTGTGCCAACCCCGTCTCTCTCTATCAGGACACCCAGCTCCAACACTTACCCTCCACCAATTTATCCACGTCCCTGAATATACTGTACTCTTCTTTCACCGTTCCAGTACCTCTTCATCTGTACAGAATTAAAGCCAACAATAACCCTTCATTATTACCATCCCTCTAATTGTTTTATATCTCTGCTTCTTTTTTTATCAGTAGGCTCCATTTCCGTTCCCCCATACCCCTCCATTTTTCCAGTCCCTTGCAACCCTCTTTATTTTCCATCTCACCACTAAAAGTTGTATGTTCTATATTCCTCTCCATCATTCCACCTGTACACCCACCACTCATATCCCTCTTCTTCATTCCTGTCCACACCGCCATGCGCCTCCACTCATTTGCATCACCTCGCCAAATCACCCACCAAGTTCTCGTAACTTCCCTTTCCTCTCCAAAGCCTTCACTAGCTCATCCACTTTCAACACTCCAGCTACAATCCTCCAAATTCCCTTTCCTTATTCCTCTCCCTCTCCAACAACACACATCCATCTTCCTTCACCCCTTCACCAATGTATTCCCATTTCCCACCAACTCTTTTTCATTCCTTCCCCTGTGCAGACGGACAGCGTAACCCACAGTAACTCCACCTCAGTACTGCAACAATATGGTAGAAGTGAAAGGGGGGGGGGAGGAAACTTTCAGTTGCGGGGCCCCAGGAACAGCCCATCCTCTGCCTACAGCATGATTGGGCCAGACTGCATGATGTTTCTTTGGCTACAGATTATGAATGTTTTGGGAGATGGTTGTAACTGTATGTTCGGTCTGAGTGTATGATACTGAACTTTGATACATGACATCCGCCTGGCTGCTTGTTGCTGAATAAAACTCCATGATATCGTTGTCGTAGCTGTTTCATAATTTTGTCATTGTTTCCATGATGTTAGGTGTTGCAATAACTGATGATGCTCTCTCTCTCTCTCTCTCTCTCTCTCTCTCTCTCTCTCTCTCGTGTGTGTGTGTGTGTGTGTGTGTGTGTGTGTGTGTGTGTGTGTGTGTGTGTGTGCAGCGGCGCAGCCAAGGGGGGGGGCCACGGGGGCCCGGGCCCCCCAGAATTTTCTACGTGTGTTCAAGAGTAGACTGCAAATCTTAAATGTCGAGTACTTGTTTAATCCAGGGTGTAATACTCGGTATGTCACATGTTTGGAAAACTGAAAAAGTGTACAATTCTGAGTTAAATGTCTTGTATACACATATACTTTTTAATACTTACTTTACTTTAGGTGAGACACAGATATTCGAATTTATGCACTGGGAGCCGTTGGTGCCCGGACGGGTGAGGAGAGGAAACAGGAAAGGAAATAAGAAACATATGCCGCTCTCCGAAATATTCAATTTTTTTATGTACCTTACGACACATTACCTTCAAAACAGGAAACTCCGCTACTGATAGGTTTATGTAATTAACTAGTCAGGAGTACCTGTGGGCATGTAGGCCTACACGTGGCAGAATTGGCAAGAAAAATAAACTATCGTGGCAGGGGGAGGCGGTGGCTCAATCGGTAGAGAGGTGGCCTGTAGTCCTAACGGACCCAGGTTCGAATCCCGGCTGGGGCAGGGAACAGTTTAAGTATTTGAATTTCATTCAATCAGTCTTTACTGATCTACCAGAAGACCCGGCGACATGTCGTAAAAATACCCCCGCTAATACCAATACACCAGTCCTGTATGAGACAGCCCTAGCATGCATTCAATATGGACGGTGGGTGTTAGTGCCGAAGTGGTGACATGTAGAGGTGTATGGTATGTAGGAGGACTGCTGGGCCTTGATAGCAGGCTGTGAAGCCTATGCCCAGAGTCGGACACAAAAAAAAAAAAAAAAAAAAAAAAATACCGGCCATCAGCTGAGTGTCACTGGTTCATCAACCGCCTGTGCCATCAGTCAACTCCATCAGATCATATTTCACCAGTGACCAATCCAAACAACTTGCTAATTACGCTATTTGCACGCTGTACTGTGACAAGAAGTGAAAAGACGTGTTCCATGGGTTTCCCTGGATCACTTTATGAAACGGAAGCAGTCGCAGCAATTAAGTATATTGGATTTCAAGTTCTAAAAGGTCAGTTTATGTTTAGCAAAATTAATGCATTACACTGCAGAGAATATTATTACTGCCAGTAATAATAACAAATGATAAAGTCATGCCATGAGCTCTACATAAATGTAGGTGCACACAGAAACTGGAAGCCAATGATTGCTTAAGATTTTCCTTGTAATATATTTCAGGCTTTAGCTACCTGTGCCCTGTGTGGCAACCATCACTGAAGTAATCATCATTGAACTAGATGAAGTATTTAACAGACGATGGATTTTCATAGCGTTGTGTGGTGAGTTGGGATAGTGCAGGACACGGGGTGAGTTGGAGCAGTCGGCACTTCAATGCCAATTGCCAAAATATTTCCATTTATGGTGCCCATTCAATAGTCCTGCCCCAAGTTTACAAATGTTGTTAATGCTAGTTTTCTCTAGAACCACGAATAGTGCATGAAAAATGAACAAATATGAAAGGGTAGGATTTTGACCTCTGTAGAATTTCATTTGTGAAAATACACTTATTATGCCAGTTTTCCTCTCCCACAGTCAGTTTTAGAGCTAAAGGCCTACTTTTTGGTGGGTGAAATCTTCAATTGTTATAGTTTTTGTGATTTATCCAGAAAATGCATTTTTACAGCAGAGCAGTGCTGAAGGATTAATAGACAATTGTCCCGACTCGCCCACCATTTTTTTTTTTTTTACCCAGTGAGTTTGGACAACAATTTCATTTGTGATTTTCGCCAGGAAAAACTAATTTTTCTTGAGTTATATACTACTATATTTTATAGTTTGCTGTATTTATGGTGGTTTTGGGTATCAACAAGTACATATTTCTCATTTTCAGGTTCCAGGCATGCCCTAAAGAGAGAAAATACTATGATGTGATTTATGGCAAAAAAAAGCATATATTGGTACAGTGTTAAAAGTGGGGAAAAGGAGTTGTACAATGAAATTTTTGGAAAGGAGAGGAACTGGGAAATGCAACTGGCCTGTTTGTGATGATATACTGTATACTGATGATGATTTCCGGCAGTATATTATTGGTGGACCTGTCGTATTAGCAGGAACTGTACCATTTTTGATGCCAAAGGTGGACAAAGCCTTTCGTGATTATAAAAAGCATATTTTTCTGTGAAAATATTCAGCATAAATAGCTACAGGCAACTTAGTGGAACTCTGAGCTATGGAATATGTATTGTGCAGTGCTTCCTTAAGTGCGAGGCGTTGGGGAGGGGGAGGCTAGGTTTATGATGGAAGAGTTGTGAGGTAGGATGGGATTGGAGTACATTGGTGTTGTGATGAGGAAGCGTAGATTGAGACGGTTTGGGCATGTGGAGAGGATGAGAGATGATAATGGTGTGCAGAAATTGATTAGCGCTGATGGTAGGGGTAGGGTTGGAAGAGTTTGAGCGAAAAGGACCCAGGACAAGGTCACTGAATGTGAC
The DNA here is from genome assembly GCF_032717465.1 of Coenobita brevimanus. Classification (NCBI taxonomy): domain Eukaryota; kingdom Metazoa; phylum Arthropoda; class Malacostraca; order Decapoda; family Coenobitidae; genus Coenobita; species Coenobita brevimanus. Next base: position 24,726,493 of record NC_136999.1, on the reverse strand, counting down.
CTCAGGGATAAGGGACCGAATAGGGAAGCTGCCAGAGATTGAGCAGCATGGAGAGCCACCATTAAGTGACCAAGGCCGACGCATCAAGTATGTTGGAGCCTTTAAAAACGAAACGAAAAGTAAACGAACTTAAAATTAATTAACTGGATAAATGTAAGATACTTTTTTTTTTTTTAGCAATAATGCTCATTTAATTTTGATATTGCATTTTATATAAGGCAACAGAAATAAGTTTAACTTCTGTGCTACAGTATTTATCAGCTATTACACTGAAACTAGTAGCTCTTTACTTTAAATGAAATATTAAGTTAAAAAGTGGTACGTCCCAGCTCAGCCAAGTATATCCGAAAACTGTCCCAACTCACCCCATGATGTCAGGGGTGATCCAAAAGTACTTTCACTATCAGTGTACCAAATGTGTTCAGACTGAAACACTGAAACTTGGCAGGATAAATGTATGTCATATGGAGGTACTCGTTTGCAATATGAAACTAATATCTTTTATAGTTTTTGTTGGGGAACAAAATATATACTTACCTGTCCTGACTCACCCCGTTCGATGCTAACTTTTTAAAAACAAGTATGTAAGGGAATGCCAGTGCCAGGAGTTTGATTTAACTGATTATTTAACAGCACCTTTTCTGCTATTAATATCTCGTATTTGTCAGCAGGTCGTCCAGCAATCGGCAGCAGGCGGCCGATTCAGGAGAATCAGTTTTTATATTTCTCATGGTTAGTCATTGTTGTCCCCCCTGAATTATATTTCTGGCTGTGCCCCTGTGTGTGTGTGTGTGTGTGTGTGTGTGTGTGTGTGTGTGTGTGTGTTTTACTCAACCCTTTACTTGATGTGAATACTTCAGGTTCTCTACACACAAAGTAGTCCTGTGAATAGATATAAATCAGGGATCAGGTATCAGGCGTGTTGCTCTTGGGTTAATGGTAAAAAGGAAAAGGAAAAAAATTTATTACAATAACAATTATATGATCATAGCACTAAAGGTTTGTACTACCATTAGATACGAAGAGAAAAGTCCCTTATAATGTTCCCCTTCATAAGATATATTATAGTTTCCCTTCTCCAAAGCTACGATTGTTGGCCCTCTCCTGTATCCCCGGGTGTTCCGTAAGCTTCGCCAGCCGTGTACCAATCGGGCAGGAACACCTCACAGGACCTGAAGGATGTCTGTCCTGTCCGGCCGTCGATAGAAGTAGGTCCCAGGCTGGTGGTTGGGAGCAACTGACGGTACTACTTTTTTTTTTTTTTTTTTTGGCCTATCGACCATTGGGGCAGAGCCCCTGGTCATTAAGGCCAGATATATATATGTATATATATACAGCTACCCATATATATATATATATATATATATATATATATATATATATATATACACACACACACACTTCCATGCATATATACAGACATACTTTCAATCACACGTACATATATGTATAATAATTATTTTATTATTTTTTTGTATTTTTATTTTTATTATTTTTATATATTTTTATATTTTTTGACCTTACATTATAAACAAAAATGCCTAATCTAAAGAACCTGAAACTAATCACCTAACTGACAAATCACTAACCTATACTAAATCCTAAAGAGACAAATAACTAAACCTACACTAATGGTAGAAAGACCTCGACCAAGAGAACACCATCGACTGCAGATCTGTAATGTCTCTCTTCATTACACACCTGCACTCATCACTTGGTGACTGTCAGTCGAGGCACAACCTAATGTAGGGGACATCAATATATGAAAGAGAACCAGACAAGTCAGGAACTTTCCATATACGTCAGCTGTCGGCCCTAATTAGTAACTTCAGGAACATGGTATAATGTATTTACATAATATGTACAAAAAGTGAAGAACCTCGCCCAACAACCCACCATCGACTGCAAGTGCCCAATACCTTTCCATATTGCACACTTGCACTCATCAGCTGGTGACTGTCAGTCGAGGAACGGGGTTTAATGGAGGGAACATCAATATTAGAAATAGGTCGGTCCGAAGAACTATTTCAAACAGGTCAACTGTCAACCCTAATTAATAGTACAATATATACATATTTACAGTTGTGATAAAAACCATAACCATACAGGAAAAAAGTCACATTACTCTGATCAGTCCGGTCTCTCTCAAGAAAGCCATCAATTTATCAGTCATAACAATGTCCCCATCACCCAGGATGGTGGAAAGGGTGAAGGGGACGTCTACTGCGCCGCAGTAATTTATAAGTGAAGCACGTTCACGAATAAATTGGCGACAGCGCAGGATGATATGACTGATAGATAACACCGCATTACAGATGTCACAGTGCGGTGGGAAGCGTCTTTCCTTATATGGTTTCATGTGAGTTAAAACGGTGGCATTGAGCCGTATTCTCGCCAATACTTTTTCTTCAAGGCGTCTGGGATGGTTGGCAGTGTCTCAGCTGCCCAGGTGCGGCTTACAAGTTGGAATATTTAGTCTGGTCCACTGACCTTGCCACAGATGATTTATTGATTTCTTTCCGAGAGAGACTCGACCGTAGATCACGAGGAACGTCCCAAGTCTCCTCGAGCTCTACAACCGACTTTGCAAGTAAGTCAGCCTGCTCATTGCCGTAGATACGACAATGACCAGGCACCCAGATCAGTGTGAATGGCTTGTTGCATGAATGCAACTTATTACCGATGCGGCCCTGGATCTCGTGAGAGTCCGTAGTACAAGATGCAATTGCCTGAAGGGCTGATTTTGAATCCGTAAATATGACAAATGAGTCATGCCTAGAATTGAGAGCATAGTCTATGGCTTTGTCAATAGCAAAAAGTTCGGAGGTAAACACAGATGTATGAGTCGGCAACCGATACCTAAGTGCACATTCAGTCGAGCACACATTTGCACCCACACATTCACTTGACTTGGAACCGTCGGTGTACAATTGATGGGACCCCAGGTGACGAACGATGATGTTACGAAACAAGTGGTGGACCTCCGCCTCCGGCGCCTTGGCCTTTGGTGCTGGGAGCCATGATACATCCACTGACGGTACTACGAATGGAAACTACCAAATAACCTCCTATGCCACGTCACATCTCCTAGCTACTTGCCACCTCACCAAACGAACCAGAACCGAACACCAATAAAAAAAAACACACCAGTGTCAGAGCCGAACGACACTCAGGCACGAAGCACTTAATAAACTACACCCTTACACTTGATAGTTATAGAAATACTCGGTAATCTTAGGGTGCTGTACTTTATATATATACTCTGGTCCAGTCCTTCTGAACGTGAGATTTCGCATTAGAAAATATTTTGTGTATCGCCGTTCGCTCAACGGCTCATATTTGTGAGAATTATAGTTTTAATATTCAAGTGTTCCTGACACAGATCCTTTGAAATGCTTTACTTCCTCCACTCTGGAACATATTGAACACTAAGCTGTAGACATTATCGAAACAACCACTCATATATTTACTCTTTGACGTGTAGGAATCGGAATTTATGTTCCCTTCTTTTAGATTATTTACTGGAAATTGACTACTCTGCAGCGGTACTTCAGTTCAATTGCATTTGTAATCTGATCTGCGCGAGTCCTGCAGGAGTGTGAGGTGCATGACCCGAGGCGTGATAGATACTGAAAGTGGGTAAGGATAATACGTTCTTTCTTATGGTTGCAAATATACAGCTGGCATAGGTTCATGTTGGTGAACACTGCCGCAGCATTGTCCGTTTTCACATGAAATTTTTCAACAAAAAATATTACTTCTTGATTTGTACACGATGATCGTATGAACAGAGCCAAATACTCAGCCCTTACACCACTTGCAGAGCACGGGTGTAGAACTCTGTTCCCTCTCATTTTAAATAGTGATGGCGAAGGGTAGGCGAGCCATTAGTCTTGACAGATTGCGAAATCCATGTTGTGGATAAATCATGTTTGCAGTCTCTGATACAATGCTAACTTCTCTCTGTACCGTGGAATGCAGGCTAACCACATATGATGCATATAACGAATGACTTAAAAAAACTGGAGAACTGCATACACATTTACTCTCCCGGTTTTAAGGATGTGTTCATTAAACACTCTTGACACACGACAGTATGAGTCCATGAATCGCAAATGTGAACCGCAAGCTTCACAGTGGCGCTTGGTTCTCCATTGTGGTTTAGTACATATTGAATGAAGGAGAATTGAATTTATACAAAACAGTTCATTGACTGCAAGCCCGTTTCCATTCATTCATTCTCAGTCCTGGACAGAGCGGCACTGATTTTACGCTCTGAAAACTTTTCGTCCGGTCTGATTATCAATGATTTTCGGGTCAGGTCATAATAATGAGCGTCTGTGCACCGGAAATATATTTACCCTGGCCTTAACTGCAGCTATAACATCATTTTCTACCTCCTCTCCTGACTTAACATTTTTTACTGCATAATACGATTATTTCTGTCTGCTGAACAAAATTATCTATAGACGTTGCCTTAATATACGACATAGCCTAAGCTCGATCGATTAAGAAGAACCTCAGGTGAAGGAAACTGCTCTGCCAATATCTCCGTGTGTGAGTGCTGTTAAAGTGTTCTTAACACGCCACTTGAGGTGACGAGCATATGCTATGCGCGGAGTCCAATCCCTGAAAACTAGATGGAAACTTTTTCCTATAAACAATCTTACAACAGCCGGAGGCAAGTCTTTTACCCTCATTACTTTAACTAAAAAAAAAAAAAATCATGAACCATAATATTATCCTTTTTCGTTAACAAGAATAAAAAAGGTAAAGTAACATCCCCAATTTATATTTTTCCCCAGTCCTGCCTTCCTTTAATTCTCATTTTAATCAAACCTTCGCTGACTTGCATTCTTTCTCTGTCAACTCACTCATGTATTTCCTAAGCATACCTTTCCTACATTTCCTATTATCTGCATACATGTTTCCAAACTTTCTCATTAATTTCGCATTTGTTTTCCCCAACACCTACTTTTTCCGGAACTACTTCACAGAATTAAAAACCAAGAGAGTGATGGAAGAGTAATAAATAAATTAAAAAATAAATGAATTTTTTCTCCATGCCTGGATGCTGATGGCCAACGACAAGCGCATTGCACGGCTCAAATCTCTTATAAATGAGCATTATTGAAAAAGTTAAATTGGGTCCGGGGAGTGAGCTCGACAGTCGGAAATTGCGCAGGCGACGACGAGCTGAATAATTAAGCATGTCAAGTCAAACGCCCCCTCCCCCCCGCTCTCTCTCTCTCTCTCTCTCTCTCTCTCTCTCTCTCTCTCTCTCTCAATATTAGATTCGTGATTATTTCTAGGGTGGAACAAAGGGTCACAATCAACTATAGACCGTTTTTTAAATCTGATGAAACTATGTCAGGTCGCTGATGTGAATGCTGCCTTGTGATTAGGTGTTATTAGGTGTTTACAGTTTTATTTACTTACCGTTTACCTGTGTTATTCTTCACTCTTCGAGATTATTTGATTTTAGTCATTAAGAAGCTATTTTATTTTGTTTACGATAACACTGGTATCCGCATAGGTTAAAAAGTCTTCCCGTTATTCCCAACAGGGGATCGAATTTCCTACTTCATTCAGGCTAATGAAAGTAAAAAAAAAAAAAAAAAAAAAAAAAACTGTCTCCAGGTAATGAGGAACGATCGGACAAAAGAGAAGAGTCGTTGTTTTGAAGCACTTACTTGGTGGAAATATACTGCACTACTCTCATTAACATTACAACCTCCCACATTACTATCTACAAAAAGAAATACACATGTAACCGCAAAAAATTCAGCATATCAGTAACGTCCTATGTTTCCGTGGGATGGGCTCCCATCCTATCTAGTACTCACAACACCTTGCAGAACTTAACAGAACAATGCATTATGCATCACCACTGGCTGCATCAAAACAACTCCCACAGCTCACTTACAGTCATATACAAAAGTCCTTCCAGTCAGAGGCTACCTTGTTATTAGAGGCACATAACACTGTGTAGCAGCCGTTGCCCCCTGGGGGTAGGGGGCTTTCAAGATTACTCTCCAGTCAGAGGCTACCTTGTTATTAGAGGCACATAACACTGTGTAGCAGCCGTTGCCCCCTGGAGGTAGGGGGCTTTCAAGATTACTCTCCCAATATCCCTGCTTGTCTTACGAGGCGACTTAAAGGGTTGATGCTGGAATAGTGCCCCACCCCGTAAAAAGAACGAAACAAGCGAACAAAGCGCCTGTACCCCCTCCACAATATGTCTACCCCCGATGTATATATGTCCCCCCCCAATGCATACATGCCCCCACTAAACTTGCTAGGTCAGCACGCTTTCCCACGCCTGAAGACGGCGTTATTGCATGAGTTGATAGCAGGCAGTCGAAACGGGCAGACTATTTTACTGTGAGCTTGTAATAAACTCCTTATCTAGCTGTTTGTACACGAAGTTTCTATCACCAAAGTATTGCAACTTACATTTGGTATCAGCGGTGTTTCGAACCATCAGATTCTGACCGCCTCCACATATTTAGTGACATCACAAGCTACACGACGTCTCGCATATGCCAGCCTCGCCCCTCCTCAGTGCCTCTAGTGGTGTAATACTTGGCTGTGCTTTCCGAGTGTACAATTTTTCTCACCAGTGCTCACCTCTCAAACAACCGAACCCATACGCCTTGTTCCTGACCGCACGTGTCACCGTCGCCGACCTACGCACCTGTTGCACCTGTTCCCAGCACCTGTTCTGAACTCATCATAACTCCTGCCCCCACGGTGCCACTTATCACTGTCTGCCCACTGCCTACCCACCACCATTCTCTGCATTTGCAACTCAACAGCTCTACACCTGCCTTGCTCCAACATCTGCCCTCACCACCCACCACCGGCCTCCGCCGTCACCCGCATCTGGTCTGCATTACGGAGCCTCCTAAGACCGCCACTCCCTGCCGGTGATTCATCGCGGCGTCTCTTCTCTTTTCCTCCCAGCTGTCTCTCCACCGCCGCCCCGCCCCGCCCCGCCCCGCCCCAGCCCAGCTACGCCCAGCCACCCCTGCACGTCATACATTTCAACTCTCTACTGTGTAACTATAGTATATCTTTCCTTTCTATAGAGATTATCCTCTATTTTCTCTACAGATTGGTTATTGTAAATATTCCATCTCATTTCCATTACCCCGTTTTCATCTTCACCTACGTTATTTATACTCCGTCTCATCCTTTGCATTTTATTTAAGCCATCCATCCCCGCACCTTCATTCATTTTCACACCTATTCGTGTATTCCATTCTCTCATTGTTAATTATACATTTCCACCTACGTATCCATCTTCATCCTTTCATCTTCCATTGCTGCATTAAATGTCATACTTTCCACGTCAACCGCTTGACACCAGCCCTCTCGCCCAGGAAATATCACCTGATCATACCCCGTCTGCCGACTATAACACAATCACTCATTTACGAAGTGGCAAAGAGTACCACCGCCCTGTACCTGAGACTCCCGTTTCACTTCCTGCAGAATCACTTACTACCCGTCCTACCCTCGTAAATCCAGATACCTCCTCCTCTACTCCTGCCTCTACACTCCCTTCTTCTTCCTCTACTCCTTCCCCTGTCATTCCCTCTCCTGCCTCCCTTCATATCCCGTCTTGCTCGCCCTTAACTGCCCCTACCTTCTCTCTCTCCCACACCTCTCCTGCCGCCACTTCTGCCCTTCCAGCCATGGCCAACCCTCCACAGTCTATCTATCTCGACGATGCCAATCGTCCCAAATTTACCGGCCAGGACCCAACTTGGTCTGTCTATGATTTCCTCAGAGAAGTCGAAACAGAAATACACAATAGACAAATAACCGATGAATAGCTCAAAGTAGCTTACCTCCTCGGTCGCTTGCACCACGGCAAATCGGACATCGGATCCGCGATCCGTGCAGGACATTTCGATAGCATTCATACCTTTGCGGATTTTCTACGGAACTCATCAGACTTTGTTGCCAGCATTCAAATACCACATCTCTCATGGGATTCATTAATCTCCTAAACCAACTAGATGAGGACTTGTGAGTCCCAGCACAATATGCCAAGCTCCGCGAAGCTGCCGCTGCCATGAAAGCAACTAGTAGCGAGATGCTCCAATTACTGGTAGGCACGAAATGGTTAGAAGACAAGAATGGCTTTCCAATGCTTTCACTCACCAACTTTGCTGACTTAATTGGTTACCTCAGATTCCTTCACTGGCTTACTCCTAAACAGCGAGAGCTAACCTTGGAAATCGGTTTCAGTCCAGGAGATAAAATTATTCAGGTCACTAAAGCCATTCATGAAAGAACAGGTTCGAACTACACACGTCAGGGCACCACCCAACCCTTGGCCTCCTCAGTCTGTCACACCTCCACTACCCCAGACCAATTTCGCTCCCGTCCCACCACACGCAGCAGACCTGCCACACATCGTTCTCCTACTGCAGGTCGTGATCAATCTAGCGCCCAACGGAACAGACAATCTTCGATTCTCTGCTGGTACTGTGGTCATCCTGGACATCAAGCATCCAGTTGCGACCATACATACAGACGTTCTCACTCCCAAACCAGACAGCGTACGCCTTCCCGCTCACGTCGTCCACACTGCAAATACCACAAATCAAGCACGGCTCACACCACTGAGGAATGTCGTTACCTCAACCGCCAACAGTCGGGGGAAGCGCCGCACCCGTATCGGACCAATCTCATGTAGAACCAGAAACCCAACTCCCCATCCGCCATGTAGGTCCCATAACATCCTCGGGTTTAGTCATTCTCGGAAGCAGTCATGACATACCAACGTCATTCTTCTTGGACACAGGATCTATAGTAAATCTCATCTCCGAAAATTCCTTACAAATTATTCATCGCCATCATAACCACGTCAGTTTCCTAGAACCACCAGACATTCGCCTGTGTGGTGTCAACGGCTCAGAGTTTAAAGTTAAGGGAAGAGTCACCCTTGAAGTCAAACTCCACAGAGATTTGCCCCCTATCCCAATTGAATTTCATGTCACTAATGACTTGCAGTATCCCGCAGATGAGCTTATTGGTTTCTCCACCATGGCACAACACTCCATTGCATTATTACCTGCTTGTGGTAGTATAGACATTTCTGGATTCCCGGTTTACACTATGGAATGTCCCCGTCCTGTTCTTACGATCAAATCAGTCCTTCAATTACCTCTGTCCCTATCACTACCAAAGAGTCCAGCCCAGCCCAAACCACCACTATCATCATCTGAGAATACAGAGATCATTCCTTTACTGACTGCGAGCAAGGACATAAATTCCTCAGTGTCTCCTGATACATCATCTCAGCCTTCGAACATGGCTCTTACCTCCTCTCCCGACAACACTATTGCTGACTCAGACATGTCTCAGTTACCTACCTCACACAGTCTGAATGATCTTCTCCAACACGCAGAGACGAAACGTGCAGTAACGAATATGTGCACAATTTTGTTACTGCATGAGTTCACCAAAGTCTCTGTTTGTGTTGCCAGTGTGAAAGAAGGAGTGGATGTACTAACCCTACCTGAGACATATTGTGGAGGGGGTACACGCCTCGGACCAGGACAGACCATACGTTGACGGCCAAGGAAAGGACAAAGACATTCTAAGGATGGGAACATGGAATGTGAAAGAAGTGAATGATAAAGTGAAAGAGAGAGAGATTGTTCAGGCACATGATGATGCAAGAGTGGATGTTCGTGGATTGACTGAAACTAAATGGCAAGATGAAAGGGTGAGATTGGGAGTGTGGTTTAGGAATATGTGCGGAATTAATGAGAATGAGAGGGCAAGAGAGGGAGTATGTCTGATGACAGGCAAGAAGTGGAAGGAGAATATAAGAGAGTATGGAACAGTGGGTGCATGGATTGTATGGGTGAGGATGAAAGTAGGTATACAAGCTTGGGCGACTGTATGTGCGTATGCGCCGATAGAGGACCAAGTCGCAAGGGAGAAAGATGAGTTTTGGGCGAGTGTAGAAGCATGTATGGATAAGTTTGAGAGGAGCGAGAGAGTGCTTTTGATTGGAGACATGAATGGCAAAGTTGGCAATGTATGAGTAAATGGAATGGTTGGTCAGTGAGGTGTGCCAGCTGAAGTAGATGGGAATGGTAGTGCTTTGGTGGATATCTGTGCTAGTAAGGGGTTGGCAATAGCCAACACCTTCTTCCCGCATAAGATGATCCACAGATATACATGGAGAGTCATGAGGAGGATGGACGGTGAACTTTTTGAACAAAAGGCAATGATAGGTTACGTGTGTGTGGATGACCGAATGAGAAGACATGTGTTGGATGCAAGAGTGTGGAAAGGCTGGGGGAATGGAATCTCGGACCATCACTTAGTGATGGCCAAGGTAAGGCTGCAAAGAAAATGGGTGAAAAGAGAAAGGGGAAGACAGGAGGAAACAGCTCCTATGAAAAGAGTGAAGTCGCAAGAGAGTGAGAAAATGGCAGAGTATAAGAGTATAGTGGAAAAGATTGGGAAGGTATGAGTTAGAGCAGATGGATGGAGTGGAAGAAGTATGCAAGATATTCACGGAAGAGATAGGCGCAGCATGTGAGGTGGTTTGTGGAGTGAGGAGGAGATGCAGGGGTGTGCAAGGGACAGCATGGTGGAATGATGAGGTGAAACGAGCTGAGGAACAAAAGAAGAAGGCATACAGTGACTGGCTAGCGAGTATAGGTAGGGGAGATGAGAGAGAGAAGAGAGAGGTATATGTAAGCAGGAGAAGCGAGGTGAAGAGATTGGTGAAGGAGAGTAAGAAGAGAGTAAATGAAGTGTTTGGGAGGAATCTCAGTGTGAAATGGAGGAAGAGTAAGAAATTGTTTTGGAAGGAGGTAAAGAAAGTAGGACAGTGTGAAAGGGGAAACAGAAGGGGAGTGAAAGGTAGGAATAACAGATTGTTGGTGGAGAAGAGAGAGAAAATGAGGAGACAGAAGGAGCACTTAGAGGATTTGTTGAATGTAGAAAGTGAGAGCAGTGCGAGTATAAGTGGTCGGGGAATGGCTGGGAGAAGAAGAGATGAGAGGAGGGAGGAAGAGATCAGCAGGGCAGAAGTAGTTAAACGATGAAGAAGATCAAGATGGGAAAGGCCCTAGGAAATGATGGAGTGTGTTGTGAAATCCTGAAGTATGGGGGTGAAATTGTTGTACAGTGGATATGGAAGTTGTGTCGATTGGCTTGGGAAGAGGAAAAGGTTCCAAAGGACTGGAAATCAGGTATAATTGTTCCTTTATACAAAGGAAAAGGGGAGAGAAAAATGTGTGGTAACCATAGGGGTATTTGCCTTCTTAGTGTGATTGGAAAAGTATATGGCAGAATACCCATTGATGGGGTTAGGCATATAACAGAGGAGCTAGTTGGAGAAGAACAAGGAGGATTTAGGAAGGAAAAAGGGTGTGTAGATCAGATATTGGTTCTAAGATGCTTAGTGGAGAAGTATCTACAGAAGGGAAAGAAAGTGTATGCTGCCTTCATTGACTTGGAGAAAGCATATGACAGAATAGATAAGCATGGTATGTGAAAGGTTTTAAGAATATATGAAGTGGATGGGAAATTGTTGAGTGCTGTGAAGAGTATGTACGAGGGAGTTAGGGCTATGATGCGGCTGGATAGTGAGCTGAGTGAGTTCTTTGATCTATATGTGGGACTGAAACAGGGATCTGTGATGTCTCCATGGCTGTTTAATATATTCATGATTGAGGTTGTAAAGGTCGTGCAAGGTAGGGCAGTGGATGTGGGGATGGCTCTAATGAATGAGGGTGAGGTGTGGAAGATTTTGGTGCTGCTGTTTGCTGATGATACAATACTGCTGAGTGAAGATGAATGGGAGTTACCACAGAATGCACAGTGAGGTTGGATGGTGAGGATATGGAGAATGTGAGTGCATTCAAGTACTTGGGTAGTGTGATGAGTAAGGATGGAAGTTTTGGGGATGAAGTACTTGAAACGGTACAGCAGGGAAGGAAGGTTGTTGGTTCACTGAAAGCGGCAATGAGAAAAACGGAGGTGAGTATGGAAGTCAAGAAGTGACTGCATGATAGTATTGTGATCCCTACTCTGACGTATGGAAGCTAGGCGTGGGCCTCGCTAGAGGGGAACAAGTCAAGAGAGAGAGCAGTGGAAATGAGTTAACTGAGAGGAGCATGTGGATTGACTTGGAGGGACAGGTTGACGAATGAAGAAGTGAAGGAACGTTGTGGGGTGGATGTGGATGTGATTGAGAGAATGAGGAAAAATACACTGAGGTGGTTTGGACATTTGGAGAGAATGGAGAATGAAAGATTGACTAAGAGGGTGTATGTAGGTGAAGTGGAGGAAGGGAGAGGATGAGGGAGACCGAGGATGATGTGAAGGGATGGATTTGCGAGGTACGTGAGAGGGGGGGGAGTAAGCTGCGGGGAGTGCAGTCAAAATTTGGGTGACAGAGCGACTTGGAGGCGTTTGGTCTGCGGCCACCCTTTGCGGGATTAGGGCGTCGGACTATAGATAGGTAGATAGATAGATAGACAGCCTTTGTCGTTACACATCCCAATCATTTTATGAAAGAGAGATACAACACACCGAGGAACATTAACCAATCACCCTACAGCAATAATCAAGCCCTCTTCCTCCAGACATTCTAACATTAGTAAGAAAGAATCTGTCCATTTTTCTGTGTATCTACTGTATCTGTCTATCTGTAGCCAGACGCCTTAATCAAGTAAAGGGTGGCTACAGAAAAAACCCTCCGTGTCGATTGGTCTTCCGCAATTTCTCTGTCCTCCTCCCAATTCACGCACCCCTCTCTCATATACCTCTCCACTCCATATCTCCATCTCTTCCTCGGTCACTCCCTCTCTTGCCCCCCCCGTCCCTCCACCTCACTCATATACACTTTCCTCCTTTGCCGCACACTCTCCATCCTCGCCACTTGGTCAAACAACCTTAATGTATTTCTTCTGACGCTTTCTATTACCTCCACATCCACATCACAACGCTCCTTCACTTCCTTATTTGTCAGTCTGTCCCTCCATGTAACTCCACATACTACTTTCTACTGCACTCACTCTTGACTTGTGTCTTTTATACAAAGTCCAAACTTCGCTTTCATGCGTTAGAGCGGGGATTAGAAACCATGAAACAGCGACTTTTTTTGCTTCCATGTCCACTTTCCTTTTCACTGCTTCCAAAGAACCAGCAACCTTTCTTCTCTCTTGTACCTTTTCAAGCACTTCATCCTCTAAACTTCCATCCTCGCTCATCACACTGCCCAAATACTTAAATACACTCACATTTTCGTTTCCTAATCATCCATCTTCTGTGCATTCAGCGACGGCATTTCTCTCGAAAACCACAAATTAACTCTTCCCTACATTCTCACCTACATAAGAACTTCACGTGATCAGCGTTACATTATCTCGAACAGAATACTACATCACAAGTCCCCTCCTGACATCCACCCATTGGAGTTGTTCTTATACAGCTACGCCGGAGAAGATTTACCTAGCCTTGGACTGGGAGATCACCCTACGAGCTTAGATTTCTGTTGGCATGCATCACAGATGACACATGCCCTGGTTGTAGAGTAGACCCAAACAACATTACACAGCTAATGGACCCCATAGGGACAGTTGCTTACCTGAGGTTAGCAGGTCTGCTCGATCAGACGGACCAAGGATCAGCAGCAACAGTATTACCATCTTCGATCCGAAAAAAAAAAAAATGTATTTTTTGCTCTACAACCAGAGGAATTCACACAGTTTAAAGGAGACATGATTTTGATAAGCTAGATACAGATGACATCTAACGTTTTACTACAAGACGTCTGCCTGAGGCAAAATCAGCATGTGATGCCAAAAATAAAATAAAATAAATCATCATCCAGTAAGGGTTAATTGTTACACCTTGCATTATACAGTAAGTGAAAAAGAGTTCAATCACTCAATAAGTAACAAAAAATTGTCCATTATATCCTTTGTACAGTCACACTGCACTCGATTCACTTACACTTCTGAAGATATAAAACTGTTTATCCATATTCTCTCTCTCTCTCTCTCTCTCTTGCCATCCATTGCCCTACTTCCATTCCTCTTTTCTCCCAGTCCAGTCTATCAACTCACTATCTACTATATTCTGAAGGGAATCATGACGTGTATTCACAAACTTACAATTGATTTTAGAGGAAAAAGAAGAAAGGGAGAGCCATTATTTTCTCGTATCATCTGGTCCTAACTTCAAAAACAAATTACTGTAGAGATACGATAGAGTAATCATTGCAAGACAATATATTTTGTGAATCTCTGGCCAGTTTAGCATACGATCCTTCTTCTGCCTTTTTACTACCACTACACACAACAACTATTATCATTTGCCTCGGCATAACACACCATAGGAACTCTACTCTTATCACTGATATCTGATCATCATTTCCTCCCCCACCACACTTATTTTTCGCACATGTACCCTTGATGTTATCATTGCTATAGATAACCGTTGCTATTACCATAACAAATCGTGTTTTGTCAGATGCTAAACTAATATCGGGTTTGAGTCGGGTGTATGGTATGAAACGATGGAGTCAGGTAATATTGTGGCGCGGCATGGTATGAATCCTGAAATACCTCGGTGTGGATCGGGAACAGTGATATGACTACTGAGTAGTTCGTGTAGGTTAGGTCGTGCTGGGAGGTGTGGTATGCCTGCTGACGTAGGTTAGAGAGGGTCAAAAAGTGTGTTATGAGCACTGGGAGGTGTGGGTATATTGAGATTTATGGATTGGAAGGTACTGTATGATAATGATGAACGTTCCATAGGCCAGGAGGCGAGGTGTAAACGACGCAGTAGGTGTGGGTCAGTTGCGTATCGGTAGATGTGATTTTGGCGCTAAATTCGTACTGTGGATCGGATGTGAGCTGGGATGTGTGGTGTGAATGCTGGAGTAGATCAAACGTGTGTAGGTAGGTGTGGTATGAAGGTTGGAGTAGGTCTAGTAGGTGTGGTTTGAACGCTGAGGTAGGTCAGTACGGGCAGGGAGGTGTAGTCGGAATGGTGAAGTATGTTAGGTGTGTGTTAGGAGGTGTGGTACCTTCTCCTAACAATGTCGGGTGTGTGTCAGCAGTAGCGATCTGAACGCTGAAGTACATTGATGTGGGTAGGGAGGTATGGTGTGACTGGTAGAGTACGTTAAGTAGAGTAAGTCAGGGAAGGGGGAGAGGGCAGCGAAATGACAGGAGACGGAGGGACACGGAGGCGATTTGCTTGTAACCATCCCTAACGGGATTATGACCATTAACGTATATATAATAACTATTATGCTGTGTAAGAAAATATTTTCTCCGGAGTCATTCTGCGTTATTTTCATCGTCAGTAATTGACTTTGAATCATGACTTATTTAATTGTGTGGTTGAGGCGGTGGCTCAATCGGTAGAGAGGTGGCCTGCAGTCCCACCGGACCCAGGTTCGAATCCCGGCTGGGGCAGGGAACAGTTTAAGGATTTGAATTTCATTAAATCAGGCTTTATTGATCTACCAGAAGACCCGCCGACATGTCGTAAAAATACCCCCGCTAATACCAATACACCAGTCCTGTATGAGACAGCCCTAGCATGTATTCGATATGGACGGTGGGTGTTAGGGCCGAAGTGGTGACATGTAGAGGTGTATGGTATGTAGGAGGACTGCTGGGCCTTGATAGCAGGCTGTGAAGCCTATGCCCAGAGTCGGACACATTAAAAAAAAAAAAATAAAAGAAAAAAAAAATATTTCCTGCCAAGTTTCCTGTTAATGATACTTTACTGACATGTGACTCCCGTACCAAACTGCATGAACGTCACTGCTGTGCAATAATAACCAGTGAAGGGATATGAACAACGAAAGGAAGTATACGGTTACGTAAAAGATCATTTTTTTTTTTTTTTTTTTGAGACTGCAAGCAGTCTATTTTTCTTGATGATTTTCGTCCACAATTCATTGCTGTATAATAACAAGGTTGGTCCTGTTTTGTACCCAAGAAGCTCTCATCATCCCTTCCATCGCACCCTCATCATCTCTGTCATTATCTCATTACCTTTTTTTTTTTTATAGTTTATTTTCACTCAAACCGTTATTACACCTTAGCATGTATCGAGAGACGATTAGCCTATGTTTTATTTGTTTTGACCGTCTAGTTGTCCTTCTGTCTGTCTATTAACATGTTTATGTAAAAATGGTCAGATGAAGTTGCAGGATATTTTGAATCATTATATTTACTGAGGGCCATAAGAGGCCTACTGTAGGTGATTAATATTTGGCGGGAAATTGTCATACGTCAGTGGCAGATCAACTCCATTTTGATCTGATTTGGACTAAACGTGGTTGGAGGGTAAAAGATCAGGGATTTTTTTTTCTTACTTTTCGCCATTTGTGTCCTTCCTCAAATTCCCCATGTCTTTTCGTTGCACCTCCATGTCACCAACGCCACTGCAACCATCAGAGTGTGGGCAGCTAGAGCAGCAGACCAGGCTGGGTTAACTCTCCTCATCGTCTCATTGTTTTCATTTTGATAACTGAATCGTCGTTGTCTTACTCTTCTTCTACTTTCCTTCATCCCGTCTTCAGAATCTAGGACTTGTTTGATTACCAGAGCATCAAGTTTTCGGTCTCCTTTATGGTGGAGTCTTATGCTTGGTTTGTTCCTTTTCCCGTTGCATTTCCTCTATTTCCTCTTTTTCTCATTTCTCTATTCAACTGCTTCATTTTGTGCTATATAACTCCTCAGATTTTGCTCACAGTGTTTCTATCTCTGTCCTTATTCGTAGATCTTTACTACTAGATTGAAGCTTTTCTTTGTAAGTCTCCGACCACCGGCTGTGCTACACGATCAGTAATAGAGGATGACCTCATGGTTCAGTTTTAAATGTGGTAAGATGCAGCTGTAGAATGACACTCTTCCTCTTCATAGGTTGATGAAGGGATGAATGGAACACATGACTAAAAATATCGATGGAGGAATGAAGTGAATCTGAATGCTCAGACTGATTTAAGTGATAGTCAAGTATTAACCCTAGAACACTAAACTTAAAATCCTCTCCACATACACTAAACTCGGGAATGTTATACCCGAGTAAATATAAATATTTTTTATTGCAAACAGTTACACATTATAATTAAACCATCTTAGCATTAAGTACCGGTATACCTATTAGGAACTCCTAATCACTATAAATCAGATAAGTACTGAATTTAGAAAAAAAAAGAAAAAAAAAAGAAAATGGTAAATTGTCGAAAAAAGAAAAAAAACGCCCACTCAAAAAATTACCGCCAGTTTTCCCCGAACATCTCCTAACCCCTCTCGGGTAAGCTGACACTGTTCTCAGAGGGTCACCAGCACACAGTCAATGTGCAACCGTAGGGAAGAGAGGCGAATGAAGAGCATTTTTTAGGTATCGAAAAATGACTTTTCCTCTATAATACAGTTTTAGCCTTTGTAAATGAGTACTAAGTGATATATATTGACTGTTCACAACAGGGGCCGCAGCATAGGTGGCAGCATATGTTAGGACTCCATATTATAATTACAAATCATAACAGCTAGATAGATAAATAGATAGATAGAGAGACAGATTGAAGCAGGAAGTCGGATGATGAGAAGGTACTGTGTCTGCAAGAATCGAGCAATGCTAAACATGCTTACACACTCTTAACTCAAGGAATGCTTTATAGGCACACGACAGCGCCTAGTGACCATACACACACATACACACATACTCACACACAGGCTTCTAGAACTTTCCAACCACAGGGAACACACGTGATACGACTCCTGTTTCACCAGAATTTAGGAAAGAGAGCTCAGAAGGAGACAGGCCATAGAACAGGCAGGTAGTAGGGAGAAGGGCTTAGCAACATGGAGAGAGAGAGAGAGAGCGAGACAGGGAGACAGGGACTCTACTCATACTCACTCGTGAGTGAGAGACTGTTAATATTTCCAAGACAAATAAAAATAGTCCCATACTATTCTTTACCTCTCCTTGTCATTGAATGACAAATGGGAAAGAAGATTATCTACTTACAAAGCTATTCAAGTTTAATAACCGCTCGTCCACAAGTCTAATATATATAACTTCTCTACAAGTAACTACAAAGTCTTTTCTATGACATTTGGTGGCAGCGAAAAGAACGCACCTCGTCTTCGAATCAACAGTGAATTTCTATAAAGGCAGGCGACACTCTACAAGATTAACTTCAGTTCTACGGTGAATGAACTACAACCATCTACAATCAACTACAAGTAACAACTCTACGAGTCGTCTGTATAGTCTTCTACACGCACCTACAAGTAGCGGCAGTCTTCATCCTACAACGAGTAAATCACAAGAGAAAAGGACCGAGAAAACATCGACAAAGAAAAACAAAACAAACAAACGAAGAGTGAGACACGACTCATACCTCATAACCACCAGACCTCACCCTCCTCTCTCTGCTACATCCACCCAACCCCCACTGCTGACGCAGGAGTCAAGAGGTCAAGACGACGAAGCAAATACCAAGTCCATATTCACAACTCATCTTACTCATCTTCACTCAAGTTACTTATCGCTACTCATTTGCTCACCACAGCTACCAGTGTGGGAAGTTGACGTCATCACGCGTGCTTGCTGAAAAGACGCCACGTCAGTCAACTCACCACCTGCCCCATCGCTAACACCATTCCCACCACGGTAAAAATTAGTGAGTTACATAGTTACTTCATTTATACAATACACAGTGATAGACAATAAGCTTCTGCACAAACATATAAAACGTGCTGTATAGTTACAGCTTAAATACACATACTTACTTCAGTTATCCGCATAACTCAAACACTAAATAATCACCAACAATAAATATTCTACACTGAATATATTCATTCATTTATTATAGCATTTATTTACTACCAACGAGTGTTACCATTTATACCTACATAAAATACGTGTTTCATACATACAGCTATACATTATTATATCTACAAAGTGATAAAGAAAATATACCTTAACAGTTACTCAGTGAGCAATTAAAAGAACTGTATTAAACATTTATTAATTAAAGCTACCTAGTGAAAACAGATAAATTAAGTTACAAGGAAAACCAGAAAAACAAAAATGGCCAACACAAATGACGTTAGCAAGAAAGAACATCTTCAACACAATTGTTAGGACAATGATTTCCACACAGTGCTGACACATATATTGCCCACGATATGTACAAGTGAAGAACAAGTCAGTGTATATAGTTAATACTGTATATAGTGTATATATATATTTTTTATATAAAATAACAAATTATGGGACTATACAATATCATTTTCAGTAATACCTGTGCAATATAAACTAAACTTTAAAAAAGTATCCAAAGGAAATTAGCCAGTAATTATGCAACCATGAACAACATAGAGAAAGCGTACACAAGCGAAGAAAAACAAACTATAGAAAATCAATACATACAAAAAAAAAAAAAAAAGAGAAAGAAAGGAAGAAAAAGTAAGAAAGAAAAAAGAGAGAAATGGAGTAAGATCACATAACAAACAAATGAAAATAAGTGTAAGTGTTACTACAAATGCCAAAATACCACATAAACTACAAACAAAAAAGCAAACGGTTGTCTTCACAAGCTAGTGGCATGGCATATCATATCATCGACCGCAGCATATGTTAGGACTGCAATTATTACAATTATGTAACTACAAACGATATGTAACAATTATGTAACGACAAACTATTGCATTATGTTACACTTTGCCAATTATGTAACAGTTGCATTAACAAGATGTAACTTTTATGTAACTTTAACTACAATTATGTAACTACAAACAATATGTAACAATTATGTAACGACAAACGATTGCATTATGTTACACTTGCTACAGTTATGTAACTACAAACAATATGTACCATTTATGTAACAGTTGCATTAACAAGATGTAACTTTTATGTAACTTTAACTACAATTATAAGGCCAAGACACTTATGTAACAGTTGCATTAACAAAATGTAACTACAATTATAAGGCCAACACAATTATGCATTACCACAATATTTTGTAACAATTCATAAAATGTTACAATTATGTATTACCACGATGTTAGTACAATATTATAAGTCATACAACTATAGCACAATTCTGTATTACCAGTATCATCATACTAGTTAGGTGAAATATTAGACATTACTAAAGTGATAACTCAATATGTAATGTATAACCTAGCAGTATTACCATTGCACACTTATATGCGTATGTCTGTTATACATACACATCTCACAAAATGTATACAACTTGTTTAAAATATAATATTACTGGATAATTGCTATTTACTATGAATATTATTTGTATACAATATTCATACAATTATGTTACTTTTACAATATTATGTATTTCACTTAATTAGCTTATAAGTTCATTATAATGTATATATAATATGTATTAATATGTTATGACTATTAACTGTCGATGGTACGCCATTTTCGCGTGACCGAGCATATGTTAGGACTCCATATTATAATTACAAATCATAATAGAAAGATAGATAAATAGATAGAGTGAGAGACAGATAGAAGCAGGAAATCGGATGATGAGAAGGTACTGTGTCTGCAAGAATCGAGCAATGCTAAACATGCTTACACACTCTTAACTCAAGGAATGCTTTATAGGCACACGACAGCGCCTAGTGACCATACACACACATACACACATACTCACACACAGGCTTCTAGGACTTTCCAACCACAGGGAACACACGTGATACGACTCCTGTTTCACCAGAATTTAGGAAAGAGAGCTCAGAAGGAGACAGGCCATAGAACAGGCAGGTAGTAGGGAGAAGGGCTTAGCAACATGGAGAGAGAGAGAGAGAGAGAGAGAGAGAGCGAGACAGGGAGACAGGGACTCTACTCATACTCACTCGTGAGTGAGAGACTCTGTTAATATTTCCAAGACAAATAAAAATAGTCCCATACTATTCTTTACCTCTCCTTGTCATTGAATGACAAATGGGAAAGAAGATTATCTACTTACAAAGCTATTCAAGTTTAATAACCGCTCGTCCACAAGTCTAATATATATAACTTCTCTACAAGTAACTACAAAGTCGTTTTTATGACACAGGGATGACGGCAGGGGTGGCAGCCGGGGTTGTACCAGCAGGGTCATTGGGGTCATCAGAGTCAGCAGGGTACGCAGCAGGGCCAGCAGCAGGGGAGGCAGGATCAGCAGAAGGAGAGGCAGGGGAGGCAGGATCAGCAGCAGGGGAGGCAGGGTCAGCAGCAGGGGAGGCAGGGTCAGCAGCAGGGGAGGCAGGGTCAGCAGCAGGGGAGGCAGGATCAGCAGCAGGGGAGGCAGCAGGGGAGGCTGGGGTAGCACCAAGAAAGGTAGGGGTGGCATTGTCAGCAGCAGGGGAGGCAGGATCAGCAGCAGGAGAGGCAGGGGTGGCAAGGGGAACAGCAAGGGAGGCTGTGGAGGCCGGGTCAACAGCAGGAAAGACAGGGTCAGAGATGGGGAAGGCAGGATCAGCAGCAGGGGTGGCGGGGGTAGCAGGGGAAGACATGGAAATAATTAATCACTACAGTTTCATTTATAACATTAACGGTAAACTTGGGCACGATATATCCGATTTTGTCTTTAACTATTAACACTAAACATAGGGACAGCATACCCGAACAGGGGTCTATGGAAAATCCTGGGAGCGGAGCGGAGCGACGTGACCTACCTCTGTCAAGGTACTGAGAAGTCTGAAGCTATAGGGGGTCCCAGCCCCCTGCCTCCACGGGAACACTACGAAATGCGCATGAAGTCAATGCGTTAGCTATATTATACCCACGTTCAGCGTTCTAGGGTTAAATAAGCAAGAGATACAGACTGGCTAGCTGTAACCCCTTTACTACGATTATGAATATAGTATACTGTATTTTCACTAATGCTGCATAATTGCACGTAGCTAACAAATGGCCTCTAGTACTCATTGCATTATATGCATAATTTCTTAATAACGATGACGGTTTCCTGAAACGTCAAAGCTATCTTCGGGGTATGCTCAAATACAGCCATTGAGAGTTGACCATCTAGTCAGTCTCGCCATTTGTATCTGACCGAATGGCCTAATCCCAGAATTCTTTCGCTCCTGATAATGGCAATATAAACTGATGGCAATGGACTTATGGACATTACTGTGTGACAAGATTTTTACCCTTTTTGGAGGGACCCATCTTTTTCAGAAGGTTACAGCTAGTGGTACCGGAATTTCCAGCACTCACTTCTTTTAATAGAGTAGATGAATTATTTGACTGTAGTAATAATCTTCATGGATGTATCAAGTGGACAAATCAGATGAATATAAATAGAGTAATTATCAATGCAATCGCTGATCGACCTGCTATTCACATTACATTTTGTGTTCACAGTATAGTAGGATACAGAGTATAATAAGATAAACTGCTCCAGTATAGCAATAAAAGGCAGCTTCCTGATAACAAGATGTCTCAGTTATCCTCCTCGCAGTGATACATTATTATTTTTCTCTCATTTTTGCTACTATGAAGCAAAATTATTGAGCTTATAACCCTACGACAGTGAAATGGTTAACAGTATTCACTCAGAATGTCTCACATTTTTCACACTCCCTTCACAATTACTCAACTCTCAGACAATAAAGTGGTCTTTTCAGTGGCATTCTCACCACCTTGTTTCATCAGTAGGTCACCATTCTCCAACAGTACCTCTCGATCCTACATCTATCCAACAGCACCTCTCATCATACATCCATCCAACAGTACCTCCCATCATCCATCCATCCAACAGTACCTCTCCTCATACAACTATCCAACAACACCTCTCATCATACAACCATCCAACAGCGCCTCTCATCAGACATCCATCCAACAGAACCTCACATCTTACATCCATCCAATAGTGAACCTTCATCCCATAGCCTTCCAATAGTACCTCCTCATCGTCTATCCCTCCAACAGAATACATCCTCCATTCCTCCACCAGAACCTCTCCATCCTCCAATATATTTTCTGTCTTTCATCCCTTCAACAGTACTTTTCTACCTTCCATCCCTTCATCAGCACCTCCATCAACTGGCCTTCCAACAGTACTCCTCCATCCTTTAATACTGTCTCTCCACGATCCATTCTTCCAACAGTACGTCTCCGTCTTATATCCTATAACAGTACTTCTCCATCATCCTTCCATCAAACACTATCCCTCCACCTTACTTTCACCAAACACTACCACTCCATTCCCCCCTCCATTCAACAATACTTTTTCAATTTACTTCCCTCCAACAGTACCTTTCTATCCTCCAACCCTCCAGCAATACCTATCCATCCTTCATCCCTTTAACATTACTCATCCATCCTCTGTCCTTTCAACAGAACCTCTCCATCCTCCGTCAGTATTTTTTCATCTTCCATTCCTCGAAAAACTTCTCCCCATCCTCCATGCCTCCAACAGTACCCCTCCATCCACCGTCCCTCAAGCAATACCTCGCCATGCTCCATCTTGCCAACAGTTACCTTTGTATACACCATCCCTTGGACAGTACTTCTTGATCCTCTTCCTGCCCACCAGTATCTGTTCATCCACAATGATTCTAACAGTTCTTCTTCATCCACTCTCTCCCCAATAGCACCTCTCCGAGTCTCCATCAACCATTCCTTCAACAGACTGACCCTCCGTTCCTACAACTGTACCTGCCTATCCCTGCAAAGGTAGCCTCACCTCCTCATTCC
Organism: Coenobita brevimanus; assembly: GCF_032717465.1. NCBI lineage: Eukaryota > Metazoa > Arthropoda > Malacostraca > Decapoda > Coenobitidae > Coenobita > Coenobita brevimanus. The sequence goes on along the minus strand of NC_136999.1, from coordinate 24,702,754 downwards.
TCTCGCATCACACTCTCTCCCATCTCTTCACCAAAAGTCCTTCCATCGCTCCAGCAGTATTCACATCTCTGCCATCTCATCACAATATATCCTACTCTTCTCAGTACCAATCTCTGAACTACTTCGCTCCACCAAAATCACCCTACCAGTACTCGTAACTCTCCTTTCCTTTCCAAACCCTTCTCTAGCACATCCACGTTCAACGATTCAGCTACAGAGTCCTCTACATTCCTTTTCCTTATTCCTCTTCCTCTCCAACAACACACGTCCAGCTCCCTTCAGCAATCCACCAATGTACTCCCATTTCTCACCACCCTTTTTGCATTCCTACCCCTGAGCAGCCGCACAGTGTAACCCACGATATCTCCACCTCATTAGTGCTACAATATGATAGAAGTGTGTGTGGGAGGGGGGGAGAGGAAGAGCTCAGTTGCGGCACCACGGGAACAGCCCATACTCAGCCTACAGCATGGTCCGGTCAGACTGCATGATGTTCCTTTGGCTTCAGATTATGGATGTTGGGGGAGATGGTTGTATCTCCATGCTCTGTTTGTGTGCATGATACTGAACTTTGATACATGACATCCGTCTGGCTGTTTGTTTGCTGAATTAAACTCCATGATGTAGTTTTTATATCTGTTTGATAATATTAGCTCTGTTTCCATGATGATACATGTTGCAGTTACTGATGATGCTCTCTCTCTCTCTCTCTCTCTCTCTCTCTCTCTCTCTCTCTCTCTCTCTCTCTCGTGTGTGTGCGTGTGTGTGTGTGTGTGTGTGTGTGTGTGTGTGTGTGTGTGTGTGTGTGTGTGTATGTGTGTTTGTATGTGTGTGTGTATTTTACTTAACCCTTTACTTGATAGTAACAGAAATACTCAGTAATCTTAGGGTGCTGTACTTTATAAACACAATTTGGTCCAGACCTTCTGTTCCTCAGGGCTCTGTCCTATCACCAACTCTTTTCCTTTTATTCATCAATGATCTTCTAAGCCGTACATCTAACCCTATCCACTCATACGCTGATGACTTCACCCTTCACCTTTCCATTCGGTTCCCGCAACGCCCATCTCAACAGTTACTTCAACAAAAGAGGGATGAGGCTATGGAACACCTAATGTCTGACTTGGCTCGTATCTCTGACTGGGGTAAAAATAATATGGTTGTTTTTAATGCATCTAAGACTCAGTTCTTACACCTATCAACCCGACAAAATCTTCCACAGGTATACCCACTAATGTTTAATAATTTTCAGCTTAATCCTGCATCATCCTTGAACATGCTTGGGGTTTCATTTACTCGGGACTTATCTTGGAAGGGTCGTATTACATCTCTTGTAAAATCTGCTTCCATGAGATTGGGTGTGCTAAGCCGACTCCGCTCTTTCTTTACCCCTGCACAATTGTTGACTCTATACAGGGGTTTTATCCACCCCTGTGTGGAGTACAACTCTCATGTGTGGGGAGGCTCCCCACATACAGCTCTTCTCAATAGAGTGAAGTCAAAGGCTTTTCGTCTCATTAACTCTCCTCCTCTCACTGACTCCCTTCAACCTCTGTCTCTTCACCGCACTGTTGCATCTTTATCTCTTTTCTATCGCTACTTTAATGATCACTGCTCCTCTGAATTCTCTGCTTGCATTCCTCCACCTCTACGACGGGCGCATAGCACCCGTCTGGCAGCAAACTCTCATCCCTTTTCTGTCCAACTCTCTAATGCAAGAGTTGACCGTTACTCCCAGTCTTTCATTTATGCAACAGGTCAGCTCTGGAAATGTCTCCCTCTGTCTGTATTTCCTGCTGCCTATGATGTCCAGTCTTTCAAACGCAGTGTGTCCAGGCATTTCAAAATGATCGGATCTTGAATTTGGCTCTGTATTGTATTTTGTTTTTCTCTTGAAGGGAACTGTTACTGCGGGCTCATGGCCTTTGGTTCCTTCTTCCTCGCATTAAAAAAAAAAAAAAAGAACGAGATATTTCGCATTAGAAAATATTTTCTGTATCGCCGTTTGCTCAACGGCTCATATCCGCGAAAATTATAGGTTTTAATATTCAAGTGTTCCTCACACAGATCCTTTGAAATGCTTTACATCCTCCGCTCTGGAACATATTGAACACTGAGCTGTAGACATTATCGAAACAACTATTCACCTATTTTATTCTTTAATGCGTAGGAATCGGAGTTTATGTTGCTTTGCTTTAGAGTATTTCCTGGAAATTGATCACTCTGCAGCGGTGCTTCAGTTCAATCTCGTTTGTAATCTGATCTGCACGTGTCCTGCAGGAGTGTGAGGTACAAGATCGGAGGGATGACATATATGGAAAGTGGGTACTGATAATACGATCTTTCTTAAATTGCAAATGTACAACCGGCATACAGTAGGTTCATGTTGATGAACACTGCCGCAGCTTGTTCCATTTTCACATGAAATTTTCCAACAAAGTATCACTTCTTGATTCGTACACGATGATCATATGGACAGAGCCAAATACTCAGCCCTTACACCACTTGCAGAGCACGGGTGTAGAATTCTGTTCCCTCTCATTTTAAATAGTGATGGCGAAGGGTAGGCGAGCCATTAGTCTTGACAGATTGCGAAATCCATGTTGTGGATAAAACATGTTTGCAGTCTCTGATACAATGCTAACTTCTCTCTGTACCGTGGAATGCAGGCTAACCACATATGATGTTAATAATTATATAACGAATGACTTCATAAACTGGAGAACTGCATACACCTTTACTCTCTCGGTTTTAAGGATGTGGCCATTAAAAACTCTTGACACACGACAATATGAGTCCATGAATCGCTAATGTGAACCGTAAGCTTCACAGTGGCACTTGGTTCTCCACTGTGGTTTAGTACCCTTTGAATAAAGGAGAATTAAATTATACAAACTAATTCATTGAATCCAAGCCCGTTTCCATTCATCCATTCTCAGTCCTGGACAGAGCGGCACTGATTTTACGCTCTGAAAACTTTTCGTCCGGTCTGATTATCAATGATTTTCGGGTCAGGTCATAATAATGAGCGTCTGTGCACGGGAAATATATTTCCTCTGGCCTTAACTGCAGCTATAACATCATTTACTACCTCCTCTCCTGATTTAACATTTTTTACTGCATAATACGATTATTTCTGTCTTCTAAACAAAATTATCTAGACGTTGCCTAAATATACGACATAGCCTAAACTCGATCGATTAAGAAGAACCTCAGGTGAAGGAAACTGCTCTGTCAATATCACTGTGTGTGAGTGCTGTTAAAGTGTTCTTAACACGCCATTTGGGGTGACGAGCATAAGCTATGCGAGGAGTCCAATCCCTAGAAACCAGATGGAAACTTTTTCGTATAAACAATGTTACATCAGGCGGAGGCAAGTTTCTTACCCTCATTACTTTAACTTAATAAAATCATGAGATATATATAATCATTTTTCGGAAACAAAAAAAAAGTAAAGTGACATCTCCAATTTATATTTTTGCACAATCCTGCCTGCCTTTAATTCTCATTTTAATCAAACTTTCTCTGGGTTGCATTTTTTCTCCGTCAACTCACCCATGTATTTCCTAGGCATACCTTTCCTATATTTCCTCTTTTCTGCATACAAGCTTTCAAACTTTCCCATTGATTTCTGATACGTTTTCCCAAACACCTAGTTTTCCCAGACCTACTTCACAGAATTAAAAAACCAAGCGATTGATGGAAGAGTAGTAAATAAATAAATAAATAGAAAAATAAATACATTTTTCCCCATACCCGGATCCTGATGGCCATAGACAAGCGCATTGCACGGCATAAATCTCTTCTAAATGAACGTTATTGAAAAAATTAAACTGAGTCGGGGAAGTGAGCTCGACAGTTGGAAATTGCGCAGGCGACGGCGAGCCGAATAATTAAGCAGGCCAAGTCAGACTTTCTCTCTCTCTCTCTCTCTCTCTCTCTCTCAATAATAGATTCTTTATTTCTAGGGTGAGATGGCACAGAAAAAAAAAGACAAAGAAAGACGCAATGGAAAGGTAACCAAATTCATGTATAAAGAGTGATATTTAGATGAAAGAAGTGGTAGAACTGTAACGACGTGTTGACAAAAGGCTTTCAAGTCATTAGCTGTGGTATAAAAGTTCGTGTTTGTGTTTGGAAATACTGGTAGAGAGGAATGACGTCAGGAGTTTTCGGTTATGATATCGGGCAAGACTTAAACGAATAACTTCACAAGTTTTGGTGCCCGGTCTATTAGTATCAGTAGGTATACAAGGCGGCTTTTGGTACGTTTTCACCAATTCTATGCAAGAGACTAGATTTTGTTGCTGTTTATACTATATGCAAGGAAAGGGGAGCATACCTAAGAGTGGTGCTATTGGAAGAGCAGGAAAATTTAGACTGAGAACGAGGTTGGAGGATAAGTCAAGGGAGTGAGTACAGTAAATGGTGGAAGGTGATGAGCCGTGGAACAAGGGAACACAATGAACCATAGACAGTTTTTGAAAACTGATGAAACTATGCCAGGCCACTGACATAAATGCTGCCTTGTGAATAGGTGAGCCTTGAAGTGGCAATTACTTGCATGTTCATTTAGTTATCGTTCACCTGTGCTATTCTCTATTCTTCGAAATTATTATGTTTTAGTCATCAAAAAGCTATTTTATTTTGTTTACAACAGCATTGCTATCTCCATAGGTTAAAAAGTCCTTCTATTATTCCCAACAGGGTGTCAAATACCCTACTTCATTCAGGCTAATGAAAGCAATAACAGTCTCCAGGTAATGAGGAGTAGTAGGGGTAGGCAGCCCCACCCAGGGAAGTACTCGTACTACCGCCAAGGTTACGGGAAACTCAAGGAATACCCTGGATTCCATTTTCTCTCCTAGGTCTTGGTAGCTGGTTACACATCTTTCTGCCTCAAACAAGAAAGGGCATCAGGCTGCCCTCTTTACACAACACACACATCCACATTATATCACATTGCCTTAAACCAACTATCCTCTCTCCATAAAACACTGATCTTGTCATTACATATCATACACATTCCACAACACATCCCTGCTCTCCCCCTCATAAAAAGAACCATGGCTGCTGCTACATTGAGTAGTGCGGTGGTTTCTTTGGTGACCACCATTGGCAGAGTTGGTCGTCTGTACAGGGCCCACCCGGTCGTCATTAAGCGACTGTGCCACCACCAGTGTTGCGGCGCCCTAAATCTGCTCGTCAGTGCAGTAAAATTTTCTTTTGCAATATCAGGGGACTTCACTCCAACATCAGCTCTGTTCAAAATTTCCTTCAGTTTGAATCCCCAGATCTGCTATTTTTAACAGAGACACAAGTAAGCTCCACCTCTGATCCTATCTATCTATCTATATACCTAGGCTGCTTCTCCCAAGGAAAGGGAGGTAGCCGAGACAGGACGACTCACTCTCCATTTACTCATCCATTCAAACACATTCATTCGCATCTTAGCCCCAAAGGGGAGAACGGACAGATCCTCACCGCATCACACCGCACAAGGGTCAACTGCGCAATGCAATCAGTGACATCCGCAGCAGGGCCCGACAGCTAGATTTAATTTTCCTGGTTATATCTTGATTCAAAATTTTAGACCCAAAGGAGGCGTATGTTGCCTTGCTAAATCAGAAATTGCCCTGGAGGAGATTACTAAACTTAGCTGTCCTTATTTCGATTATTCCATATACAAATTAAATTTATTTGGTAAGATTAAGTATTTCTGTTGTGTTTATTGTTCCCCTAATGCCCCTTCAGGGCCAAGTTTATTTGACTCTATGTGTTCACAATCAAGTGTCCTCAACATTAATACTGCATCAGAAATTGCTAATCTGGGTGATTTTAATGTCCATAATGTTGAATAGCTCACTTATTCAGCCAGAACTGATGACTCTGGATTTGAATGTGAGCTATTTGCAGACTCATTTAATCTCACCCAGTTACTCAGTCAACCCACCCGTGTACCAGACAATCCCGATCAAAATCCCAACCTATTGGACTTGTTTTTAAAAACCAATTCATTTATTATAATGTTGAAGTGAAGTCCCCCCCCCCAATCCTCTGATCATTGTCTGATTCAAACCACCAGTTTAACACTTACCACACTCTCCTGCTCTGAACCTGTCGTGGTGACTAAATGGCACTGTGACAGGGCAGACTGGGAGGGACTCCAAAATTTTTTCATGGATGTTCCTTGGACATCATTTTTTCCCAAGATGCAAATTCCACATCGGGCCACATACAGGATTTCATTAAAGTCGGCAAGGAAACATTCATTTCCTATCATAGTTACGGAAAAAATGTAATTCTTCTAAATGGTTTGACCACAATTGTGCTAGAGTAACAGCACAAGGACCAAAACCAATACCAAAGAAGCCTTTAACTATTAGAGAAATATCAGAAACCATGCCAAAACTTTTATCAATCTTTCTAAATCAAACTTTCTACATAGACAAGCTAACAAACTACTAAACAACCCAAATGATAACAAAATATTTTGGTCAACCCTTAATTCATTCAAAACTAACTTCACTACCACCTCTTCCACTCCACCGTTACAGTCCCCCAATGGAAATCTAGTAAGTGACCCACGTGGAAAAGCCAACCTTCTTGTTGAGATTTTTTCAACAAATTCAACCCTAAATACAGAAAATCACAATATTCCTGCACTTGATTTTGATTCCCAAGTACCTCCTTTCATGATTCACACCAGATACGTACAAGCGGTGTTATAGAATGTCTCAGTAGACAAAGCTACTGGTCCAGATAAAATTCCTTCAATAGTACTTAAAAATTGCCCCTCAGTGTTGGCTTCTGTATTGGCAAAATTATTCTACTTATGCGTCCATACCTCAAGTTTTCCAGCCTCTTGGAAAGAAGCAAATATCCATCCTGTTCCTAAAAGGGGGCATCTTCTGATCCATCAAACTATAGACCAATTGCAATGACTTCCGTTCTTTTAAAGTTTCTGAGACACTAATTAACAAACACATAGTCAAGCATCTAGAAATCGGTAAATTAATCAATGATCGGCAGTATGGATTTAGATAAGAAAGTTCAAATGTAGACATTCTTTGCCTTCTTACCCATCAGATTAACAAAACAATAGACCAACACGGTGAAACACACACAATATCACCTGATATTTCAAAAGCATTTGACAGAGCATGGCACCGGGCCTTATTGTCTAAGATGTCACACTATGGCCTTGCATCACTGGTTCCTCTAACTTCTTCTTACCTTCATAATAGAAAAATACGGGTCATGGTAGATGGAATTTATTCTCAGTTTCATTCCATAAATGCTGGCGTACCTCGGGGATCAGTTTTGGCGCCAACCCTCTTTGTTATTCATATAAATGACCTCCTACCTGTCACTCAAAACCCATTACACTCTTATGTTGATGACTCGACCCTTCATAGTTTTTTCACATTTAGTACCTCCTTTACACAATTTGATATTATAAATTCCCAGTTAAACACAGCAGTTTCTCTGAACCAGGACCTTTCTAAAATTAATCAATGGGGACAAACAAATCTGGTCTCATTTAATGCTCAGAAAACTAAATACAATAATTTCTCCAAGAGAAAGAATCCCTCAGACTCTCACGTAATTTTCAATGATGTCAGTATTCTCATATCCACTACATTTGATATCCTAGGTGTTACTCTAAACCCCAACCTAAGCTGGACAGCTTATGTTAAATCCCTTGCTAAAAATGCTTCTAAAAAATTGGGACTTATGTACAGGGTTCGTGAGTTCTTCACTGACAAGGAGATGGCCACAATATACAAAAGTCATGTGCGTTCTCAAATCGAATACTGTTCACCACTGTGGAGTGGATGTGGAACGGTTGCATTCAGGCAGTTGGACAAAATTCAAAATATAGCCATTAGATTAATCAATAATCCTGCCATTACGCCGGACCTTCCTCCATTATCAATACATAGAGATGTTGCTTCTTTGGAATTTTTTCTGCTCTGATGAACAGGCTTCAATTGTGCCTCCCCTTCACATTTTCTCCCGAAATACTCGAGCAGCTGGAAGCGCTCATGACCTCACATTCTCTCCCCCGCAATGCAGAACCTCTGCTTATCAAAATTAATTTATCCCCAGAACTACTACTCTCTGGAATTCACTTCCTACGAGTTGCTTGCCACAAACATTTAATCCATTTCAATTTAAATCCAGTTGTTATAAATATTTTATGAATGGAGGATGCCTTTAGGTACATGGACTTATTTTTTTTCCTTTGGTTTCCTTCCTCCATTCATTATCTATTTTTTAAAAATCGGACTGAAGAGAAAAGTAGTTGTTTTTGAAGCACAGAAATCATAGGAATATACTGCACTACTCTCACTGACTTTACTATCTTTCACATTACCATCTAAAAAGAGAAATACATAGGTAACTGCGAAAAATACAATAGATCAGCAATGTCCTATGTTTCCGCGGCATGGGCTCCCATCCCATCTAATAATCACTGCAACACCTTACGAACCATACAGAACAATGCATTATGCATCACCACTGGCTGCACCAAAACCATTGTCACAGCTTACAGTCTGATACAAAAGTCCTCCCAGTCAGAGGCTAACTTGATATGAAAGGCACATAACTCTATGCAGCAGCATTTGCATTACACAACATCCCAATCACTACAAGACGGATAGAGAAACAACACACCGAGAAACAGAAACCACTCATCTTACAAACATAACATTGGTCTACATCACTTTTGCTGACTGGCAGCTCATACCAAATTAAGGGTATTTCTGGTACGCTGAATCCGAGAAGCACAACCATTTACAGCTAGAATGTCAAACTTTCCCACAAAATGCTGAATGCTGTCACTGAAATGGTGTCACTGTAATATAATACTGAGGTAGATAAATATAAAATGTCTATTAGGGTGTGACCCCAATAATTCTGTTGCTACCGTGTAAATGCGGTATTTACACCTTTGTCAGTCTGGGAAGCCGGGACCGGGAGCGCCTCCAGCTGCTATGATTCAGCAGCCAATGGCAGAACGCTTGGTAGGCAGGGGTTGGTTGTCTACAGAACGCCCGGTAGGGAAGGGTTATGTCGGTTGGATGACTGCTGCGTCGGTGTCTTGCTAATCGGACGAGCCAGCTATTTCTTCATTTATACCGATTGATTCGCAGAAGACAATGGCTTCTCGCAGAAAATATAAAACCGATCATGATGTGTTTTGCCATATCTGTGGAACTTTTACCACCCCAAAACAGCGCACAAAAAATCACAAAGTTCGTTTGCAAAGTGTATCGCGCTTACTTTGGTGTTCCTCTTGCTGACCACGAGAAACCATGGGCCTCCCATAAGGTGTGCAGACATGTGTTGAGAACCTTAGGCAATGGACATAATCTCAGAGGAAGAGTCTCAGTTTTGGAGTTCCGATGGTATGGCAGAAACCCCAAAACCACCTGACCGATTGCTATATTTGCACGGTCAAAGTGTCTGGTTTCATCTCAAGAATGAAAACCTGCATAGAGTACCCCAATCTCCCGTCAGCATTGCGGCCTGATCCTCACTTGGATGAAGTCCCTGTGCCTACTTTCACCATTTTGGATGTCGTAAGTTCGGATGAAAGTTAAACGCCTGGACTATCTGATGCTAATGTCGATGAATATAATGCCTCAAGTAACGATATCAAGAGTCCGAGGCCATTCACGCAGGGTGAACTGAACAGTTTGGTAAGGGATCTCAATCTGCTACAGTCATCTGCGGAATTATTGGTGTCAAGGCTCATTGATAAGAACATGTTGGCACCCAGAACAAACATCAAGTACCGCAACCGAGAGGCAGATTTACTGCATTACTTCACAAATCATAATGGATTTGTTTATTTTAATGATATTAAAGGGCTGATTGCGAAGATGGGATGTGAATACGCTCTAGATGAATGGAGGCTCTTTCTTGACGGTTCAAAGAGAAGTTTGAAGTGTGTGCTACTGCACAACGACAACAAACTTGCCTCTTTTCCTATCGGTCATTCAGTCAACTTGAAAGAAACATACGACACAATGAAATTGGTTCTTGAAAGAATCAAGTACAGTGATCACAACTGGATGGTGTGAGGTGACTTGAAGATGCTATCGATTATGTTAGGGCAGCAAGGAGGATACACCAAGTTTCCTTGTTTTCCACGTCTCTGGGACAGCCATGCGAAGAAGGAACATAGGATACGGAAGGAACGGCTATCCAGAGAACAGTTCACAGTTGGAGAGAACATCAAAATGTACAAATAGTTCAACCTCAGAAGGTTCTGCTGCCACCACTATATATAAAGTAGATCTGATGAAACAATTTGTATTAGCTCTTGACAAGGAAAGCACATGCTCCCAATACCTTTGCTTGAAGTTCCTCCCACTTTCGGATGAAAAGCTCAAGGCAGGAATATTCGACGGTCCACAGAATTAATAAGGCTGCTCATGAAGGATGAGGAATTTGTGAAATCCATGACACCAGGTGAAAATGATTGCTCAACTGCATTTGCCAACGTAGTTTAGAAAATTCATGGAAACGAGAAAGCAGAAAACTATGAATCCGTCGTGGAAACTCTCCTGACTTGGGGGCAAGTAGTAGAGACTTGGGGGCAAATATAAGTGTGAAAGTGCATTTTTTGCAGTCACATGAACTTTTCCCAGAGAATCTCGGCACAATCAGTGAAGAACAAGGTGAAAGGTTTCACCAGAACATAAAGACGATGGAGCACAGGTATGAAGGGAGATGGAATGATAACATGATGGCAGACTAGTGCTGGTGCTTGCAGCGCGACTGTTCGGACACTAAATACACTAGGAAATCTAAGAGAAGGAAATTCCAGCCTTAGATCAACTGCCAGTGCTAATCAATTGTCTTACCCATCACATTTATGTATTTTTATGGTAGCCATTCCAGAGAATTTTCATTACGGTGCCGTTTAATGCCGCCCGTATTCCGTCTTGTTGTGTAAATATACTCATTTGTTCTGTGAAAAAAATTGACGTTCTACGTAATTTTCTAAAGTATATTCGAACTCAGAACCCTCAAATTGTACGAAATCAGCATGAATCATTAATTCAGCAGAAAAACAAATAAAAATGTAGACCAGTGTAATCAAACCCTCTTATCCCCTACATGACAACACTAATAACAAAGAATCTATTTATCTATAACCACACTCCGTAATCAAGTGAGGGTGACTGCAAAAAAGTCTCCATGTCGCCCTGTCCCCTGCCATTCCGCTGCCCTCCTTCCTTCCCCCCAGTTCACGCACCTTTCTCTCATATACCTCTCCACTCCATCCCTCCATCTCATCCTTGGTCTCTCTCTCTTTTCCTTTCCCACCCCCTCCACGTCATTCAAATACACTCTCCTCGTTAGTCTCTCGCTCTCCATCCTCTCCACATGACCAAACCACCTCAATGTATTTCTCCTGACTCTTCTTATCACATCCACATCCACACCACAACGTGCCTTCACTTCCACATTTGTCAGTCTGTCTCTTCATGTAACTCCACATGCTTCTCTCAGATAACTTATTTCTACTGTACTTACTCTTGACTTGTGTCCTTTATACAAGATCCAAGCTTCTCCTTCATGCGTTAGAGCGGGGATCAGAAACTATCACGCAGTGACTTTTTTACTTCCATGCTCACTTCCTTACACTTTTCACTGCTTTCAAAGAACCAGCAACCTTTCTTCTTTCTTGTACCCTTTCAAGCACTTCATCCACTAAACTTCCATCCTCATTCACCACACTGCCCCAATACATAAATGCGCTCACATTTTCCATTTCCTTACCATCCATCCTCCCTGTACATCCAGTGACGTCATTTCTCTTGAAGACCACAGCATAACTCTTCCGTACAGTACATTCTCACCTTCATAATAACATCACGTGGGCAATAGTACAAAACCTCGAATAGAATACTGTATCACAAGTCCCCCTCTGACATCCACCCACTGAAGTTATTCTTATATAGCTACGATGGAGAACATTTAGCTAGCCTTAGATCGGGAGATCACCCTACGAGCTTAGATTTCGGTTGGGTGGCATCACAGATGACACATGCCCTGGTTGTAGAATAGACTCAAACAACATTACATAAATTATGGACCCCATTGGGCAGTTGTTTACTTGCGGTTAACCGGTCTTTTCGATCAGACGGACCAGGGATCAGCAGCAACAACATTACAATCGTCAATCAGGAAAAAAAAAAAAACTTTTTAATTATAATTTTTGCTCTACAATCACACGATTTCACACAGTTTTAAGGAGACATATGATGTTGATAAATACAGATGACATCTAACGTTTTACTACAAGTGGTCCACCTCAGGCATAATGGGCATGTGATGGCAAAAATAAAATAAATCATTATCCTGTATGGCTTAATTGTTATAACTTTCCCTTTAAGTGAAGAATTCAGTCTCACAATAAGGAACAACAAACTGTCCATCATATCCTCTGTACAGTCACAGTGAACTCGATTCACTCACATTTCTGAAGATATAAAACTGTTCACCCATATCCTCTCTCTCTCTCTCTCTCTCTCTCTCTCTCTCTCTCTCTCTATCTCTCTATCTATCTATCTCTCTTCCTTATCTGTCTCTCCCTCGCTCATTTGTCATTCATTGCCCTCCCTCTCTTCCTCTTTTCTCCCAGTCCAGGCTATCATTTCTTTATCTACTACATTCAGAAGGGATTCATGACGTTTATTCATAAGCAAACTGCGAATGATTTTACAGAAAAACAAGAACGGGAGAGCCAACAATTTTCTCGTATCATCTGGTTCTAACTACAAAAAGAAATTACTTTGAAATACTTGAGAACAATCATTGTAAGGTAATATAATTTGTGAATCTCTGGCCAGTTTTGCATACGATCCTTCTTCTGCCTTTTTACTACCACTACACACAGCAACTATTATCATTACTCTTATCTCGGCAGAACACACCACAGGAACTCTAGTCTTATCACTGACAGCTTATCGTCATCTCCTACCCCACCACACTTATCATTTTTCGCACATGTACCCTTGATGTTATTATCATTGCCATAGACAGTCAATGCCCTCATCATAACAAATTGTCCTTTGTCAGAGGCTAAACTGATAACGGGTTTGAGTCGGATGTGTGGTATGAAATGATGGAGAAAGTTACTACTGAGGCGTGGCGTGTTATGAATCCTGAATTACGCCGGTGTTGATGGGGAGTTGTGATATGACTGCTGAGGTAGGTCGGAGCACGTTAGATCGTTCTGGGAGGTGTGGTATGCCTGCTGAAGCACGTCAGAGAGGGTCGGAAGGTGTGTTACGAGCACTGGAATACATCGGATATGGTTTGGGAGGTGTAGATACAATATACTGAGATTTGTGGATTGGAATGTATGATAATAATGAACGTTCCACAAGCCGGGAAGGGCTGTAAACGACACAGTACAGTGTAGATGTAGTAAAAAAGCTGGTGTGGGTCAGTAGCATAACCGTGGGTGCGATTTTGGCGCTGAATTAGATCGGATGTGGGCTGGGATGTGTGGTACGAATGCTGGAGTAGAGCATACATGTGTAGGTAGGTGTGGTATGAAGGCTGGAGTCTGTCTAGAAGGTGTGGTTTGAACGCTGTGTAGGTCAGTACGGGATGGGAGGTGTAGTCGAAATGGTGGAGTATATACGTTAGGCGTGTGTTAGGTGTGGTACCAACTCCTGAAAATGTTGGGTGTTTGCCAGCAGGAGTAATCTGAACCCTGGAGTACATAGATGTGGGTAGGGAGGTGTGATGTGACTGGTAGAGTACGTTAGATGTGCGTTAGTTGATGTGCTATGAATTCCAGATTAAGTCGGTTGTGTATCGGAAGGTGTGGTGTGTACACTGGAATAGGACATGAGTATTTGTTGCGGGAGACAGCAGAGTGAGTATCATTAACCCATCATGTCCCGAGCTATTTTGCACCTCCAACACCCCCCAATCCTGAGGTATTTTCGATTTTTTTTTTTTTTTTTTTTTGCTATAACCTCCTCTTTTGGTGAGAAACATCGAAATTTCATAGAGAAATCTCTCACCTGAGGTTTAAAATACTCGAGCCAGGTAGCAGTACCTCCTTACCTGACTGGGTTTTCTAACAGGCTGGCACCAAAGAAAACGAGTTCTATGGGAGGGTAATTATTTAACACCACTCATAAATGGTATTTATTTATTTACTTGGTACAAATTTATATGTAGTACGAGAGTATATTGGTTTTCAAACAGTAATATAGGCATTATAAGCATTGTTTCACTCACTAACTTATCACCATACCTGACCTTCTTTTGCCACATTACCTGATCATCATTTCTGACTGTTTCTTCCTCTAATGCTATGTAAACTTTGTCTTCCACATTGTCATCGATTGGGGAATCACTCTGGCCCTGAATGTCTTTATTGGCCAGGTCACTGGTAACAGGTGAATTGCTGAGACAATGGCGTGTGGGGGGGGGAGGTTATGCAGTGTAAGGCATTGTCCCTGCTTGGCATCTTGTAGAGGAATAGAGGAGGGTGTCCCGTGTATACGTATGAAAAATCACGCGCAAAAATTGAAAATTGTGCAAATTAGGGGCCTTGCAATTGCACAACATACCAGTACGTCGTCGGGACTGGCAAATGCAAAATGTTGCAACGTACCCATACGTCGACGGGACGTCTCAGGTTAAAATGGCTTAAAATGAAAACATTCACCGTGACCGCATTTTTCCAGATTCGCGGTTAAAATTTGGCAGGCATGTATGTTAACAGTTCCTCTGTCATTATTCAGGCGGTCAAGGTCATACACTCACTCGCTTCCCCTGTCATGCTCGCTCTGCCTCACTCAGCCTGTGTGCCTCACCCAGTGCTGTACATGGTGAAGGCATGTTGTAAATATTTTCACGTAAGTGTAGGGACTATACATGGTGAAATCAAGTTGTAAATATTTTCTAGTAAGTGTAAGTATCATACATAGTGAGGTCAAGTTGTAAATACCTTCTTGTAAGTGCCAGGACTGTACATAGTGAAGTCATGTTGTACCAGTCTTCAAGTAAGTGTAAGACAATGCATTCACATTGAGAAAGACATGCAAACTGTGACAGATGTTGAAGTAATAAGTAATCAGAAAAGTGTACTGAACATTGCTATACCTTCCCAGCATAAATACCTGAGTCTATCTTACATAGAAAATGGCTTTCTCTCACCTACGTGGTGAGCGAGAGAGTGAGAATACCTGTATACGAGTATGCAGGACTCAATAAAACCCATTTCCTAGCTTCGGTGAGTATTTTAATGGTGAAATTTGTTGCTTTCACATCAAAATCTATCATTTTAGCCAAATAATGGTCAAAAAATGGCCGGCACAGAGGCAGCCCATAGGACTAAAAATAGCTGGCACATGGCGGGTTAACCCGTGGCGTCCTGTCGACGTGAATTAACGTCCACACGCTTTGTCACTGCCAATCCCGCTGACGTTCATCAACGCGAATCAATTGCAAGGTCCCTAATTTGCACAATTTTCAATTTTTGCGAGTGATTTTTAGTACATATACACGGGACACCTTCCTCTACAAGATGCCAGGGAGGGACAATGCCTTACCCAGCATGACCTCCCCCCCTCCCCTTGCACGCCATTGTCTCAGCAATTGACCTATTACCAGTGACCTGGCCAATAAAGCAATGTCATGCCACGGTATGAAATTCAAGGCCAGAGTGATTCCCCAATCGATGACAATGTGGAGGACAATCTTTACATAGCATTAGAGAAAGAAACAGTCAGAAATGATGATCAGGTAATGTCGCCAAAAAAGGTAAGGTATGTTTATTTGTTTCATGAGTGAAACAATGCCTATATTGCCCATATTACTGTGTGAAAACCAATATTCTCTCGTTCTACATATAAATTCGTACCAAATAAATAAATAAATACCGTTTATGAGTGGTGTGGAATGGTTACACTCCCATAGAACTCGTTTTCTTTGGAGCCAGCCTGATAGAAAACACAGTAAGGTAAGGAGGTACTGCAACCTGTATCGAGTATTTTAAACCTCAGGTGAGCGATTTCTCTATGATTTTTCAATGTTTCTCACCAAAAGCGGAGGTTTGGGCCAAAAAAATTTTTTTTTCCAAAAATGGTCGGGATTGGGGGGAGTCAGTGGTGGAAAAGTGGTCGGGATGGGGCAGGTTAAAACGGCACTGGCACTGACCGAAGATTATTGTCAGACCGTTTTAAAACGGCACTGGCATGTGGCGGGTTAACCTCATGATGTATCTCTAGATGTTAATAGAGGCAAAGAGCTGTTGATTAGTGTACAATAAAAATCATGAGGTACAGATGGTTCGACGGCACCTAAAGGAAATAGACTTTTCTGCATTTTTGAAAGTTTTTCTAGTGGTATGAGACCTTTCATTGATGATAACCATTACCCAATATTTTCAAAGGTGTTTAGAATAATGATAAAATCAGAATTTATATATTGTTAAGAAAAAAATGAAAATGCATGTTCTTGGTGGCACCCAGTGAGTTCAGAGTTGGTACTCCATATCTTGGGACTATTTGGTCACCGCTACACACAGCCCATTGAAAGCAGGAGAAAAATGAAAAAAAAAAATTCACTTCACTCTAGTTCTCATTTGTTTCATTTCTGGCTCTCCTATTAATATGTCCATGCTTATTCCTTCTGCCAAGAATATTTTTTTCTCTCTTTTTCCTGCCGGTTTCAGCGGGTGGTGAAGTGGGTGGGGGGAGAACATTTATCATTTCTATCCTTTTCTCTCATATGTTGGTTAGAACTTGGTAGGATTACTTGTTTTTCTTTGAACAGATAAGCTTGTCTTTGGCCAACTGGCCTCTTGTTATCTGTTCTTCCTATGTACTCCTATGTACTTCACTGTCAGGCAGTGACTAAGTTATGATTAAAAAAAAAAAGACGCTATCGCATACTGAAGGGCTTAACGGAATTTTCTCTTCAGGTATTCCATTCGCAGTGAAAAGTGTGTTAAGGTAACAAGTATAATAAAAAATTCTGATACATGGAGGATTAAGGCAGAACCACCCAGTAAGGCTCGACATGTCGTAAAAATACCCCCGCTAATACCAATACACCAGTCCTGTATGAAACAGCCCTAGCATGTATTCAATATGGACGGTGGGTGTTAGCGCCGAAGTGGTGACATGTAGAGGTGTATGGTACGTAGGAGGACTGCTGGGCCTTGATAGCAGGCTGTGAAGCCTATGCCCAGAGTCGGACACATATAAAAAAAAAAAAAAAAATGTGTATGTGGTCCGTGTATCTGCATAACTTTCATTGTCAGCACTGGTGCTGGGGATACTAACTGCATCAGCTCTAAAACACCATTTTCCTTCCACAATTTATGTATGTAAATACATCACATATACTAGTAACAAAGAGTGGAATTCACAGAACGATTATGGGGATTATTATTACAACGAAAAGAATGTGCTGATTGTGATTTAACTGTGGACTATCTGCGGTGGTGAAATTTATGAGACAGATATAATACAAGAGAAAACTGGCTGTCATCAGAAAGACTGTAGTTTGATGTGAGTGAAATAAGGAGAGACAATTTCAGATGAAAATTTAAAGGTTCAGTTGTAGATATTATTCATTCCATACTAATTTAAAGCATACTACACAAGATAGACTCTGGCCTCCCATAAGTTGGCTGGCATATTTTGATGGCAGCAAGAAGATGTTCAAAAGCTTTCACCGTACTGAAGGGAAAATATAAATTTTTCCACAATGAACTAGTACATGAAGATGAATTAAAAGATATGGTGGAATAAAAAAAAAATTATTATAACTGTCCAAAATGAATTAACTGAAATCAGGTGTAACATCTCAACCAAAAGGGTACTCTTAGTGCAGTGGTTCTCAACTCGTTTCAGCTCTTGGACCACCAGCCCAATTAAAAAAAATATCGTGTTCCATTTCATTTTCGAGTAATGTTAAATAAAGCATAGACAACAAACATTTTTGGTTAGAAATATATTTTTAATAAACAGAATTACGAGAAAATATATAAAATAGTAGACAGCTGACATTTTGGTCTGAAATATATTTCTTCCAAACATAATTTCCAGGAAATACAAGAATCCTTCTCTAACATTTTGCAGTGAAAATTATTTCTAACCAACAGAATTTTGAAATTATGTAGGAGTAGACAACCAACAATTTTCTTTGCAACCAGACTTACGGATTCTCATCTCACCGACAAGCTTTTCAATGTTAGGACTGGTACTTGGTAATCCACAATGATTATCGCTCTCCACTCCAAGCCGATTCCTCTGTTTGGACTTAATGTGCAACAAACATGAAAATCTGCTCTCACACATAGAAGTTGATGCAAATTGCAGAAGACATCTGACTGCATGTGTTGACAGATCTTGGTAAGTATCAGCCATACTGGAAGAATCAATGGGATTAATATAATAAAATGAATGGCCAATTATTTTTTTTGATAAAATTATTCGTACTGATTTTTCAATAAATTTAAAAATATATGCACCAATCTCCAGTTTATTACCAAATATAGTGAACGTCTTGTGGCCCACCCAAAAAGTCACCATGGACCACCAGTGGTCCATAGACCACTAGTTGAGAAACACTGTATATATTAATGGAAAAAATCGTCAGACTAGTAGGATCAAAACAGAGACTCATCCGTAAAGTATTTTATGTAAATTCTTGTTACCTACTTTATTGTGATGAGTCTTCCAGCGTTTAATGCAATGGGTTTCCATTAAGCTAAATACAAGTGTCTGACCTTATAAGAATGATATCAAAGAGACCGTACCACACTGAAGAGGTTCGTGAGTAAACCTCGCCCAGCTCTCTCTCTGTCTCCCAGAATGAAGATAGTGGACAGCAAGAAAAGATTGTCTTCAGCCTAAAGGCCACTGGAAACGGAAATGAGAAATTTAAGAAAAGAAGGAAATGTAAGGTAGTCGACAGGGAAGGGAAGTGAGCGAAAAGATGATGGAAAGAAAGAGTTTAAAATGTAACAGCGTGTAGTGTGGGAGGCAAGGAAGGATGAAGAGTTCGGAGAAATATTGTAAGCGAGAGCTGTAAGGAAGGCGGAAATTGTGATATGAGGGAGAGGACGGTGGAGAGGAACAAGAGAGTGAAAGGTAAGTGAGAGGAGGAGAAAAGTGTGGGTGACGGGGAAGGTGAAAAGAAGATGAGGGAAGAGAAAGAAGAGGATGTGTAGAGGAGTGAGTAGTAACCTACTGCTGCACCTATAACATCACCACCACTATTTTTTTTTACTTCCATACTGGTATATATATATATATATATATATATATATATATATATATATATAGTTAGTTAGATAGATAGATATAGATATAGACAGATAGACAGATATATATATATATCTGTCTATCTATCTATCTATCTATCTATATCTATCTATCTATCTATCTATCTATCTATCTATCTATATATATATATATATATATATATATATATATACAGTACGCTTATTAACACTATTTTATTGTCCAGATGTGTGGGATGTCAGCCATTATTTCAGTTCCACTCAGCAGTAAGATAAAAGGAATATCGTTTGTCGAAAACGGCTGGCAATAAGCAAAACATTTTTTAAATTCAGTAAAAAGCTTTGTAGTCACCCTACCAATACTAATTTTATCCAATAGATTATTTCACCTGCAAATGTGATGATGGGAAACACGGAGTTTATTTAGATATTTATCACAAATTAATTTGATCTTCCCCTGTGTACCGACACACACAGCCATCACACCACAACACTATATCACTTCAGCAGCAACTTTCGTTTTTGTCGGTGACGAGGAGCATACACGTGGTGACGCTGTGCTCACTGGGTGGAGCAGCGACAGCATCCTCCCGCAGCCAAAGCTCCTCATATTTTCTTGCACCGAGCGAAGGACCCTGGTCCTACTCTTGTGAGACGTTCTCTACCTCAAGGGGGAAAAGAGGCGCATTCCTTCTAGTTGGTTATAATGTGCTGTACTGCACTGTACCTGTAGGACGGTCCCGCACATGCAGTTGCTTGCCTGTGGTCAACGAGTCTGTGCGGCCAGATTAAACAACAACAAAAACAGCTTTTAATATAATTAACACCAGATTATAACTTACATACGGAGATATGCCAGTGGGTTAAATGGCTTGAAAGAAACCTCCATTAACACGTTCAAGCACAGGGAGGGATCTCATTATTTCATTCTTCCAAACAGCACTTCAAAGGGGAGAATCTCCCTTTATACAAACCTTAGAAGAAACATCACCTGGCTGAACTAATGAAGAGATGACCAAACTTTTTACAGCCTGTATAAATGTACGATCTATCATAAATGATACATACTATAACACTCCTCCATGAAGTATTTCACAAACTTCCAACAATGCTTCCAAAACCAATCAGTTCCTTGTGGCCTTTAAATATAGATAAAGAGCATCTAACTAGATCGGAATTCAAGTGTGTGTGTCTGTGTGTGTGTGTGATATTTTCTTTATATTGTGCGATACTATGATGTTTTGTTTCAAATGTAGCCTATCTTACAGGTGAAGATATAATTAAACTCAGAGAACAACTGATGACACAAAACCGTAGCAGTACTAATAGTACTAATATGGAACTACATGAGGTAGCTAATCTATATACATACTGTAAAAAGGCCGCGTTGTTTGTTTGTCTGTCCTTCAATCACGCTCAAACCAAGGGCCAAAGGCCCCCAGACTCATATATAACCTGTATACTGAACCAGGGTGACCTGAGGATGGTTTTAGGGGGATAAAAATTCAGATCTGCCTCATTTGAGGTCACGGGTAGAGTGTTCGCCTTTTTGGCCTGGGTAACACTGGGTACCACTGGAGCCCAATTTTTGGCATGGAAACTCACACGACCTCCAGTTCGGACACAGGTTATGTAAGGTTGGCCTCCGAGGTCAATTGAGGTCACTGGTCGGAATTCATTTAAGGTCACCGGTAATAGTCTACACGCTCGAACGATTGGACCCACCAGCCCAATTTTTGGCGTGGAGACTGACATGACCTCCAGTTCGGATATGGGCTATGTGAAGTTGACTTCCGCGGTCATTTGAGATCATTGTTTGAAGGTCATTAATGGTCACAGGTAATATTAAATAATTGTGCGTTTGTCTGCGAAAGCTGAAATAGAAAGTTCTTGGACATCAAATAATCACTCCTTGCTCAGACGCTGTCTGGTTCGGAGCTCTGGCCACTCTCTCTCTCAGACTGGACTTAGTCTCATTTACTGAGGTTGATTTTTGCCAGTTTTTCCTTGTTTTTGGCTCTTTTGGACTTAGTCTCCAGCACAGAGAGTGAATTTCTTTCTCTTTCTGTGCTTTGGCTCTGACTCTGTCTCTGACAGACAGCCACTGCTTGACTGTGAGAGTGTTTGTGTAGTGTGTTTGTGTGTGTGTGTGTGTGTGTGTGTGTGTGTGTTTTTTTTTTTTTTTTTTGGCCTGCCGTTAGTGTCCCTCGCTGTAGTACGACGCCGAACCCTGAAGGGGTGCCGTTAGGGCACTTCCATGAAGGGGGGCCATTAGGGCCTGGTTAAAGGAAGCAGTGAGGGCGGCTCTTATAGATTAGGGAAGTCCCGAAAGGGGCAGTGGCGGGGCCTCCCACGTCGCCCTTTAGAGGGCGGGGAGCATAGGTTGCCCGTCACTGTAGGGAACTAGGCCATTTTTACGGTTTATTGCTTTCCATTTTCAGAGTGAGTGTTGGTGTACCTGTCTGGGTGTCTGTGTGAGTGACGTCTGTGTGTGTTTGTGTGTCTGTGTGAGTGACATCTGTGTGTGTTTGTGTGTCTGTCCCTCAGGGACATGGGAAGGACGCAGATCCCCCGGCCCACGGGCCCAGCCCGTCAAACCCCTTCCCAGCAGAGGACGCCTCGCCCTGCTGCCATGCCAGGCGCGAAGCGGGAGCGGCGTCTCTCAGACGCTAGCTCCCACTCGTCGACGCCTGGCAACGCCTCTGCCTCCCCTCCTTCTCTTAGGCTTAAGGGGACTGTTCCCCGCACACGGCATGTCGCCTCAGGCCCCCCTTCCACTTCGGCACGTGCAACCAAGGTTGCACGTGTGCATGAGGCGATGGAGGACGATGCTTCGGCTCCTCCTCCTGTTCCCAGAGCTAAGGCACAGACCTCTGGTGCCACCCATCCAGCTGCCTCTCCCTCTGAGTGCCCGCGCAGTCAGGCACCAACCGCTGCCAAGGTGTCACCACCTACTGCCTCGGCTGCACACGATGCAGCCTGTGCTGCGATTGCACCAGCTACTGTTGCCTCTCTTGCTGGAGCTGCCCCTTCTGCTACGCCCGTCGACTCTCCTGACGCCGACGGTTTCATCCCTGTGACACGAAAAACACGACGAGCGCCACAGGGAAACGCTCACGCTCCTGCATACAGGACTTTGGTGCCACGGCAGCATCCCTCTGCAACTCGCCCTTCAGTCTCAGTTGTGCCTCCTCCTCCTCCTCGCTCGTCCTTCCCGGCCTTTCGCGTTCCTCTCCAGGAAGGATACGAGACCAGCTACGATGCAGTAGCGGCGTTGGAGAACCACCTGCCAGGCCTCGTGGCCGCGAATCGCTATGGCCGAGACAACAGCTGCGTGCTGATCCCCACCGAGGAGGAGTCATACCTTCGGCTGAGGGCAGTGGCAGAGGAGGAAGCACCCATAATAAAGATAGTGGAGCTGTCTCCAGGAGGACAAACTGTCAAGGCAACAGTCATGGGATATCCCCGGCGTATGCCGGTGGATATCCTCTTACGGCACCCTCTTGTCGAGGCAGCAGAGCGCTGCCAGACTCAGAGGACACGGGAGGAGACGCTGCAGGTCTGTGTGACCCTCCGCGGGCCTCTAGTGCCGTCCCTCGACCTGGGCAATTGGGGCACTTTTCATCTCCGCCCCTTCACGCCAGAACCGCTGCGCTGCTACCGGTGCCAACGCTTCGGGCATCATCGTGCCACCTGCAACCGCCCCGTCATCTGCGGTATGTGCAGTGGAGCGCACGACACAGACCAATGCCTGAAACGGTTCAAGGCAAAGGAACCGGTTGCTGCCAAGTGCCCCAACTGCTCAGGGAAACATCACGCCTGGCACCGCAATTGCCCTGCGAGACTTCGCCGCGTGGAACAGGGTCGGGAGAGACAGGTTGCATTCGTGCAAGAGCAACAGGCCGCCAGTGCAACTCCAGCTCCCCCCGGCACTTTCATATGGGGACAACAACGCCGCCCTCTTGCTTCGTGCCCACCAGCCTTCCGCGATCAAGACTTTCCTCCCTTGCCCTCAGCTCTCACGGTAAGCCAGACCACTGCAGAGGTTCACTACCCACCGCAGTCCAGCCTCTCATCGCCACCCAGCCCGACGCTCAGTCCGCCATCTATGACTTTGCCACCAAAACCCAGCTCAGCGCCCTGCCCACCCACTGCCCCTGCTCAACCTGTCATAACATTCACACAGGAGGACATGAGAGATCTGGGATCTCAAATCGCCGTGGCTGTTGCCAAAGCAGTGTCCCTAAAGCTGGGTATCACCATAAAGGCGGCTGCGATCAGCTCTGCTGCAGATCGCATAATAGACGAGGCGATCTCCAGGAAGCTGGAAGGCCTTGGTGCCAGGCCTGCCCCTTGCCACCTTACTCACTCTTCAAGGGGGAAACGGGCTTCCCCACGCAAGCCAGCCCGCTCCTTCAAGCGGTCCAAGCCCCGCAGTTCAGCAGCTCTATCTGCAGCCCCTCACTGGACCCAACCTTGCCCCCTTCAAAGAGACGAGTCTCCACCCTCGGTGGAGACAATTACGGACATAACCTCAACTCAGACATCGGAGGCAGGTCGTCTCTGTCTCTCCCCAGACAGCAGGACTCCTCCTCCCTTAGACTCCTCCAGTGGAACTGTTTAGGAGCACGGCACAAGCTCCCACTCTTGCAGGAGGCGGCCGAGAGGGACCGCCCCCATGTCATCCTACTGCAGGAGACCCTGCTCCCAGACGGTTCCACATTTCGTCTCCCAGGTTACACCACCCATCTCCTCCCGTACATTCGTGGCGCCACACGGGGATGTGCCGTTCTGGTTCGGGACCACATCGCGTGCACGGATTGTGAACCCCCTCCTTTCTGTGGACCTGATGTGGAGGTTCAAGGTGTGGTTCTCCATCTGGCTACGTCGCCCCTTACGGTATATAATGTCTACCGGAGCCAGAGGGGCACCCTGGAGTTGGGAGATCTGTTCTCCCAGGCTGCCAGGGGAGCCGTATACATAGGGGGCGACTTTAACGCCCACCACGCCTTTCTATCTTCGCCTCTTCAGTCCAACGAAGCAGGACGGCACATCTCTTTGGTTCTGGAGGAGATGGGTGGTGTCTCCCTATTAAATGATGTGGCAGAACCCACCCATATTCGGGGAGGTCGCCTCGATCTCTCCCTTGTGTCAGCACCACTTGCGGCCTTGGCGTCGTGGTCACTCCACCCCCACCTTGCGAGTGATCACTTTGCCCTTATGGTTGACCTGCCTCTTGCTCCCCTCCCGCCACCCCCACCTCCACCACCACGGTGGGACCTACACCGGGCGGACTGGACGGCCTTTGCCCATGCTCTCACAACGGCCTTTGAGACATCCCCTCCTGCCTCAGACCTCGAGAGCAGAGCGGATCAGGTAGCAAGTGCTTTTGCACAAGCTGCCTCTCTTGCTATCCCGTTGCGGCAGCGCTCGACAAGGTGCTACTGAGACGGCTGGATCTACTGCGACAGGGTCAAGGAACTGAACCGGAGGCTTAATGCGGCGCGCAAGCAGTACCGACGGCGCCGTACATCTCCGCACCGCCGGTACCTGGTTGCTGTTACACGGCATGTGACTTCCGAGAAGCGCCGCCTTAGGGAGGAGGCGTGGATCAGATGGTGTCGTACCCTAGACTCTCACTCCACTCTCCGCGAGATGTGGAGGAGAATCAGGTCCGTCTCTGATCCACGCCCTCCTCGCCCTCCCTCCCATCCTGACCCTGCCGCTGAGGCCAGCCGTCTTGCTCAGCACTTCGCCGACCGCTCTGCATCTTCCAATCTCCCGCAGTCTGTCAGAGCCCTGCAGGCGCAGCTGTCCTCCTCTCGTGTTATAGCTATCCAGGCAGCGTGTAATAGGCCTGACCCTGCTGATTGTCCAATCACCAGTGGTGAGCTTCAGAAAGCTCTGCAACGCAGGGAGGACACTGCACCGGGGCTTGATGGGCTCACATACTCTGTTCTATCACACGCTGGAGATTGTGGTAGCAAGCGACTGCTTGATCTGCTTAACCTCTCGTGGTCTGAGGGGCGTCTGCCGAGGTCGTGGAAGGCGGCTGTCATTCACCCGATTCCGAAGCCTCGTGATCCCACTGCCATGCGCCCCATCTCCCTTCTCAGCTGTGTTGCCAAGACAGCTGAGAGGGTTGTGCGGGCTCGTCTTGCTTGGCGGCTGGGACCACTGCACCCAAGGATTTACGCTTACCATCCTGGCAGGAGTACCACTCATTGCCTTGCGTCTCTCCTTGGGGAGCTGAGGGGAGGAAAGGGAATGGCTGTCTTCCTCGACCTCGAAAAGGCATTTGAACTGGCAAACCCCACTGTTATACTTGCAGCTCTTGCAGCAAGGGGTGTAGGAGGCAGGCTCCTATCTTGGATCAAGGATTTTTTCCATGATCGATCTGCGGGGGTCCGTTTTCAGGGGCATCTCTCAGCTTTTCATCTCCATCCCAATGGCACCCCCAGGGGAGCGTCTTAAGCCCTCTCCTTTTTAACATCTTAATGGAGGGGCTTTTAACCGTCGATTATGGGCCAGGCATCTCTCTCCTCTGCTATGCAGATGATTTGGCCCTGGTCTTCACACGCCGAGATTGCTTCTCCCAGGCGTACTATGCCCTGTCTCGACTCCATGCCAAATGCAACGAGCTTGGATTGAAAATCAATCTAGAAAAAACAAAGTGTCTGCCATTCGGCCTCCGTCCCCCAGACTTTCCATTGCTTCTCGGGGGTCACCAGCTTACTCTTGTCACTACACACCAGTATCTGGGGGTCTGGTTTGACCAAGGCCTAACCTTTGCAAGCCACGTCAGATACCTACGGGAACGTGCTTCCACCCGCCTCACTGCTCTCCGGTACCTTTCAAAAAGGAGCTTGGGGGCATCGTTTTCTGTCCTCCGCACGTTTTACATTCACTCCATAAGATCCCTGGTGGACTACGGAGCAATCTGTATGACTGGTCTCTCCCCACCTATCTCCAAGTCCTTGGAAGTTCTACAAAACAATGCTCTACGTATCATGCTCGGAGCTCCACCTTGGACCCGTCCAGTGAATTTGCGTTTGGAGAGTGGGCTGTCATCACTGACGCACCGCATTGCGCTACGCGCATCAACAATCACACTCCAGCTGGTGCAGCGCCGGCCTGATCTACCTGTCTCAACCCTGCTCAAACGACTTTTGGGCCATCCACCTGAGGCGCTCCCTCAACGTGACTGGGCCCGAACCACAGCTGCCACCATTCACAATTTGGGAGCTGCTCCAAGCTTGTGCCAAGACCCTGATTCTCCTTTCCCTGGCTTTGAAGATCCACCACCTTGGACTCCACTCCCTTTCCATATCATCAGTCCATCAGAGGCCAAACCTCGCTCTTCTATTCCCGCCATGATTCGTCAGGATGGTCTTAGTCGGGTGGCTGCTTTAGACTCCCCAGGTTCGGCCACCTACTTTACTGACGGCTCTGTTTCTCCTGATGGCTCTGCTGGATCTGCTTTTGTCGTGGGGAATTTGGTTGAATCATGGCGCCTCTCCCCAGGAGTGTCTGCCTTCCAAACAGAGCTTGCAGCCATTTTGGGTGCATTGCGCCATGCTCATCACCACCATTATAGACGTGTCATTATCCATACGGACTGTCTTTCCTCCCTTCAACGGCTACGCTCTTTCTCCCTCCATGATAATGTGTTCCTCCTAACAGCAATTTACACGGTTGCAACTCTTCTTGTCCAAAGGGGAGCCACTATCATACTTCACTGGCTCCCAGGTCATGTCGGGATTACTGGCAATGAAAGAGCTGATGACGCGGCACGCGCTGCCTGCACTCATCCAGAGATAACATTCCCCCTCCGCCCCAGCCCCTCATACATTCTTGGAGCACTAAAGGCAACAATAGGCAGGCTGTCCCGGGAGGAACACCAACTCTGCATCTCCGGGGGCTCTAGTTCTGCATACTGGTATGACACTGATAAATCATTATCTCCCCTCCTGCCTCCTAAGGGCCTGCCTAATTATTTAGTAGTGAGAATACGGAGATTGCGCCTGGGGTTCCCCTGCTTCAAACAGATCGCTGGTACAGAGCCTGATCCGTGTCCTCATTGCTTGGCCAGGTCCGATGTGCCTCTCGTACATTACCTCCTTCACTGCCCCGCTACATCTCTGCTAAGGTCTTGCCCCGATGGTCGCCATGCCCGATCGGGTGATGAATTTAGGGATGCTGCTGGCATTGTTGCCAGGGTACCTTTTAATGTTTTACTTAACATGGTGAGGGACTACCCTCCACCACGTTAATTTCGGAACGAGCACTATATGTGCAACTGTGACGGGCTCTTTGTTTGCCCGTGTCCCAGTTCAACTGGGACGAATATCCCAAAAAAAAAAAAAAAAAAAAAATCAAATAATCCCTCTTCAAAAGGATAAGAGACTTAGGGTCATTCTGGAGTAGAAAGAAAGACTGGACAAGAACATGGGATTAGAGTGTTCGCCATTTTGGCCCGGCAACGCCCGATATCCCTACTAGTGATAGGAATATAAGGTCTTCTCTGCGAAGAAAATGAGTGATTGCCTTTGCTGATAACGCTCCATGAAACTGACACAAACTGAATTACTTTTTCAACGCAAATAGGTTCTTTCATCAGCTTTACCACAGCTAGCAACACTTACTAACCACACACGAAATACCTTTACGAAGATTTGTCATGAAAAATCTGTAAAAAACTTGATCTTTACGGTCACCATCATTTAAAGTGCTAGAAGGAGCTCATCATCATTCGCTCATTAATTACGAGAAGTCTCTCCTGCAGAATAAAACTTTCAAGGGATAGGAAGAATCAGGTAAAATTACCGCACCATACTGAGGGGATTAATGATCACACAGCTAATATTAAATTTCTATATTTTCAGTTAAAATTTACTTCGAAATTATTTCCTGAGTGATTTTATATTTATTCAGTATCTTTGATTTAAACTTAGTTTTCTTTTTAATAAATTCCATTCATCCGTCTCTTATCTCAGTCATCAATCAGCTCCCTAAAAATACTCAAAATTTTCCACCCTCTTTCAGTCAACTCAGTCACATTCCCAACACAAAATGTTTTCCTTTCATTTCCACACCAGCTACATCCTCCTACGTTTCTGTTTCCTTCTCACTTTTAGTTCTCTTCCCTTGTTCTGCTTTAGCTGTATGGGGATTTTCACAGCTGAATATAGTCATCAGCTGTAGGGAAAACATACCAGCTCGGTCCAATCATCTTTGTCAAAGGCTTACATCCAACGCATTTAACTGAAGAACAGGAAATAACCATATTAAGTGGATCGTTGGTGCTTTCAATATTCGTAAAACTGTAGTATTATTCCCACCCACACTATCGATTAATCAGGAACTGGAGATTTCAGTAAAGTATTTGCTTGTATGCTTTTGAACATGTGCTGTAACTGGTATTCCCTAAAAAGTCCCTCCATGTTCTTCGATGACCAGGTTTATTGATTTACACATACAAAATGTATGAGGATACGAAAATATTGATCTAATGCTGAATCATAAGCTAAAGTGTAGCATAATATGTCATACAATACAGAATGGTATTTGCGATCCAATTTAAGATGGAAAATATGATGCACTCAATGTTTCCCCTGTAACAGCTATAACAAAGGCTTCGCTACGCCTCCTTTCGTGCAGCAGACTATAATTAGTGTTAATTCTGGAGGCGCATTGTCATTGCACGCTAGCGTCTTCTCTTTTGTTCCGTCTTTTGTTAGTGCTGGTCTCTGTGGCCTGTGGGCGTTGCTTGGAATTGGACCTTCTCTCTCTCTCTCTCTCTCTCACACACACACACACACACACACACACACACACACACACACACACACACACACACACACACACACACTCACACGCACGCACAAGAGCAAGTTAATGAGGAGAGAAGGTAGATAGAGAGGAAATGATGTAAGGAATGACTGGAGGAGGCAGACAGTGATAAAGGGAGACACGCGAAAATGATAAGGTGACAGTAGGCATAGATACTGAAAGTGAAACATAGAGAGGAGAGGGACGAAGGTTGTGCGAGAGGAGGGGAGGCAGAGACAGAGAAAGGGAGGCAGGGACGGACGAAGGGGAGCTGGAAGAGGGAAGGGGAGGCATAGAGAGACAGGAGTAAGGATGACGAGAGAGAGAGAGAGAGAGAGAGAGAGAGAGAGAGAGAGAGAGAGAGAGAGAGATCATAACAAACATTGTGGTCAGGGCACCATCATCAGCGAAGTCCTAACGGCAAACTCCCACTGCTTCATGAAAAATAGTTTATGACCCCAAAGGACTTCCTGTATGTTAAAAAATATTTGACCTTCCACAACATTTACAGTCGTCATACGAATTACCAGGTTTCATATGGAACTCTTACATGACGCCTTTAACAAGGAAATAATTGGATAATAAAGCATGAAACACTGCCACATTTTATCATCACACTGCGCTACACAAGATAGAATGAACACAACGAAGTCCCCCTGCATAATTACTAACAATTGAAACAGAAGGTAGTTTTTGTGGGACCTGAAGTCGATTTTTTTTCTTAAGTCAGAAGTTAATAGAAAGTCAACTTCTAAAACCTCTTTGAGTGTTAAATCCGTAATGTCTTTAACATGAGATGTACTTCTATTTTCAGGTTTTATCAGAGTACGAATTGTTGAATAAGCTCAGTAATCATCATCCCATTCTTTATTTTTAAATGGAGTGGAGTGGACCCGAAAGCAGAAGCAGAAAAACATAAGAGCGGAGAACTATGAACAAAATATCGTGTTAATTGAGCCATGCGTCACTTGAATTAGATATATAATAATTAAGATAGTCAGTGTAGTAAAACGTAAGTAGGATAAAATGCAAAGTCAATCGATGTTTCCCCGGCAAATAATTAAACAGTTATTGGGTAATAAACTGATAGGCAAACGAAGCTGAGTTTACATCATAAATACTATATTTTAAGAATTTATGGTTGTTCTTGATACCGTAAAACAATTTCATTAAAGTCGAGACATCCCGTATTCAGTGAGGAAGAAGCAATATCATTTTACTCTTCTTTGAGACGACATGTTTTTTCTCCACACACATACACACACACACACACACACACACACACACACACATGGAAGCGCACGCGCGTTTGGGGGCATATCTGCCCTAGTACCATAATAAATAACTTATCTAATAACGTAGAAAAAGTTTCCTTATCCTTGTATCTTTGCTGTATATATAACGAATTCTTGGTTTTCAATATGTTTGCCCGATGTTTAACTTAGTTGATGCTCGGAGAATCACTGTTTAACTGGTGCAATAAAAGAGAATGCGGGGATTAATAAACAGTCTGAAAAAAAAAAAAATAATAACGAGTGAAAATAAGGCAGATGTGTAGTTTCTTCCTTTGCATTCAGTATAAGGCCACATGATCACAATGGTGACATATGTGATGGAGTGATATCCCAGGATACTTGTACACTCAGTCATGACGACAACAGCGACGAGTGGTCAGCAAATGGGAACCCATTCTACATGGTCCTAGATATCAAAGCGATATGTAACTCCTTTCCTTATTTGTAGCCGCTATAAGATTTGGAGGGAGCGGACCGCCCAAAAAACAACTCTTGAAATTATTATATACCGGGAGACAATATCAGTGAACCAGCCGAACTAACCTGAGAAGTGTCGTTGAAATCAATGTGATCACTCTCCCCAATTATTTAATATAATTATTATTAGGAGGGGACTGACCTAAAGATCACTGAGGAATCATGCCCCCCCCAAGTCGCATTATGGACGAAAGTCTATCTATCTGTCTATTGCCAGATGCCTTAATCCCGTAAGGGGTGGCCACAAACAAATCGCCTTCATGTCGCTCTGTCCAATGCCACTTCACTGCCTTGCTCCCATGTCATGCATCCCTTCTCTCATATAACTCTCCATTCCCTTCCTTCATCTCATCCTCAGCCTACCTCCCCCTCTCCCTCCCTCCACCTCACTCGCATACACTCTCCTCGTTAGCCTCTCGCTCTCCATCCTCTCCACATGGACAAGACTCCATAGTGTAATATGTAAGAAGATGTCAGTATCTGCCCTCCTTTCACTATTATTGAGAATTAAATTAGAAGGGGAAGGGGGGCTTATTGGAATACTCTAAATAGTGGAAGACCTTATGAGTACCGAAAGAAATTCATCTCAGAAGTTTCAGTGAAATCCATCAAATAGCATAGGAGTTAAGGAACTGGCACATCAACAGACACACAGACAGACAGACTGAACTTCGCTCAACAGTAAAGGTCGCGCTGCCGAAAATGATACCATCCTGCTTTGCCGTATTGATAAAAAGGCAAGAATAAAGGATTACATACACTCAAAAGCTTCAACGTCGTCCTATGTGAAATCATTAACCCACCAAAGTTTACAGAAGTGAAGCACCAAGCGTCCATAAATTGTTAATGACAGATGGATGGATAGCAACTCGTTGAGATGCTCCCACATCCAAAATTGTTCCACAATCCAAGAGTTCATTAAAAATAGCAGAATACTTCCCCCAAGACATGTCTGCTGGATTGGCAACTCTGATCGCATTGCATAGCATCATGAATTATGCCGTGCTTTATGATTTACATTTTTTCCATTGTAAAGAGTTAGTAAAATGCATTAACTCCTTAACCTCGGGGTTGTTGGGAGTGTGCCGTGCATGTCCAGTGGGGGTATTCACGCTCCGACTGACTTTGTAAAAATGTTTGCCAAAAATCAGTTATTAGACCTAGAATATTATAATTACATAAGCATGTGGCACATACCTTCAGCTTTCTCCTGGGATGTTTGTTGAGCCTTCGTCATCTACCGTAGGACTTGTGGAGACTTCTGAAGTTGGGTAACGAAGTCTCCACTTTACACTTCCTGATACCCCATAATATGGTTACCACCGCCTGATATTATAACGACAAACACTATTCTATGAATTTCAAGTAGTTTGGAAACCATATTCCAAAAATAAAACACTATGAAAGAAATGTAAATTACGAACGCATACGAGCTTTCCTCCCGTGCTCATTCCCCGATGGTATTCTGAGGCGGAGCGTTCATTTATTATTTATAAACACATTCACACTTTATATTCCTAGTATTTTATTACACTTATTTATATATACAATATTTATCTATAAGTTTCTTTCACTACTAGTAGTTTATTTTCACTCCAGGCATTCACTTTCTCGTTCTGTAAACTAACGTAGAGAGCAAAACTGTCACTCTCACTTTCATTACTCCCAGTATTTATACATGCTAGAGCGAAACTTTCACTTTCACCTTCATTACTCCTAGTATTTATACTCGTATTCTTATATTACTACTTATTTACATTTCTATTTACATTCTCTATCTTATTTACATTATATACATTTCTCTTTTATTTACACTATGTTATGCACTGTCACTTGCAGTAACTTATAAAACTATTTTCCACTGTTCAGTTATATTTACATTCATTGCTTTCACTTGCTGTTTACACATTATTTATACATTATTTACATTTCCACTTGCACTGTTTTAGAGTCACCAGAAAGATCGTAGTCATTGTCCATCATTATCATTGATAAAGTAGCCAGTTCACGTTTCACAGCAGAGTCACTTAGCCCTTTACCCCTTCCCACATGAGGTTTAGTAGGGGTAGAGGTCACAGGGCCCTTTGCATGGGGCTAAAAAGTCGCAGAATTGGATAGGCGCGAATTCAACGTGGTTTCACCTTGAAAGACGACAGTAACCTGAATGCTGTGGCCTAGGGGCAGTTAAGAGTTGACAAAGACAGCTTGGTGACAGCTGCTTTTTTATACGCTATGAAATGATTGGCAGGAAATCTAGACAATACATAAAAAATTATGGTAGATACAAGTGAATGTAAATATCACTTAGGCTTCTCCCTTCCTTTCTTATATATATTTTTATTATAAGAACAGGTCATACGGCATATTTCAAGGGGAAATAAACAGGGGAAATCAGCGAACGAGTGCACGTGAGGTGTTGCCAGGTGATAATTAGCCCATTCCAGATGTATGACAGTATCAATTACCTTTTCTCTTTCTTTTATATGTTATTTTGTATAAGAATAGGGCATAGGGTACATTTCAATGGATAAAATGAGTGGAAAAATCAGTCCAAGATTTGTGTAGCACAGTGCAGCTGGTCAGGCGGGAGGAAAGGGTAATGGAGGGGAGGTAAGGAGGGGAGTCAAGGACAGAAGAAAAATGGCTAAATTGTCAACAGTGGATGGGAGTACAGATGACATTAGCAGAACTGAGTATAGCTGGACACTAGTAGTACTGATAGAAGATACAAGCCACCACTTGAAAGCCTGGGTGAATTCAAAATAAGACAGAATCACAAAAGTGACGTCCCGCGGTATGATCCCTTGCTCCCGAGCATCATGAAAGTGACACCCCCCGTTTAAGGGGTTATGATGTAAGGATGACAGTGCACCAAAAACCATTGAATCAGGGTCAAGGGAGTAAAACACGTTATCCCATCCCTATATTGTTTCATAACACACTTTTGCGTACGGCATGGTTGGTTAATAGTTATCATATTACTATAAAATTTTTTGGCTGCACTTATGCTACAACATAATGGCAAGTACTGCAGTAAAAAAAAAAAAGTATGAATGGGATTACACATCGTTTACTACCTCGGCCTAAATCCGAATGTTTTTGGCACACCGCCATCCCTATATCTTCATAAATTTCATTAAATGTATATTTTTCTTATTTTACTGATTTTTAAAAGGATCTGTGTAAGAAAGTTCTGAAGGCTTGTGTAAGTTATTCAGCTTCAGAGAGCTGTAGTGAGGGGATCAGTGAAGACACACTCACTCCTGTTCAAAAAGACTTTTGAACTTATTTATTTATTAATTAATTTTGAGAAAATAATGAGAACCAACACTGACAGTATGCAACAGCTACACCTTGCAATCAGTCAATTATCAAATACTTTACCTTGTTCTGTGACCTTGACTTTTGACCAATTGTTCTTAGACTCAAAATACTTCATCCTTTTGTGACCTTGAGCACCTCCTCTATGTTTGGTTCTGAATGGATCAAAATCTTTTGAATTCATTTTGCCCTATGACCTTGATCTTTTTTCCTGTTATAATCAAAACTGAACAATTTAGTCTCTGTCTGACCCTAAACTGTTCCACCAAGCTTAATATAAATTGAATAAATACTTATGAATTAAAGGGTCGAAAATCTGTCACTGTCCTGGAACCCTAAATTGTGAAAATTTTTTCTCAGATTTAGAAAACTTCATCCTTTACTCACCCTCTACCTTTCTGCCAAGTTTTGTCTAAACTGCAAGAAAATTGTAAGAGCTTTCTTAACTCCTTGGTTGCGGTATTTACTTGAATGGGACCCTTTGCCTGTGCAGCTATCTCGCCAAAACTCAGGTCTCGCAAAACAACATGAAATATATATCAGTGTACTCACCATATATCTGTGTATCCTCTGGTAAACATTTTTTTCCCCTAAAACGTCGCGGTAATGGCGAAGTTGTGAACATAAGTTAGAGAAGTTGGTGACATAAAGCATCCTACATTTACCGAGTGTGAGGGAAAATGGAGCATCAGAGTGGACCCTAAAATAAATTGAATACACCGATACAAATGTAAACCACATCGGGAAATGGGTGTACTGATAAAGTATGTGGCTGATCTGGACCATGGAATCAGTATGTGGATATGGATATGGCATAGATATGAGAGATAGGGTGATATTCTAGTCACACCGACACAGCAACAACTGTACACCTGATAATAGCACGCTAAAATGCCCTGGTATGTTTACAAGTTAGCCAGTTGGTGACACTAAGAATTTGTCGTGTGTGTGTGTGTGTGTGTCCTGACCAGGCTCTAAAGTGTGTAAGTCAGTGCAAACACAAACCACTGGGGGAAAAGGGGGAGTGCTGATGAAAAAGCTCATGTGTACTGTGAAAAACAAGAAAAAAAAGCCTGCTGGATACCCCACGCCCCTCACGCAAGACGCCCGTGCTCACACACACACACACACACACAACTGGAATTACTGAAAAAGAAGAGGGAGGAAGCAAAAACAAAAAATGAGGGAAGATCAGAAGAGGAGAAGAACACATTATTTTTTACAAAGTAATAGGATTACAGGTACGAAAGTGGTGCACAAACAGGAGGGAATAAAAAGGAGGAAGGTAGTAGAACCATGTCATGACAAGTACATAAACACGATGATAAAGTTGATGTACTCAAATGTGGATGGAATGGTATCTAAATTACTAGAGATGAATGATTATGTCAGAGAAAATGAACCACATATAATATGCCTAACTGAAACAAAATTAACACCAAGGATATCCGATGACATACTAAACTTAGAGGAATACAATATATGGAGAAGAGACCGAAATTTAAAAAAAAGGAGGAGGAGTTATAATATCAACTAAGAAAAATCTAAAAGTCAATGAAATAAAATTAGATATACCATCACAAGTAGAACTGATTGCAGTAGAGATCAACACATCTGAAGGGAAAGTAATTGTAGCCAATTTGTACATGCCACCCAGATCAAACACATGGGAAAGAGACGAATATGAGGACCTGGCAGAGAGTACAATTCAGAGTTTAAGATCATTACTACATAAAATGGAAGAGAAATCGGAAAGAATTATACTAACTGGAGATTTTAATACAAATATAAATTGGAATACTCTAGATATAATTAGCCAAGAAAGCTGTTGGGACCAAAAGCTCCTGGATCTCGTGCAAGAGTTTTTCCTAACGCAACATGTGAGGGAAACCACCAGAAAAAGAGGACTCGATGTACCTTCAGTGCTAGATCTAATATTTACTAGGCAAGAAAATTATATTGACAGTTTAATATATCACCCTCCACTCGGCAAAAGCGATCATGCAGTACTAAATTACAACTTCAGGATAGCATATGACATAGTTAACAGCAATGAAAGTTACAAAAAGAGCCTAAACTATAAAAAGGGAAATTATCAAGACCTAACGAAGTATTTCTTAGATGTTGATTGGAAAATGTGCTTAGAGGACAAGATTTAAATGCTGTATATAAAAAATTCTGTGAATTTTATGAAATAGGAGTCCAGAAGTACATCCCACAGCACAAAGAAGCAGATAAGAAAATACAGAAATGGTTCAATACAGAATGTAAAAAATCAAAAGAAAGAAGAGATTTGTTGTGGAGTAGATACAGAAGACACAATAGTGAAAGGGCGTATAATAATTACAAACAGGCAAGAAACGATTATACAAGAATAAGGAGGGAAGCCCAAAAACAGTTTGAGGAGAATATAATAAATAAAAGTAGAGATCAACCAAAGCTATCTTACAGCTACGTCAGAAGGAAAACCAAAGTAAAAGATATAATACAATCCATTACGGACGAGGGAATCACCTATACACAAGAGAAAGATATTTGTGAAGCGCTAAATAAGAATTTCCAATTAGTTTTTACAGAAGAAACAAATTTTGAGAGGGGCTATGTGGAACATGCATGTCCACACATACTACCAGATATACAAATATCAGAAAAAGTAATACAGGAGGAGTTAAGTAAATTAGACAGAGGAAAAGCAAGTGGTCCTGATGAAATTTTATGTTGGGTATTACGAGAATGTGCAAGGAGTTAAGTAAACCATTATTTTAAATTTTCAAGAAATCATTGAGTCAAGGTAAACTACTTGATATTTGGAAGAAAGCAAATATTGTCCCCTTATTCAAGAAAGGAAATAGACAAAATCCACTCAACTACCGACCAGTATCACTGACGTGTTATAAGCAAGGTATTAGAAAAGCTTATAAGAAAAGCTTGGGTAAATCATCTCGAAGAACATAGTATGATAACAGAAAGACAGTTTGGTTTCAGAAAAGGAAAATCATGTGTTACTAATCTGTTGAACTACTATGACAGAGTAACAAACACAATACAGGAAAGAGAAGGATGGTTGGACAGTATCTATTTAAATTTCAAGAAAGCATTTGACCCACACCAAAGACTTTTATGGAAACTGTACCATCAAGGAGGAATTCGAGGCAAACTGTTTTGTTGGATGCAAGATTTTCTCATAAAAAGAGAAATGAGAACAGTACTAAGGGGAAACTACTCATCATGGAAAGAAGTGACTAGTGGAGTACCACAGGGTTCAGTGCTGGCACCAATCATGTTATTAGTGTATATAAATGATATAAACAGTAACACTGGAAATGAAGGCTATCTGAATATGTTTGCAGATGATGCAAAAATACAAAGGAGAATTACTAACACAGACTCTTGTAAAGAGCTACAAGAAGAATTAAATAAACTTCATGAATGGAGTAATACATGGCAAATGGAATTCAATGTGGACAAGTGTCATGTAATCAAGTTTGGCAAAAGTGGAAAAAGACCTGATTGGGATTATACGTTAGGAAATAAAACCCTATACACATCAGAAAGAGAGAAGGACCTAGGTGTGATTATCAATAACAGACTATCTCCGGCTGACCACATCAGCGAGAAGGTACGGAACATGTATACACTGCTTGCAAATATGAGAATAGCATTCACATACATAAATGAAGACATGCTAAGAAGGATAATAACATCATTCATTAGACCAACCCTGGAGTATGCATCAGTGGTCTGGAGTCCTCATCTCAAAAAACACATAGACAAGATTGAAAAAGTTCAAAGGGCCGCTACAAGATGGATACCAAGCTTAAGGGACCTAAGCTACGGAAAAAGACTAAATAAACTGAATCTACCAACACTAGAGGAGAGAAGGAAAAGAGGTGACATGATAATGATATATAAATGCATATCAGGGAAGGAGAAATTAGACAAATGATTACTTAACATATGGGGAAGCATCAGCAATAGGACACTGCAAAAAACTGCATAAGAAGAGAGGTGTTAAAGACGTAAGGAAATTCAGTTTCCCAAACAGAGCAATTGATCAGTGGAATGCACTACCGAATGAAATAGTGTGTGCCTAAACAATCCACAAATTTAAAGATATGTACGATAAATATGGTTTAAGACATGGGACAGTACGAGCTTGACTCATTCCTGTAAAGATACAATTAGGTAAGAACAATTAGGTAAGAACACACACACACAAGAAAAATACGTGGATATGAGTATGGAAACAAATCATAGGGGGAAAAAAGGGGTGTACTGATGCAGAGAGAGAGAGAGAGGGAGAGAGAACACCGGTGGGAGACAGAGACAAAGACGGGACTCGCTCAGGTCACAACAGGGCAGGTGAGGGTAAGGGATAAACGGACGAAGGAGGGGCTGCCGGAAATCAAGTGTGCAGATTGAATTGCACCTATTTCCTTTGTCTAACAAATCTATTTCCATACTAATGAGATGTGATTATTGAAAATGACTAACAATCTGTTGTCGGATGAGGTCGAGGAAGTCTGCTGTTCAAATATTGTGGGTGATATATCGAGGTTGTCACTTTAGCGGGGTTAAATTTCAGATTTCCTGAGCCTCGCCCGGGCTGCCGTGCCGGGAGGGGTAGCTCCCTCCTGTAACCCTAGCGGGGCTATATAGTCCAATACAGGGCTTAGCTCGGGGGAATTCCATTTCTCCCCATTTTCGCATTCCTTTGACATTGTATAGTACGGAAGACATGGATATGCATGAAAGAGTTACGTTCAAATCATATAGGCACACATACATATGGATGGGATAACAGCTGGCTAAAATGCTGTCATTATTATTAAAATGCGTGGCTTGAAAAACAGGGCCCCCGAAGAATACCATAGTACCCCCGACGACAGGGCAAGCTAAAAACAGCTTAGTATGCCCGCAGATGCGCCAACACCCCCACACGGACCCCACGGGGTAGCCGCCATCAGCCACCACCACTCCCAGCAACAGCGACACATGTCAGCCCGGGCCGTGCACCCCTGTGACATGCAGCCACCACGCCGCCGCCACAGTAGGAGAAGGACACTACCTTCGCAGAGTGGAATTGCTGAGCCAGCTAGGGGTGGAGTTAGAAAATATACTCCAGACGGCGCCCCTCTGGTAGAGATGATCTATGGTCGCTCCCAAATTGTTCCAGTAGAGACGATCTATGGTCGCTCCCATCCTCGTGAAACGATCTATGGTCGCTCCAAAAGTGCTCCAGTAGAGACGATCTATGGTTGCTCCCATCCTCGTGAGACGATCTATGGTCGCTCCAAAAGTGCTCTGGTAGAGACGATCTATGGTCACTCCCATCCTCATGAGACGATCTATGGTCGCTCCAAAAGTGCTCCGGTAGAGATGATGTATGGTCACTCCCATCCTCATGAGACGATCTATGGTCGCTCCAAAAGTGCTCCGGTAGAGATGATCTATGGTCGCTCCCCCCCTCGTGAGACGATCTACGGTCACTCCGAGGGTGTGCAGAGAGAGGTGAGTAGAGAGATGTCCCCACGGCAGGAGACCGGAGCCCATGCTTCCTGTCCCAGAGTGACCCAGACAGGCCTCCCAGCCTCCCCTGGTCTCTGTTCCCTACGCTTGGCTCTAGAGCAGACGCACCTGACGGACCCCAGTGGAAGTCGCTGCCGCAGCCCTCCCCTGTCGGCGCCCCTAGACGCTGGAGACCGCAGCCCACAGTCTCTCTCGGTTCTCCCCAGGACACCTGGGCGTGATCTCTTTATGCCCCCACGATGCCGGGTCTTATCACAGAGGTTCTTGGAGCTATTTGGCCCCAGTCCTGAGGGCCACACACCTGAGCCAAGTCCGGAAGCCACGGGAAGCCCAGGACGCGAGAGGACGCCCTTACGAGTTATCCCGTGCCCTCTCGGCATGCCTCGCTTTGGCAGTGCCCCTAGCCCAGCAGGATCGCAGACGACATGTTCCTGCCTATCCCCCTGATGAATACGAGTGATATTGTAGCACGAGTGATTTAGGTTAAGTGTGATATCCCCTAATGTAAGTACTGTGCAGTGATTTCATATAGTGAATATTGGGGTAAATCAGATCACAGTGAGAAGTTAAAGGACGAGAGTGTGGAACAAGATCTGGTTGACTATACGTATGAGTGGCATCCCTGTTATACAATTGATAAGCCTGTGCCGCCGGGAGATTCCCCTATAAAGACATACCCCCATTATTGTGAAGGAATATTGTGAAAGGAAGTATTAATGGTATTCTCTCCCTCCCCCACGCCACCCATAAATCTTGTTTACCACCCGCTCTCACTCCCATATCTCAAGTAATTGTAAATCAAGAATAAAAACAATTACCAAAGTATTTTGGCTAGTAGCAACCATATAAACTTCACGGCTAATATCTGCCGCCCTCCAGTATTACCATAACTTTCCCCTAG
The DNA here is from genome assembly GCF_032717465.1 of Coenobita brevimanus. Classification (NCBI taxonomy): domain Eukaryota; kingdom Metazoa; phylum Arthropoda; class Malacostraca; order Decapoda; family Coenobitidae; genus Coenobita; species Coenobita brevimanus. The sequence continues at coordinate 24,662,094 of NC_136999.1, read as the reverse complement.
CCGTCACAAGTCACTCCCCGCACCTCCCCTATCTCCCCCTAGTGAGACTCAACCCCCCTCCCGCGCCCCAGTGCGCGCATATTTTTACTGCACTCCTGATACACTAGGATTGATTGTGTTGTCATTACTACCAGAGAAGCAAGTATCCTGCGAGATACACATATCCTAGATAAGGTTTTATATTGCTATATATTGTGCTGTAATATCTGCTGATTTGTCCTGTGTCTGACTGTGGTAATATACGTGTAAAGGTTGTTGCCTAGAGTTTTTGTGTCCTGCCTCTCTTTATTGCACTAGCTCCGGTCTCGAAAGAGGACCCCGCTCCACTTTAGGTGAAATAGGAACGAAAAGTCGAGCCTAATTTCACCTAGCATTACAATTATACTGTGGTGGCTTATATAAGAGTGGTTTCAATAAAGCAGGGTCAAGGTTCAGGTAAATTATCCTGCCTTCCTCACATTCATTTGAAATTGTATAGTACTGAATGTAATAAGCTATGGATTACAGGGTTGTGGTCATGTCATATAGACACATACCAGTACATGGGATAACAGCTAGCTGTAAATCGCGAAATAAAAATATAACACAGAACATAACATATACTGGGACAGTATGCCAAATAAAACATAAAAATGGCTTACAGACTTGTAGTAAATAAGTTAGCACAAAATAGGGCATGGTAACATGAATTGCAAAACATAGCTAAACTGAATAGTATGACAAACATAACGGTGACTTACAGACTTGTAGTGTATAATATGGTAGGTGGTGGCGACCATCATCCACTCACAGTAGTGCTGCCTACTTCTTCAGTAGCCTTTATCATTCTTTTTCTGTGCGTGCCTTCCTCTCTTTCTATTTCTCCCATCTTTCTTGTCACTTCTTATTGCTTTTCTTTCCTTTACAGGCGGCTTTACGTTGAGTGACAAGCCTAATGGTTTCCTATAAGTCAAGAAACCATTTACAACGCTAGGTGGTAATATAACCAAACTAGACGTGCTCCCTACGTGTCAGTAAGTGGGTTGGTGGAGGGTTAGTGCCCTTCCCCGTAAAACAACTAAATCAAAGTCAAATGACCACCCCTTATGGGATTATGGCATCTGGCAATAGATAGATAAGAAAAGCCTGTAAAGAAAGTACTATTGATAATAAAAATGACAAAACATGAAACTGAATAGTATGACAAATATACAAATGACTTACGGACTTGCAGTACATAAATTAGCATGAAAAGGACCTAGAAAGAAAGTAATACTGATACGCGAGTATGTTATAATATTACACGAGTTTATTATAATGTACTGTACAGTATAAAGACAGTACAATGTATGTGTGTGTGTGTGTGTGTGTGTGTGTGTGTGTGTCCTGAACAGCCATTAAACTGTGTAAGTAGGTGCAAACACAAACCATGGGGGAAAAAGGGGGAGTGCTGTTGAAAAAGCTCATGTGTACTGTGAAAAACAAGAAAAAAGCCCACTGTCTACACCACGCCCCTCAAGCAAAACTCCCTTGCTCTGACATACACACACACAAACAATATCTATCTATCTATCTATCTATCTATCTATATATATATCTATATATATATATATCTATCTATCTATCTATATATATATATATATATATATATATATATATATATATATATATATATATATATATATATATATTGTCAGACGCCTCAATCCCGCTTGGGATGGCCACAAACAAAATGCCTCCAAGTCACCTTGTCCCCCGCCATTTCACTGCCCTCCTCCCAACTCACACCCCCCTCTCTCATATACCTCTCCACCCCATCCCTCCATCTCATCCTCGGCCTCCCCCTCCCTCTTCCCCCCTCCACCTCACTCACATACACTCTCTTCGTCAGTCTTTCACACTCCATCCTCTCCACATGGCCAAACCACCTCAGTGTGTTCCTCATAACGCTTCCTATCACATCCACATCCACACCACAACGCTCCTTTGTATCCTCATTCGTCAGCCTGTCTCTCCATGTGACTCCACAGGCTCATTTTAAATAACTCATTTCCACTGCTCTCACTCTTGACTTGTGTCTTTCCAACAACGTCCAAGCTTCACTTCCATATGTTAGAGTTGGTATCACAATACTGTCATGTAGCAGCTTTTTCACTTCCATACTCATTTCCTTGTTTCTTATCACTGCTTTCAAAGAACCAGCAACCTTTCTTCCCTGCTGTACCTTTTCAAGCACTTCACCCTCCAAACCTCCATCCTTACTCATCACACTACCCAAGTACTTAAACGTACTCACATTTTCCAATTCCTCACCATCCAACCTCGCTGTACATTCACTGACTTCACCTCTCTCAAAGACCATCACTTTACTCTTCCCTGCATTCACCTTTAGATTCCGTTTCTTACACACTCTCCCAAACTCATCCACCAAGCCTTCCAGCTTCCCTTCATCTTCACTCAACAACACAGTATCATCTGCAAACAACAGTACAGGGAGTTTCCAAACACTATCCTCTCTCACCAGGGCCACTCCAACATCCACTAGCCTACCTTGTACCTCTTTTATTACCCCATCCATGTACAGATTGAACAACCATGGAGACATGACACATCCCTGTTTGAAACCAACTTTCAAAGAGAAAAATTCACTTAGTTCACCATCCACACGCACTGCAGCCTTAGCACCATCATACATAATCTTTACAGCATTCTACAACTTCCCATCTACTCCATATATTCTTAATACTATCCACAATTCTTGTCTATCCACCCTGTCATATGGTTTCTCCAAATCCATGAAAGCTGCATACAACTTCTTTCCCTTCTCTAGAAACATTTCCACTAAAGATCTAAGAATGAATATCTGATCTACACAACCTCTTCCCTTACTAAAGCCTCCCTGTTCTCCAACTAATTCCTCTGTTCTTTCTCTAATATATATATATATATATATATATATATATATATATATATATATATATATATATATATATATATATATATATGAATAATATGTGGATATGGATATACAGACAAAGCATAGTGGGAAAACCGGGGGTACTGATAGAGTGGTTGATGTGTACCGTGAAAAAATAAGGCAAAAAAGTATGTTAACACCATTGGTGATAATACACACCAGAGAGAGAGAGAGAACACCAGTGAGAGATAGGAGACAAACACAAGACGGGACTCTCTCAGGTCACCCCAGGGCAGATGAGGGTAAGGGATAAACGGACGAAGGAGGGGCTGCCGGAAATCAAGTGTGCAGATTGAATTGCACCTATTTCCTTTGTCTAACAAATCTATTTCCATACTAATGAGATGTGATTATAGAAAATGACAAACAATTTGTGGTCGGATGAGGTCGAGGAAGCCTGCTGTTCAAATATTGTGGGTGATGTATCAGGGTTGTCACTTTAGTGGGGTTAAGTTTCAGATTGCCTGCATTCCTCGCATTCCTTTGACATTGTATAGTACGGAAGACATGGATATGGATGAAAGAGTTACGTTCAAGTCATATAGGCACACATACATATGGATGGGATAACAGCTGGCTAAAATGCTGTCATTATTATACTGTGGTGGCTTTTATTAGGGTGGTTTCAATAAAGCGAGGTCAAGGTTCAGGTAAATTATCCTGCATTCCTTACATTCACTTGAAACTGTACAGTACTGAATGTAATAAGCATGGTTATGGATTACAGGGTTGTCGTCAAGTCATATAGACACATAACTGTACATGGGATAATAGCTAGCTGTAAATCGCGATATGGTTGAAGAGTCTCATTATCTTTTTTTTTTTTTTCCAATGCAAGGAGTATGGGAAACTATGGTTTGAATGTCTTTCATTTCCAAGGGCCGTGGTAGCTCAGTGGTAAACGACTGAATGATGACAAAGAGAGATGGTTGGCTATGGAAGTGCATCGATGTTTTTTTATCATTTTATATTATGGTATTTTTTTTCACGAACTTGTGTCATTTACCTGAGGAAAATGACACAAGTTCCTTTTCCTCGGGAAAATTACACGAGTTTGAAGAACCTGATTATATATATATATATATATATATATATATATATATATATATATATATATATATATATATATATATATATATATATATATATATATATAATCTCTTTATTAATATTTGTTTATTTTTAATACACTCAGACTCTCCTAGCCATAAAAATATAACGTAGAACATAGCATGTATTGCAAGAGTATGATTGAAGGTAGAATACTCCCGCCACTGCTTCCTGAATCCACCCTCCACCGTGACTGGCAGGTGACTGACCAGGGACTCAGGGAGACGGTGAGAAGGGGTTGACAGGTGTCGCTGTGACCTACAATCTGTCCCTCTTTGGGAAGTAGGTCCGGGCCAGATGTGGGTGTATCGCACACAATCAGGAATGCCCAGATATGGGTGTTTCGATACTTACGGGTTAATTCAGACCTATTACCTTTGATCTTTTCCAGCAATATTTACTGTGCATCTGACCTAATGGGGAATGAAAGTCTTTTAAGAAAAATAATATAAAAGTTTGGTTTTGCTGTTTGAGAGCTAGAAGGGTACAAAGGAGTAGAGAGAAAAGCAAATAGTAACAGACCTGTTGATCCCATCGTGGCTGTTTGGTATTGGGAAGGTTAAAACTAACAAAATTATTTTATCAGTTTAAGTCATGGATAAAGAAGGTGGAAGACTCTCCCCCAACCTACCATACCTTGTAGCCAAAACTGGCAGGAAATAGTGAGAAGGACCACCATGAACCATAATAAAACTGTTATGCATATTTCACAGGAAAGTAGGGAAGGAAATCTTTTATACTTCTTCCTGAAAAGGAAGGAAATATTCTAAGTCAACAATATTTATCAGTGTATTTAGGCTGGTTGTATCATTTGAGTTGTGAGAAACGAAAAGAAAAAAGTGGATTTATATATATATATATATATATATATATATATATATATATATATATATATATATATATATATATATATATATATATATATATATATATTGTTACGGAACAGAGAAAGATAATGTACACTTTAAGTGAGAATACTAAAAATCACTACTGTCCCGTAAAGTTCCAGGTTCAAAACAAAAGAGTTAGGTAAAATTACAAGTTAAAGTTTAATGCTCAAACTAACAACAAAACATTCAGGACTCATAAGGATAATGTAATGGAAAAAAACAGATTAAATATATGGTTAACTGCAAATAGCCTCTATGAACACGAAATTAGGAAGAGTAAATTTATCTAAGTCAGCCCTGATAAAATGACAGTACACTGGATAATGCTCAGTTAATGCAAGATATATTATTACAGATACAAAATATTATTAATAATGACTGACATCCAAACTTTACATTAATCACAAAAACCTCACTAGGCCTAAGAATAAACACCTTATGCTATACAGTACAAGAACAAAATGTAATAACACTCATGCTCAAATTACACAGCAGTTAGATGGCTGGAGACTTCCTGAGCACTCACAATAATAACAACTGTACAGGGGAGGACAGAGATGTGAGCAAAATGAGGAGTAGATCTAAGTGGCAATTAATGCAGAGACTGAGCTCATTATATAGGGGCCGGTAGAGCTTGATACAACTTGTAAGAAGGACGCGCAAATGAAGCCATGGGGACAAAGAGTTGACAATCCTGCTCTGAACAACAGAAAGAAAGACTTACACTACTATAAGGGAGGACGGGGGGAGTGAGGTAGAACACGCTCGTGATCAAACATGCAGCATACTGTACGTTAGAATTACACAAAGGATGATGAAATCATAGGCTATGTAACACCTCCCCACAAAGAAAAAAAAATTTACAAAGGAAATTTCTTATTACTCTAAAACAATCTGTCTAAAGTCTAGGTAAGCAGTCTGCAATAACATTTTCTTTCCCCTTGACGTGCTGTATGTCTAATGAATACTCCTGAAGAAGTAGACTTCATCTTGTCAGTCTCTGATTTTTATCTTTAAACTTACTAAGGAATTTCAGTGGGTTATGATCGGTATAAATGACTATGGTGTCAAAACCAGAACACAAATAAAATGAAAAATGCTGTAAACCCAAAATCAAGGCCAAAAGCTCTTTCTCAATAGTTGAGTAGTTCTTTTGAGGTGGAGTGAACTTCTTACTGTAATAAGATACAGGGTGTTCAATACCCTGATCATCCTCTTGCAGCAAAACAGCCCCAGCTCCTGTATCACTTGCATCAACAGCCATCTTAAAAGGCTTAGCAAAATTTGGAGTAGCGAGCACTGGCTGACTTAATAGGATAGCTTTAAGCTTGCTGAAAGAGGATTCACAGTTATCGGTCCAGACAAATTTAACTCCCTTTTTCAGTAGGTCTGTAAGTGGTGATACAAGAATTGAAAAGTTAAGAACAAATCTCCTGTAATAACCTACCATTCCCAAAAATCTTTGTAGCTCTTTCCTACTTTTAGGTCTGGGAAGATCACTTATAACCTGAACCTTAGCTGCTGTGGTGCAACATGTCCATCACCAATTACATACCCAAGGTACTGAACTTTAGCTTGACCAAACTCACACTTTGATAAATTAGCTACAAGATTAGCCTGAACCAAACGCTTAAGAAATTTATTGACATGGCATAGGTGATCTTTCCAGTTGTCACTGAAGATTAATACATCATCAATATAAACATCACACCCTGCCAAACCCTCTGTTACAACATTCATGAGCTTCTGAAATGTGGCTGGTGATTCTTCATACCATATGGCATTACAGAACATGCAAAAGTCTTTCCTAGTGTTACAAAACATGAGATCTCCCTATAACGTTCAGTCATAGGTACTTGCCAGTATCCCTTTAACAAATCAAACTTACTTATGTACCTAGCCTTTCCGATCTTGTCTATGGAATCTTCCACACGAGGGAGAGGGTAAGTGTCTGTTTTGGTTAACTGATTAACACGTCTGTAGTCGATGCAAAGCCGCTGTGACCCACCTGGCTTAGGGACTAGAGTGACAGGAGAACTCCACTCGCTCTGACAGGGCTCAATCATCTTGTGGTCCAACAGGTAACCAAGCTCCTTCTGGATGAGAGGAACTTTCACTGGGTTCACACGGTAAGGAGGCAGTTTAATTGGCTTTACGTCTCCAACATCGACATCATGCATCAACACAGTGGTTCTTCCTGGAGTGGCACGGAACACTTGTGGGTACTCCTGCAGTAATGCAGAAAGCTCCTGCCTTTCCTCGGGAGGTAGATGAGAAAGCTTAGTCTGGAGATCATTCATGATATCAGGATTCTTCCCCAAACTATCACTCAGGCTCATGCTGCATGGGAGAACTTCACTTGCAGACTCGGGTGGAACAGCTACAGTGCAGACTGGATTATTTTCGTCCCGCCTGCGATATAACTTTGGCATGTTGATGTGACAAAGTTGCTTGTTCTTTCTACGATCTGGTGTGGCGATGACATAGTTGACATCACTGAGTTTCTTCTCCACGAAATAAGGACCACTAAACTTGGCTTGAAGAGGTTGCCCATGCACCGGTAGCAGAATCAAAACCTGATCTCCTGGCTGAAAGTGGCGTAACCTGGACTTCTTATCATACCAAGTCTTCATCTTCTCCTGAGCAGCTCCTAAATTCTCTCTCACCAGCTGTAAAGGAGTGGACAGCCATTCTTTGAACTTCATCACATACTCCAGCAGGTTGACGTCATCTTCCTCCGACAGCCAGCATTCCTTGAGTAACTTAAGGGGTCCTCTTAATTCATGGCCAAACAGTAGTTCAAAGGGTGAGAAGCCCAGTGATTCATTTGGAGATTCTCTTGCGGCAAACACAACGAATGGAAGACCTTTATCCCAGTCTTTCTGATGTTCCAAACAGTATTTCTTGAGCATCGATTTGAGTGTTTGATGATATCTCTCCAACGCTCCTTGGGTCTGGGGATGGTAAGCTGAAGACGTGATCTGGGTGATGCCCAACTCTTTCAGAGACTGCTTGAAAACGTTTGACATGAAATTACTTCCCCGGTCTGACTGTACCTACTTGGGCAGACCAAACTTTATGAAGAACCCCAGCATTTCCTTAACCACGTTCTTTGCTGAGATATTTCTAAGTGGAATGGCTTCAGGATAACGAGTAGCCATATCAGTCAGGGTCAACACATAAGAAAATCCTGAAGAAGTCTTAGGAAGAGGGCCCACAATATCCACCAACACACGGGTGAAAGGCGCCTCAAAAGGAGGAATGGGAACTAGAGGTGCAACCTTTTCGGTCTGATTACACTTCCCCACAACTTGACAAGACTTACAATACCAGGAAACATCCCTGAAGATACCTGGCCAGTAGAAGTGTTTCAAAATGCGTGCCACAGTCTTCCTCACTCCAAGGTGTCCTGCCAAACTGAAATCATGAGCCACTCTAATGATATCCTGCCTACAAAAACGAGGGATGACAACTTGATGTACAACCTCCCATTCACAGTCGGCTGATGCTGTTGGGGGTCTCCACTTCCTCATAAGTACTCCTGACTTTATATAATAACAAGTAGAAGCACCAGCTGACTCTTCCTCACTGCAAGCAGAGTTAGCTAGACCTTTCAACTCAGGGTCAGCAACCTGCAACTCAACCAACTCTTGACGAGACAAATTATCAACACTACGGGGTACTGCCTCATCTGGTGAGTGGTCCAAATTAGCAAGAAAAGTGTCAGCTAGGATAACATCATCATCATCATTATCCTCTAAGTCACCAGTAACTTTAGACTTAGCCCTAGTGACAGCAAATGCAGAGAACACATCAGGGACATCACAATCCTGGGCCGCAGCCACTGGCTCACTAGACAACTGAGGAGCTGGACACACTTGACTTCCACCAATATCATTTCCAAGTAAGAAAGTTACACCTGACATTGGGAGTGTCTCAACCAACCCAACCAAAACGGAACCATTAACAAAACCAGACTCTAAATTCACTCTGCACAGAGGGACAGAGAAGTAATCATTCCCTACACCTTGTAAGATTACAGTTTCATCAGAGGAATTAACATTAGAGCCTAGAACACTGGTCAGAATAAGGGATTGGCAAGCACCTGTATCACGATATATTTTAACTGATTTCCTGTCATTACTGTCCAGAGGACTGACAAAACCATCAGACAGGAAATTAGCACGTGAACTCTTGAGAGTGTCACCCACGTTACTGCTCAAAAGAGAAGCTCCATCATGAGAATTTAATTTACCCCTCAAAGCAGGTTCAGTTAACTCGGTTAAAGAATTCTGGGAACTCTCAAGGGTGGACACTAGACCAATTGACTGAATATTTAAAGACTCCTTTTTGTTCACATCACGCTGTCTCCTGAAACATTTCTCCGTAGTATGACCAAGCTTACTACAATAAGTACATTTACTTTTCTGAAATCTAGAGGTGAAGCTGGTATTTACTTCCTGAGAAACATCATCTTTATTCTCTTTCCTGTTACCTGTACTCTGAGTAGAGGGAACGTACTTACTCTCAGCTTTCCCTTTTTCTTTAGAATATCTCTTGTGAGTGAGAACATATTCATCAGCTAAAACTGCAGCATCAGGCAAATTATCTATTCTTTTCTCATCAAGATATAGGCTTACATCTTTATTAATACACCTCTTGAAGTCCTCCAGCAAAATCATCTGCTTAAGTTTGTCAAAATCAGAATCCACATTCTTAGATTTTAACCACTGCTCTAACAGATCTTCTTTGATTTTTGCATACTCAACATGGGATTGCTTATCTTGCTTATAAGTTGTCCTAAATTTTACTCTATAGGCTTCAGGAAGAAGCTCATAGGCCTTAAGAATCAAGTTCTTAACTACATCATAATTATCAGATTGATCCTGAGGCAAAGATGCATAAGTTACTTGAGCTTTACCGGTGAGACCAGTTTGAAGGAGTACTGGCCAATACTTTTTGGGCCAATTAAAACCTGTAGCTACCCTCTCAAACAACTGAAAATACTTTGTTAAATCAGATTCATTAAAAGGAGGGACAAGTTAACATTTTTAGCCACATCAAAATCATCAGAGCTAGATGATCCAGTTCCACCTTGTTTCATGCGATACTCATGGTCTGCCTGAATCCTAGCAATTTCAATTTGTGCCTCCTTAATACGAGCCTGAGACTCAGCCTCCTTAGCACGTGCCTGAAACTCAGCCTCCTTAGCATTTGCCTGAAATTCAGCCTCCTTAACACGAGCCTCCTGCAGGGCTAGCTGTAACTTAGCTAATTCAATCTGCGTTTGCTCATTTCGAGGAGTTACATTAAACAAGCTTTCATTAATCATGTCAACAATTTGATCTTTAGAATGATGAGAGCAAACAGCAATTCCCAATTGTTGAGCAACAAGCTTAAGTTCATTCTTTGTTCTGTTTTCTACATCACACACTGTTTGCACATTTGACAAAAAATCTTTGGCTTCATCAAGAGTAGTAATAGTAGACATCATGAATAAATCACAGTCACAAAATATCAAGCAATATCCTTATGATAATATCCTGAATATCCTGGCGAGGTTGCCAAATTTATGTTACGGGACAGAGAAAGATAATGTACACTTTAAGTGAGAATACTAAAAATCACTACTGTCCTGTTAAGTTCCAGGTTCAAAACAAAAGAGTTAGGTAAAATTACAAGTTAAAGTTTAATGCTTAAACTAACAACAAAACATTGAGGACTCATGAGGATAATGTAATGGCAAAAAACAGATTAAATATATGGTTAACTGCAAATAGCCTCTATTAACACGAAATTAGCAAGAGTAAATTTATCTAAGTCAGCCCTGATAAAATGACAATACACTGGAAAATGCTCAGTTAATGCAAGATATATTATTACAGATACAAAATAATATTAATAATGACTGACATCCAAACTTTACATTAATCACAAAAATCTCACTAGGCCTAAGAATTAACACCTTATGCTATACAGTACAAGAACAAAATGTAATAACACTCATACTCAAATTACACAGCAGTTAGATGGCTGGAGACTTCCTGAGCACTCACAATAATAACAACTGTACAGGGGAGGACAGAGATGTGAGCAAAATGAGGAGTAGATCTAAGTGGCAATTAATGCAGAGACTGAGCTCATTATATAGGGGCCGGTAGAGCTTGATACAACTTGTAAGAAGGACGTGCAAATGAAGCCATGGGGACAAAAAGTTGACAATCCTGCTCTGAACAACAGAAAGAACGGCTTACTCTACTATAAGCGAGGACGGGGGAAGTGAGGTAGAACATGCTCGTGATCAAACATGCAGCATACTGTACGTTAGAATTACACAAAGGATGATGAAATCATAGGCTATGTAACAATATATATATTTACATATATATATATATATATATATATATATATATATATATATATATATATATATATATATTATTCATGGAGCCTATGTGGTACAGTTATAGAATGTGCGTTCTTGTACACGGGTGGACAAGGTTTCGCGCCCGGCCAGGGTAATAAACTTTGGGAGTGTTCACCCGGCCAAATACTGCTTTGGCGGACATAAGGGGTGCTATGGTTGAACCAGTGTCGCTTACTATAAAGTTTGCTTGCACCAAGTCGGCTCCGTGGGCCAATTACACATGGTTCACAGACTACACACATCCAAAGCCACTCCAACATTATAACTACCTTTATAAGCACTTCTCACCCTACATACAATCTCTACCGAACAGCCTAAGCCACTTGGTAGGGGTATATTTACTGTATTGTCCTAACTTCGGTCAGGAGAGGCCGGTCCTGCAGTGGATATTCAAACGGATGATGATGATGATGATGTTATATATATATATATATATATATATATATATATATATATATATATATATTATAATAACATCTAACTATAACGGACTAATTGTGAACCAAACCATTCCCCCTGCTAATCCGGACTTTTTTCAATATATCAGACATTAGTCTGGAGTGTATGAACGGTTTTTAAACTGTTTTGACTACCTTTGCGGTACTGTACTGTTTTATAACTTCACAACATTAATCAAATGGTACAATGTATATAATAATACTTCAGAGTACACCGATAAACATGTCTTTTATATACCTTATTGTGGTGAACATAGCTGAAGTGGTCAGGCAGTATGGACTGCTTCTGGATTTATCAGACTTTTCGAACATGTTGGAATTTAGTCCGGTAGCTTCTCGAGTCCGATAAAAGCGAATTCCGGTCTATTGAAGTCAGTTATATATATATATATATATATATATATATATATATATATATATATATATATATATATATATATATATATATATATTAATCACGAGTAAACATACTAAGCCAGGGGTTAAAGGACAGATATATATCCAAGCGACCTTAAAAATCTAGTACTGTATTTCAGTTCACCACATTCGAGGCTACATTGTTCCATATATTTACAACTGTGTTAATGAGAAAATGTTTAGCTTCTTGCGAATGGAATTGTTTGCCAATTAAATTATTTCCATTGTCTCTGGGATAATTTGAGCAAACAGCTGTGAAGTACTTATCAATAGCCATGTTTTCGTGTCCCTTGAAAAGGTTATGTACTTGAGTTAAATCTCTCCTTAACCTGTGTTTAGTTAAGGTAAATAGATTCAGGGCTTCCAGACACTTCTCATTTGATTTATTTATCAATCTGGATATCAGTTTGGTCACCCTTCGTTGCACCCTCGAAAGCTTCTCTGTCTTTTTTTGTAATAAGGTGACCTGAACTGGACACAGTACTGTAAATGTGGGTGTATACGAGACTGTACAAAGTGAGGATGATATCCTCTTATTTATATATGAATTCTCTATCGATGAATCTGACTAATCTCTTGGCTTTCTAAACAGCCTCTGTACAATTTCATTAGTTTAAGATCATTTTTTATTATAATTCCTAGGTCTTTTTCATGACTTACGGTATATTGTCTAGCTGAAAAATGTTCATAGTGTAACTGGTTTTTCATTACTATTTCATATTGTCTAGCTGAAAAATTTTCATAGTATAACTGGTTTTTCATTACTAGTTCCAATGTTTAGCACCTTGCATTTATTTATATCAAAGTCCATCTCAGGTTTGGGCCGAGCAGAACAGTAAATCGAGGTCACTTTGTATTCCCTGCTTCTGTAAAGATGAGTATGCTCTGTTTCTAACTTTAGTATCATAATCAGACTTGGATACTTTATTAATTAAACCTTGATCTATATCGTGTATATATATATATATATATATATATATATATAAATATATATATATATATATATATATATATATATATATCTATCTATCTATCTATCTATCTATCTATATATCTATATATATATATATATATATATATATATATATATATATATATATATATATCCATATATATTGCCAGACGCCTCAATCTCGTTTGGGGTGGCCAGAAACAAATCGCCTTCACTTTGCCCTGTCCCCCGCCATTTCACTGCCCTGCTCCCAACTCACACCCCCCTCTCTCACATACCTCTCCACTCCATCCCTCCATCTCATCCTCGGCCTCCCCCTCCTCTTCTCCCTCCACCTCACTCACATACACTCTCTTCGTCAGTCTCTAACCCTCCGTCCTCTTCACATGGCCAAACCACGTCAGTGTGTTCCTCATAACGCTTCCTATCACATCCAAATCCACACCACAACGCTCCTTTATATCCTCATTCGTCAGCCTTTCTCTCCATATATATATATATATATATATATATATATATATATATATATATATATATATATATATATATATGTATATTATAAACAGAATATGACCCAGCACTGAGCCCTGTGGCACACCATTAGTGACACATTTCCAATCTGATTCTTTAACATTTATTACGACTCTCTGTTTACGTTCTGTAAGCTAATTGCACTACTCGACAAATTTCAACTTTCTACCTAGTCCAGAAATTAAAATGGGTGATTAAGGATAAACTGACGGTGCTGGTTACAAACATGTTTTTGTTTTTTCTGAAATTTACCCTTGACATTTTTCTTCCACAAGTCAGAAATCAATTTGCCCCAGTCACCTGGTTATGTCGGGAATATTTTTTAAATCGAAATATATTAACTGGCATCTAAATGTAATATGCAGAAACAAAATCAAGTACATTATTCATACCTTGGTATCTTTGTTCCATTACCATAATATCCTGGTGAAAACGTTCACCGTCTTCTTCACTAACATCCCCAAGTTTGTCAGAAAAAAGCGAGATGTGGGTGAAGAAAACGGATTTTAAAGTACATGCGGCATCCAGGTTCATGGTATGCAACCAGGAGGTCTTCAATGATTTCCACGTAATTTTCATTGCGATGGCTGCCCAGATAACCAGCACAAATTTCCTTATGAGACCTCCAACCTCTGAGTTGGTCTGCCTCAGGGGTCGCATCAAACTGACTATCTTTCATCAGGCTACGAATTTGTAGGCGAACAAATATGTTTTCCTTCAGTTTGGCATCACCAACCTTACGGAAGACTTTCTTCAGGTGTGCAAAGCCCGCACCTGTCATAACCAAGGCTTTGACGAAGTTTTTCATATAGCCTAACTTGAAGTGAAGTGGCGGAAGTGTGCTGCTGCACATCACGGCTGTGCAATAAACACAGCAAGCAACAGCATTTGGTCAAACCTCCTTGTAGTCCAAGCAGCTGAGCTACTGGTTACCATTTTAAAATTACTGCAGATTTTCCATCGGAAATCATCATACTCAGAATAAGTAGTTTTTGCATCGATTCCTACGTCCTCCATTTCAGGAGCAAAAACCAGTGGTATACCTATCCTGGGTAACATTCCCATTGTGGAGGAGAACAGCCTTCAGACCTGATATGCTGGAATCAATAAAAAGTCGCCATTCAATAGGATCATGAATCCTTCCCATGGCCTTGAACAGACCAGCGATACAGTAACATACTCCTCCGTCTGACTTGAAAAAACGTTCCAGATTTTCTTGTCGCTTCCTGAAATTCGTCACCTTTGTGTCTGGATGCAACAAGTTCCATTCTTGCAATCTCGAAACGAGTAGTTCTTAATTTTGTTTTGATAAATTTAGGTCATTAAGGTCGCCGTGGAAGTCTAGATGGGGTACTTTGGAAGACGGCTGACATTCGAAGGCAGAATCAGGGAGAGCTGCTCCTGATGCTTCTCCATCCTCACCTGAAGTCTGGAATATGCATTTTTTGTTGGTGGCCTTGGGATGGGAGGGTCATCTGCGTGACTGACCTTTCTTACTGCCAACGGTAAATTTGGATAAACACTTCTGTTTTTGTTTTTGAAGAAAATCCCACAACTTTTGTAATGCAAACGTAGCGATCGGCTGTGTGGTCAGTAGGTTCTTTCCACGCCATGGGAACTGCGGAAGGCATCCCTGTTTTCCTTCCCCCTGCCATTTGCAAAGAGAGTTGAAAAAGACAGGCAGCAAATATGGGGAGCCCAATCTCTGTCTCAATCGCCAATCCTAACACCAAAATAGTGTAGATAAGCTGTCTTTACTATCGACGTGATCTTCCATTTCTGCTTCTTTGGAGTGAAACTTCCACATATATATCAGAAAACAGTAGGATCATTCATACATCTGCAAGGCACTGTCAACACATAAATCTGAAATAAGAGTTATATTAAGCATAATGAATTTAGATAGACATACTTTAGATAGTGGATGTAGCCAACTGACAATGTATATGTTGAACATCATACACTGGATATATATACAGTAATGACATGTAAAGAGCACGAACAAAGTGATGAAAAGAAGGATAACTGTACCTCAAGGATGCATGTGATGGTAGTGAGTTAAGAGAAACAGTACTTCCTAGAGTAAAATGAACATCATAATTGAAATCGGGGCCATGTTATTGTCTTGGGATACCCATTATCGTCTCTAGACTAAAATTCTTGTCGAGTAATGTTGTCGATCCACCCTAGCACATTGCCTCAGAATGCACATTCATTTTCTGAGGCAGTCTTTTATGAGGAAGTTTATCAAATGCTATATGAAAATCATGATATACAGTGTCAACGAATCTGGTCTTTTCGTATATATTGAATATATCACAGAAGGCAAAAGCTATTATTCTGAAATCCGTGTTGTGAATTATGAGATATATTTCTAAGTTCTTAACAAATTCATCTCTGATGATAGTTCCTAACAGCCTGCACACCACTGAAGTCAAACTTATTGGTTGATATTGTTTGTTTTGTTTGCAATTTCTTGTTGTTTTTTTCTAATATCACGGTTACATTTGCTAGTTTCCATTCATGAGGCACCTTATTATTTCTTAACGATTTACTAAATAGCACAGTTAACGGTTTATGTATTTCATTCACTGATTTTCTCAGAATGTGCGGAGATTATTTTATCTGGCATCAATGTTTTAATCACTTTAAGTATACAAATTGCACGTCACACGTCATTCTCACTAACACTAATGTCGCTAATAATGTTTCCTCTTTTGAGAAAACGCATAAAAGCTGTGGGATTGGAAGCTGTGTTGTCAATTGTAAATATAGATGAAACGATGTTGAAAATTTTTGCATTGTCTTTTATCATCGGTATGCTCTCCATTATTTGTGACTAGTCGCTGAAATATTACTTTTTTTGTCTTGTTTTATTTGCTAGAAAAATTCTTTTTGGGTCTGATTAACTGAACCGTGCAATGTGAGTTTCAACCTGCTGTGCTTTTACTATTTTATTTGTTTATTTTTATTTTTTATTTTGCTATTGAACAAAGAGCATCCTACTTATTTATTTCACTTTGATTCTTTGTGACAATATATTTTTTGTGAGGCAAGATTTTAGCTGATAGGCAAAGCTAAATACACGTATTCCACAATTTGGATTTAATATTTTTACCTGGCTGTTTGTTGTTCAGGGACACACCCAGGGGGGTTTCCTGGTTACCTAGAAACCCCCCTCAACCTTAATGGAAGGACATCCTAAACATGCATATGCTTTTGAAGCAGCTGTCTTGGAGATTCAGCCTGAGTCAAGGAAGCAAAAACTGAAAAACCTGTGCTGTACACGTAAGGTGGAACGCTTAGATGCCCTAGAAACCTTCATGGAGTTACATACAACAGTGGTAGCCTGCTTGGAGAAGATTGTAGAGGATAGTCCTGCCATCTGCTTCACAGACTCACTGACTGATACCCAGACTCTGCTGCTCGCCATAACCAGCACAGACTTCATTGTGTCTCTGGTGATCACCAACAGTGCCCTAGGGTACTTGAAAAGTGTGACCACTAGCCTTCAGGTAGAGGCTAAACACATAGTTGAGGCCACCAGGGAAGTAAACTAACTCAAAGCAGTACTACAAGACGTCCGAAACAACATGGATGATCACTACCTTGAATGGTTTCGTCAGGTGGAACAGCGGTGTGAGTCTATAGGTGTCACACCTTCCATGCCCAGACGCGGCAAAAGTCAGCAACACCAAGACATGTCAGCCGATGGACCAGCTGAATGCTACATGAGAACTCAGGTCATTCCACTCCTAGATTACCAACTGAGTTAGCTGGAACCGAGGTTCACTTACCTGCATCAAAAATCTTTCCAGGGACTCAGCATCATCCCATCCATCGTGGTAACTGTGGCACCACCAGAGGGAAACAGGAGAATACAGGAGCTGGTTGACCTTTACCGGGAAAACTTTCCATCCCCTGGCAGCATTAACAGCGAGGCGCACACCTGGTGCGTCAGGTGGGAAAATAAAGCCAAAGAATAGGGCCTCACCAGTCTTCCAACTACACTGACCACCACCCTCTCACAGACACCAAGTGTCATGTTCCCCAAAGTGAGGACTCTGCTCATTATCCTGTGCACCATGCCAGTAACGACAAGCTCTGTAGAAAGATTTTTCAGTGGACTGAAACGAATAAAATCAGCACTGAGATCAACAATGGGAATGAAAGACTGACAGGCCTAAAGTTACTGCACATACATCGAGATATACCACTGGATATCAGCCAGGTAATTGACACATTTGCACAGAGAAATCGAAGAAGGATGAAACTTTGAAATATGCTCGCTGAAAAATAAAGGGGTATATCAACCAGGTAACTGAGACATTCGTACAGAGTAATCCAAGAAGGATGAAACTTTCACATATACTCGCCTAAAAATAAAGGGGTTTAAACCTCATTGTTAGTCTCCTTATCCTATTATTAACATTCTCAATGATTGTTATACATTCAGTACAGTATTATCCATACACAGTGAATTCGTTGTTTGTGTATGGATACGTGTATAATGCCTGTTTAATGTTATGATACGATGTGCATTATGTTATGATGTGCGTTTAACATAATTGCAAGAGAGTTAAAGCAAAACAATACACTGATTGATCAATTCACCACAGTCTTAAAAAAAAAAAAAAAAAAAAAAAAAAAAATCCTGCGGGGCATACAGTACCCCTCCCCCGGGACCCCACAGGTGTATGGGCTTGTTCCGCTCACAAGGATTTGTCAGTAATTAGGAAACGTTCCCTACTCAGTTTCTGGGTGCGCCCCTGATTGTTCACTGAATTACGTAATGCTACTGCTTTACTGAGAGGATCTGTCAATAATTTTCATGTTTCAATAATTTCTACTGCTCAAACAATGGGATTCCATCACTAGAACCAATTATTTCCTTTATTTTTTGAAAATTCTCTCTCTTGTAGTCAGGCACTATCTCATAACTACCCTCAACACTGTTGTCACTTAGTTTAATGTTGAATGCGATATTGCTTCTTTGAATTGTCTGGTTGCATCGCTTCACCAGTACGGCAGTGTATAACACCCATATAGCAGGTAAATGTTATCCATTTTCTATCCATCTCTCTCTAATGCGAGAGTTAACCGTTACTCCCAGCTTTTCATGTATATAACTGGTCAACTAAGAAACTGGCTTATGTCTGTACTTCCTACTGCCTATGACCTCCAGTCTTTTAAACGCAATATGTCCAGGCATCTCGAAGTGTACGGATCTTGAATTTAGTTCCGTATTATGCTGCTTTTTTCATGGAAGGAACAATTTGTGGGCTTCAGGCACTTAGTTCCTATTTCTTTGCGCATAATACACACACACACACGCACACACACACACACACACACACAACACACTCAACCCCCCCACACACACCCCACCTCACACACACACACACACACACACACACACACACACACACACACACACACAACACACTCAACCCCCCCACACACACCCCACCTCACACACACACACACACACACACACACACACACAGAGCTTCTTTTTTAACATAAATCATTATATCACGGTAACTTAGTGTGGCAGATTTGCGTTCTTACGGATATGCTTGCTGGTGATAGGGAGAGCTGGAGCTCCTGTTTCACTAGCTATCTAACCATCCCCCTTTGCTGACCTTTTCAGTGTGACAGTAACATGGAGAGTAGACCAGCATAGTCTCCCAAACATTACCTCTAACTATCTATGCACTACACCACATGCACTTTACATTTCACACAACGTATCCCACTACGTTACAGGGGTTGGCGCCAGCAAGGGCATGCGGCCAGAAAACTTTGCCCCCGCTACCTAGTGGCGGACTTCTGGGGGGAGGCGTGGCGGGGGTTCCGCCGGCATAGATCATGGGTCCAGGGCGAGATGGGGCTCGGGCCTGTGCTAGAGGGTACAGGGCATTGCGGTTCCCAGGCTGCCGCTTCCGCCCAATAGAGAGGGGCCCGAACCTGGGAGTAGCGTCCCAGGAGGCTGCCCTATCAGTGGGTGTATAATGGCGGGATAGTTGCAGTGCCAAGACGCGCTTGGAGGGTGTCCCTGCAGCTGTCCTGGCAGGGTGCCCCGAGGCCACTACCACAGCCACTGGTAAGCTGGTGGGCTAGGGGTCCCAGATCCATTGCCTGGACCTGGGATTGTGCGGTGAGTGGGACCTGTGCTGTGTCTGTCCCCATTTATTAATACTGAAGATGACAAAACAAAAAAGGTTTCAAAGCAAGCCTGAGGACAGTAAATCACCCATGGGGATGAGGGTGGGTTCATGGAATGTGGGAAGTTTGAGGGGAAGAGCAGGGGAAGTCGTTGAGGCATTCAGTAGGAGGTGGGTGGACGTGGCGTGTTTGCAGGAAGTCCGGTACAGGGGTGGATCAGCCAGAAAGATTGTTGGGAAGGACTGTTGCTATAAGTTGTTTTGGCAGGGGAGGACAGATGGATATGGAGGTGTTGGTGTGATGGTTGCGGAGAAATGGGTGGAATATGTTATGAATGTTTTGAGAGTAAGCGATAGGATATTGGTTGTGAAAATTCTGTTGGGAAGAAAGATAGCTGTGATTATATCGGCATATGCTCCACAGGCAGGATTGGATGAATCAGAGAAAGATAGATTTTGGGATGATTTAATACGTGTAGTGGGTGGTATGCGGGATGATGAGATAGTGATTTTGGGAGGGGACTTAAATGGTCATGTAGGTGAAGCAGCCCAAGGTTATGAAGGAGTGCATGGGGGCTGTGCATATGGTCTAAGGAATGCAGAAGGGGAAAGGATACTCGAGTTTGGGGAGAGGCAACGGACATGATTGTGTGCAACACATATTTTAGGAAAAGAGACAGTAGGTTAATTACGTATGAGTCTGGGGGAAATAGCAGTCAGATAGATTATTTTCTGGTTAGGAGGGCCGATAGGAGGTTAGTGAGGGATGTTAAAGTTATAGGAAGTGAGGAGTGTGTGCAGCAGCACAAACTACTGATTTGTGATATGGTGCTTAAAGAACAAATGATGAAAAAGAGGACTTATGTACCTAGGAGGAAAATATGGAAGCTGAAAAACCAAGTAGTAAGGGATGCCTTCTATAGCGAGTTGAGGAGAGTGGTGGCTGAACAGGGAGCTGTAGACAGAGGCGTTAATGAACAGTACAGAGCCCTCAAGAACAATTTCTTGAGAGTTACTGATGTAACATGCGGCTGGACAAGAGGACCACCAAGACATAAAGTAACTTCATGGTGGGATGAGGGTGTAGAAGCTGCAATTAAGGAGAAAAGAAGGCTTTTCCGGGAATGGAAGAAGGGTGGTAGCAAAGAGGAATATTTGGCTGCCAAGCGTAGGGCTAGGAGAGAGGTATACAGGGCAAAGTCTGAGTCACAGAGACAATTACTTGATAACCTAAATCATGGGGAAAGGAAAAATATATTTAGGGTGGCAGGTCAGGTGAAGAGGGATAATCGGGATATCATAGGTGAGCAGTGTGTGAAGAATGATGAAGGAAGGGTAGTGGTGAACAGTGAGGATATTAAAGATGCATGGAGAGAGCATTATAACCGGTTGTTGAATGAGGAGTTTGACTGGGACAGGGAAGGTTTGGAGCCAGCAGATCCAGTGTCTGGCCCTTGGCCTTTGATTGATACTGCTACTGTGAGTGAGGCAATAGGCAGGATGAGGGTGGGGAAGGCAGCAGGTGTGTCTGGGTTGACTGCCGAAATGTTGAAGGCCTCAGGCGATATAGGGGTGAGTTTAGTCACTGACCTGATAAATAGGATTATTTATGAGTGTGTTGTCCCAGATGATTGGCTGAAGAGTGTAATTGTAAATGTGTATAAAGGGAAGGGTGATGCCCTGGAAAGAGGGAATTATAGAGGTATAAAGCTTTTAGATCAGATAATGAAGGTAATGGAGAGAGTTTTAGAAGGTATGATTAGAGAAAGAGTGAATATTGATGAGATGCAGTTTGGGTTTATGCCAGGTAGGGGGACCACTGATGCCATATTCATTGTTCGACAGCTTCAGGAAAAATATATTGGTAGGAGAAGGGATCTTTATTTTGTTTTTGTTGATTTGGAAAAGGCCTTTGACAGAGTCCCTAGAGAGGTGGTGAAGTGGGCAATGAGAAAGCTTGGCTTGGAGGAGTGGCTGGTTAGGGTGGTTATGGCCATGTATGTGGGTGCTCACACCCAGGTGAGAGTGAATGGAGATTTGAGTGATGAGTTTTCCGTGAATGTTGGTGTGCATCAGGGGTCAGTCTTGAGTCCCATGTTGTTTATCATGGTACTTGAAGCCCTTTCACGTGACTTTAGAAACGGACTCCCGTGGGAGTTGTTGTATGCTGATGATTTGGTGTTGATTGCAGAGAATGAAAGGGAGGCGGAGGAAAGGTTTAGGAAGTGGAGAGATGGTATGGGGCAAAAGGGTTTAAGGGTAAATGCAGATAAAACAAAAGTGATGATATCTAGGGTTGGTGGCGGTACTGTCAAAGACGAGGGAGAGTGGCCATGTGCAGTTTGCCACAAGGGCGTGGGAAGTAATTCCATCTTGTGCGGTGTGTGTGATAAATGGGTGCATAAGAGATGTAGTGGTATCAGAGGTAGACTGCGAGATAATGCTGATTTTATGTGTACGGCGTGCCGGGTGAGCAGGTGGAGATCGTCAGACGTGAAAGAATTGAACTTGCTGGTGAATCTCTTGAGTGTGTGGAAGAGTTTTGTTATTTAGGAGACATGTTGTGTGCTGGAGGTGGGGCTGGAGCTAGCTCTGTGGCTAGGGTGAGAAGTGGTTGGAAGAAGTTCAGGGAGCTCTTGCCTCTCCTGACATTGAGGGGGCTCTCCCTACGTGCTAAGGGGTCTTTGTATGCAGCGTGTGTTAGGGAGTGTAATGCTGTATGGCAGTGAGACCTGGGCAGTGAAGGAGGAAGACATTCGCCGGCTCAGACGTACAGAAATGACAATGATTAGGTGGATGTGCAGTGCGTCCCTGCGTCCAAGGCCTGGAGGGGCTGGGTTTACAATGGAAGAGTTGAGAGGTAGGATGGGACTGGAGTGTATTGGTGTTGTGATGAGGAGAGGTAGATTGAGGTGGTTTGGACATGTGGAGAGGATGGGGGATGATAGTTGGGTGAGGAAGGTGAGAAGTGTTAATATTGGGGGTGGGGTTATGAGGGGTAGACCGAGAAAGACATGGGACGAGGTCATTAAGTGTGACCTTAGGGTTAAGGGACTGAACAGGGAGGCTGCAATGGATCGTGCAGCATGGAGAGCCGCCATTAGGTGACCAAGG
Organism: Coenobita brevimanus; assembly: GCF_032717465.1. NCBI lineage: Eukaryota > Metazoa > Arthropoda > Malacostraca > Decapoda > Coenobitidae > Coenobita > Coenobita brevimanus. Next base: position 24,639,072 of record NC_136999.1, on the reverse strand, counting down.
CCGACACATGCAAGCATGTTGGAGCCTTTAAAAACGAAAACGAAAACGAAGAGGGCGTACAGAACGTAATTAATGGCGGTGGATTAAGGTAGGTATATACGGACAAGCCTCTCTCCCTTGCCATTCCCTTTAATCCTTCCTTCCGACTGTTGCCTAATAATAACACATCTGAATGTACCCGAGCAAACACGTTGACACATATACTTCAGCACTCCATGACTATCAATAAACTGAGCAATGTGTGTGCCTGATTTAGTGTGTATGAAAGCCACCTGTGTGCTCAGTGCATATCTCATGAATCCCTTTCTGCAAATGCCGCTGTGTAAGAGAGAGAGAAGGGGGGGGAGAGGGGGTAGGAGAGATGGTATAGTGTTTAGCATTCAGGCAGCCACAGACTCAGGACTTCCTTATACTATGGCATACCGTTTCGTATATAGGATATCCTTTGGCAATTGCATGATTACTTGGGAGTTGTGTCGTCTCGGTAACACATTCCTGTGTCTTAATTTCTATCTTCTGCTTCTTTCTTTTCCTGCTTGCTAATCAGTCCTCCCCTGTATCTACATCCTTTCCCCTTTTCCATGTTTTCCAAGGCAACTTTTTCATTACACCTGCTGCATTTTTATTAATGATGTAGTGGTGGAGGTACGTCAGAAGCTTATGCAGTGCAACAGAAAGTTTTTCCAATGGTGATGTTGTGACTGGAGTGAGAGTAATAGGTATGACGATTTGAGGTGGGGTGTAGAAGGAGTGAGAAGTGACTGGAGTAGAAGAGGTGAGGTGTGCATGGCAATAGAGGAAGGTTGCATTTTGAGTGAAGAGAACAATATCTACCTGCAATAATAATTAGCCTCTTCGGCTAGTTTATAGGAAAATGACCTCTATAGTCAGGCATTTATACTCTGATATTAGTAAGGGTGATCATATCCGGTCATATCGAAATGGTGGGAGGCTAACGTGATATCATAACAATGAATCCCTGTTTTAGCTACCAAATAATTTTGTTCAGCACAGGAGAGGCCACATGCATTTAAGGGCTTAATGGAGGTAATACCAAAACCCTTGACGTCCAAGTTACTCATCTTGGCTTAATAAACTTCTGTGGCAATAGCAAGAATGATATTTGTGGTCATAAGTCAAAATTCCATTTGTCCCCCATTAATCCTAAGACATTCTGCAGTCACAGGTTTAATTAAAATAAGAGTTAATGATTGTAGGTGTATGCATAACCCTTAACCCCTTAAGTCCTAATCGCATCAATTGATGCGATTTGAGTTTTATGCCGAAATGCCTAATCACATTAATTGAACGCGACCTGTGAAAAACTGCAGAGAGCTTGCTCCACCCCGATTATGATGTACATGGCTTCAGGCCAATAAGAACTCGCCCCTGATGTGGCGTAAGGGGGGATTGGACCAACCTGGGCGGTGGCAGGGCACCCCCTCTCGGCCGCCTCCACGCCACCCTCTACTCCACTCCCTCACTCCCTCCTTGTCGCCCTTCACTCTTCCACCTCTCCACGCAACTGTATCTCTCCTCCCACAACAACCTGCGTCCCTTCCCACCCTCTCTTGCCCCTCCTCCCTCCCTGCTAACATCGTCCACCCCAAAAAAACCCACCCCATCTCTCCTTCCTTGTCCCTCACTACCCTTCCAATCCCCAACAGGCCCCCGGGTGTCAGGCCTGATGTACGTACCTGTTTCATATTATTTCTACTTCCTCCCAAATTTTTACACCTCACTCCGTTCATTTCTCACTTCGTACCTACCAGTTTCTGTACGTACGTCGTTGAAGAATGCTGTATGTTGTACTACATAAGACGCATCTTATTTATTTATTTATTTTTTTTCATTTAATTCTCCCTACCTGCCCAGATTAGCACCTCTGAGTAGTGTCCGTCTGTGTTAGTTTTCGAAAGACTATGAGGCCTTGTAGGGCTACTCCCCGCACCTGTTTCATCTCCCCACATATACAAACACACCTCTTTTCATGGCTGGTGTGATAAATTCCAATGAAATGGAGAGTTTCCACAAGAGAATTTGGTTGTTGCCGAAGCTGTAATGATAAATATGATGAAGTGTAATGATAATATGATAATTGTAATGGTGTGATAAATGTGTAACGAGAAGTTGGGACAGTAAAAAGAGAAATCGGAAACTAATTGTTGTTTTTTTTTTCTTTCTTCTGCATGCATTTATAGCATTATTCAACTTTGTTTTGATGTCCTTGAAGGTTATAAACATTTATATGCATCTGTGTTAGTTTTGGAATGACTATGAGGCCTTGTAGGGCTACTCCCAACACCTGTTTTATCTCCCCACACCTACATACACACCTGTTTTTATGGCTGGTATGACATATCCCGCTGAAATGGAGGGTTTCCACAAGAGAATTTGGTTGTTGCCAAAATTTTTCTCCCCAAGTACCACCAAGGCCTTGTAGGCCTACTCCCCACTCTAGTTATCTCCCCACACCTACATACATACCTGTTTTCGTGGCAGATGTTACAGAACACAATGAAGTGCTTACTTTTCATGGGAAAAGCTGGTTATTTCCAACCCCCCGTACCTATAGGCCTACTCTCCACAGCCTACTTTATCTCCCCACAGTCTAGTAATCTCCCTACACCTACATACACCTGTTTTCATGGTTGGTGTGATAATACACTTTGGAATTACCTGTTTCTATCTATCTATCTATCTATTGCCAGACGCCTCAATCCCGTTTGGGGTGGCCACAAACAAATCGCCTCCAAGTCTCCCTGTCCCATGCCATTTCACTGCCCTGCTCCCAACTCGCACCCCCCTCTCTCATATACCTCTCCACCCCATCCCTCCATCTCATCCTCGGCCTCCCCCTCCCTCTTCCCCCCTCCACCTCACTCACATACACTCTCTTCGTCAGTCTTTCACCCTCCATCCTCTCTACATGGCCAAACCACCTCAGTGTGTTCCTCATAACGCTTCCTATCACATCCACATCAACACCACAACGCTCCTTTATATCTTCATTCGTCAGCCTGTCTCTCCATGTGACTCCACAGGCTCCTCTTAAATAACTCATTTCCACTGCTCTCACTCTTGACTTGTGTCCTTCCAACAACGTCCAAGCTTCACTTCCGTACATTAGAGTTGGTATCACAATACTGTCATGTAGTAACTTTTTCACTTCCATACTCACTTCCCTGTTTCTTATCACTGCTTTCAAAGAACCAGCAACCTTTCTTCCCTGTTGTACCCTTACAAGCACTTCACGCTCCAAACCTCCATCCTTACTCATGACACTACCCAAGTACTTAAACGTACTCACATTTTCCAATTCCTCACCATCCAACCTCGCTGTACATTCGCTGACTTCGCCTCTCTCAAAGACCATCACTTTACTCTTCCCTACATTCACCTTTAGATTCCGTTTCTTACACACTGCCAAACTCATCCACGAAGCCTTGCAGCTCCCCTTCGTCTTCACTCAACAACACAGTATCATCTGCAAACAACAGTACAGGGAGTTTCCAAACACTATCCTCTCTCACCAAGGCCACTCCAACATCCACTACCGTACCTTGTACCTCTTTTATTACCCCATCCATGTACAGATTGAACAACCATGGATACATGACACATCCCTGTTTCAAACCAACTTTCAAAGAGAAAAATTCACTTAGTTCACCATCCACACGCACTGTAGCCTTCGCACCATCGTACATACTCTTCACAGCATTCAACAACTTCCCATCTACTCCATATATTCTTAACACTTTCCACAATCCTTGTCTATCCACCCTGTCATATGCTTTCTTCAAATCCATGAAAGCCGCATACAACTTCTTTCCCTTCTCTAGAAACTTTTCCACTAAAGATCTAAGAATGAATATCTGATCTACACAACCTCTTCCCTTCCTAAAGCCTCCCTGTTCTTCTCCAACTAATTTCTCTGTTCTTTCTCTAACTCTGTCAATAAGTACCCTACCATACACTTTTCCGATTATACTAAGAAGACAAATGCCCCTATGATTACCACACACTTCTTTTTCCCCTTTTCCTTTGTACAAGGGAATAATTATACCTGACTTCCAATCCTCCGGGATATTACCTTCCTCCCAGGCCAATCTGCACATCTTCCACATCCATTCTAATACTATCTCTCCCCCATGCTTCAGCATTTCACCACACACTTCATCAATTTCTGGGGCTTTCCACGATTTAACTTTCTTCATTTCTTCCACAACTTCTATCCTACTAATTTCTTCCTGTCTTCTCACCTCCCTCCTCCTCCCAGCCATTCCCCAGCCACTTATACGCACATTACTTCCATCCTCTACGTTCAACAATTCCTTAAAGTGTTCTCTCCATCTGCTCACTTTTTCTCCCTTCTCCACTAATAATTTACCATTTTTATTTTTCACTTCCCTGCTAACTTCACTTCCACCCTGTCTTACTCTTTTCACCTCTTTCCAGAACATTTTCTTACAGTCCCTCCACTTTACACTCAATTTCCTTCCAAATTCCTCATCCATTCTCTTCTTACTCTCTCTTACTAATCTTTTCACCTCTTTTTTTCTTTCTACATATAACTCTCTCTTCCGCCTCTCAACTTCTTCCACGCCCCTATTTCTCATCCATTCATTGTATGCATTCTTCTTTTGTACCACAGCCTGTCTCACCTCTTCAGTCCACCACGCTGTTCCTTGCACCCCCCTCCGTCTTCTCTTCCTTCCACACACCACATCACATGCTGCACATATTTCTTCTGCAAATATCCTACACACACCTTCCACGTCTCACATCTGCTCCAATTCATATTTGCCCAATCGTTCCTCCACTTCTCTCTTATACTCTGCCTTTTTCTCATCCTCTTGTAACCTTTCCACTCTCCTTGCAACTACTTCCTCTCATCTTTCCCTTCTTCTATTCCTCCATCTTACTTGAATTCTAATTCTGGCCACCACCAAGTAGTGGTCAGAAAGTCCACTCCCCCAACCTCTATAAACTCTTGCATCCATTACACATCTTCGCATTCTTTCATCCACACACACATAATCAATCATTGCCTTCCTTTCATTCAGTTCACCACCCACCCTTCTCATCACTCGCCATGTATACCTGTGGATCATTTTATGCCTGAAGAGAGTATTGGCTATCACCAACCCCCTCCCAGCACAAACGTCCACTAACGCACTCCCATTCTCATCTATCTCAGCAGGCACACCCCACTCACCAACTATTCCATCCACCTTCACATTCCCAACTTTACCATTCATATCACCGATCAAAAACACTCTCTCATTCCTTCCAAACTTTTCCATGCAATAAAATAGGTACTTATCAAAGTTTTCATGTTTTCGATTGTTTTTGAGGGGTAACTATCATAATTTTTTTTTTTAACTTTGATGCTTGATTGTCCGGTAACCATTAGGCCTATGGGGGTTCGGACTGCGTTGTCAGGTGTGTAAATTCTTCCTCTTTAGCCAGAACACAATCAATTTACCTTTGGTGAAAGTCGCCAAAACACCCCCGAATTGCGGTTGTGGGAGGTACCCTGCCTGAAACAATTGCAGTCTTCAGGGGTTAAGCTGGTAGGAATCAGGTGGGGCTCATTGCCATCCGCGGCATTCAAAAGCGAAATTTTCTGTAGTTCACCATTGCAGATACACGAGGTACCGTCTTCGATGGCACGGATCATGGGACCCCCTATAGATATATAGGGCTCCATCGACTATACTGAATAAGGTGGCACAAAAATTACATCTCACAAGAAACAATGTGTCAGGGAGATGAGATCATTTAACACAATACAGTAGACTGTAGCACCAGCCCAGCAGGGCAGTACTCCCAAGGTGGGTGGAAAGCAGATGACAGGGAGAGCTGGAGCTCTCGTTTCATCAGCCGTCGGGACTAGTTCCCGACCATCCCCCTTCCCTGAACTTTTTCAGTGTTTCAGTAACACAGAGAGTAGGCCAGCATGCTCTCTAATACAAGTTTCTTTAAAGCATGCTCTCTAATACAAGTTTCTTTAAAGCATGCTCTCTAATACAAGTTTCTCTAACTGTCAACACCAAACTACATGCACAGTTCACACTACACTTCCTTTTCAAAATTAGAAAAAGAAAAATGGCGAGCTTAGACCTTGCCTCAGAGTCCCCAGGGGGGGAGGGACAACAAATGCCCCCATCTTCCGTCCCTCTCCCGGTGTCAATTCTATGAGTTGCCTGGAACCACTGTCTGACTCACTTCTTCTTAATTTCTGCAACATTCGTGGCCTTTCCTCTAGTTTTCTCTCTGTTGAACATCACCTCTCCTCTTCCAAACCTCATTTTCTCATTTTAACTGAATCTCAGCTGTCTGAGGCAGCTGACAGCAAACCCTTTTCTGTATCCTCCTACTTTCTCTATACTCATTTCAAAGCCAAAGGTGGCTGTTGTGTATATATACGCAATGAATTATCTTGCTCTCATGTTCCTGAACTTGATTCTTTTGAATTCTCTACTCTCTGGCTTCGGCTTTCCTGTCATTCTCTGACTAAATATATCTGCACTGTTTACTTATCCCCTAATTCTACTGACTATCAAAAATTCTTCGACTATCTTATTTCTACAAAGGATCACATTCTATCCAATTCTCCTTTCTCTGATATCTCCATTCTAGGAGATTTCAATGTTCACCACCACCTTTGGCTCTCCTCTCCTTTCACTGATCCACCTGGTGAACAAGCCTACATCTTTTCTATCCTTAATGAGCTAGAGAAGCTTGTACAGCACCCTACCCATATCCCTGACCACCTTGGAGGGAACTCCAACATACTTGACCTCTTCCTTACAAATAATCCTTCTGCTTACACTGTTAATCTTTGCTCTCCATTGGGCTCCTCCAATCACAACGTTATTACCTTTATCTATCCTATCGCTCCGGTACGGCCTTTGGACCCTCCAAAGAAACGGCGACTGTGGCACTTTGGAGCTGCAGATTGGGAGGCCTTCAGGCAGTACTCCTTTGATATTCCAGGGAATGATTATTGCTTCCATGGCCATGAGCCATCTGAGTGTGCCTTGCGCATTATGGAGGTTATTGTCTCGGGCATGGAAGCATACATTCCTTTCTCATATCCTTTGTCTAATGCAAGAAAGCCTTGGTTTAATCGCACTTGTTCTAATATTGTTCGCAACAAGGAGAGGGCCTATTAAAGGTACCAGAGCCAACCCACCCTTGAATCACACTTTTTTTTATATTTCTGCCCGCAACCGTACTAAGTCTGTTCTTCACTCTGCTAAAAATAATTTCATCTGTACTAAATGCTCTCAACTCTCCAACTTGAATTCTTCCCACTCCTTCTGGCACCTTGCCAAAATCCTTTCTAACAACTTTACCTCATCATCCTTCCCTCCTCTTTTCTACTCTGATGGCTCTAGCTCTTTCTTCTACTGATATAGCGGATCTCTTTGCTCAGACTTTCTCCTCCAGTTCCACCTTAGACAATTCTGGCGCTGTTCCTACATCACTTCCCCCCTCTGACTTCCTCATGACTGACATTAAAATTTCTTCAGCTGATGTATTTTCTACCATCACTGGCCTCAATACTAACAAGGCATATGGGCTTGATGGAGTCCCTCCTGTTGTTCTCAAGAACTGTGCTTCTGTGCTTACACCCTGCCTAGGTAAAGTATTTCACCTTTGTCTGTCAACTTGTACCTTTCTTTGTTGCTGAAAGTTTGTTCTCATTTAGCCAGTCCCAAGGAAGGGTGACCGTTCCCAACCCTCTAACTATTTACCAATTTCTTTAACATCCTGTGGCTGTAAAGTTTTTGAATCTATTTTTAACAGAAAAATTTTAGAGCATCTTTCCTATCACAACATTCTTTCTGATCTTCAGTATGGGTTCCGTCAGGGACGCCCTACTGGCGATCTTCTCACCTACCTTTCAGACTCCTGGTCATCCTCCTTTCGGGACTTTGGCGAAAGCTTTGCTAGTGCACTTGACATTTCAATGGCATTCGATCGAGTCTGGCATAAATCTTTAATTTCCAAACTGCCCTCTTACAGTTTCTATCCTTCTATCTGTGTCTTCAACTACAGCTTCCTTTCTGGTCGTTCTATAGCCGCTGTTGTAGACGGCCATCGTTCTTACTAGATCTATCAACAGTGGTGTTCCTCAGGGCTCAGTCCTATCACCAACTCTCCTCCTTTTATTCATCAATGACCTTCTAAGCTGTACATCTAACCCTATCCACTCATATGCTGATGACTCCACCCTTCACCTTCCCATTCTGTTCCTGCAACGTCCATCCCAGCAATTACTTCAGCAAACAAGGGATGAGGCTATGACACACCTTATGTCTGACTTGGCTTGTATCTCTGACTGGGTTAAAAATAATCTTGTTGTTTTTAATAAATGAAATACTCAGTTTTTACACCTATCAATCCGACAAAATCTTCCACGGGAGTACCCACTAAAGTTTAATAATATCCAGCTTAACCCAGCATCATCCTTGAACATGCTTGGGGTTTCATTCACTCGAGATTTATCCTGGTAAGATCATATTACACCTCTGGTAAAATCTACTTCCAAGAGATTAGGTGTGCTAAGCCAACTCTGTACCTTTTTAACCTCTGCACAGTTGTTAACTTTATACACGGTATTTATTCGCACCTGTATGGAGTACAACTCTCCTGTGTGAGGAGGCTCCCCACATACAGCTCTTCTTAATAGGGTGTACTCAAAGGCATTTTGTCTCATTGATTCCGCTCCTCTAACTGGCTCCCTTCAACCTCTGTCTCTTCGCCGCACAGTTGCCTCTTTATCTCTTTTCTATCGCTACTTCCGTGGTCATTGCTCCTCTGAACTCTCTGCTTGCATCCCTGCACCTCTACGACAGATGCGTAGCACCCGTCTAGCAATAAACTCTCATCCCTTTTCTGACCAACTCTCTAATGCAAGAGTTAACCGTTACTTGCAGTCCTTCATTTATGCAACGGGTCAGCTCTGGAACTGTTTCCCTCTGTCTGTATTTTCTACTTCCTATGATCTCCAGTCTTTCCAACGCAGTGTGTCCGGGCATCTCAAAATGAACGGATCTTGAATTTGGCTCTCTTTTGAATTGTTTTTGTTTTTCTTGGAGGGAACTCTTTTGCGGGCTCCTAGCCTTTGGTTCCTTCTTCCTTGCATAAAAAAATAGCACAGATTCTGCTGATCCTCCTGGATCACCGTCTACTAAGGGTTCGACCACACTGCCTTCTGTGATCTAAGGTAGTGTGGCACTCAAAGTAAGTAGGCACTGTCTTGGCAAATCAGAGACTAGGACATTTAACAAACTTAAATCCACAACGATCAATGTATACAGTGTAAGTAGCCTCGCAGAAGACTACAAACTTGATAGCCTACTATAATGACTGAATTAGAAGCTATTAGTTGGGTTATTGTAAGTCTGAGTGAGATCCACAGTAAAGAAGAAATAGTAATTCAGCTCTAATACAACAACCACATTTTTTGCTACAGAGGAAGGCAAAAGGAAAGAGTGAGTGGTGTAGGTTTTTAATTATCAGAAATCATGCAGAAAACATTGTCAAATTCTGCAATGTAGATGACAGAGTGGCATGGACCGAAACTGGACTAGGTAACTGATATATCTGAAAGTATTAGATATATGAGCACCAACTTCTTAAAAGCTTAGATGAAAAAAGTGAAACATTCTGTGACGAAATTTCCGAGATTATGGAAGAAAAAACAGTTAGGCTATACTCTATTCGTAGGATACTTCAATGTATAAGTTGGCGGTTCGAAAAATGGTGAAGAACGTATGGGAAAATTTGGAGTTGGAGAACGGAATGGCAGGTGAAATGGTGTAAAATTTTGCTGAAATGTATAACATGAGAATAATGAACAAATTCTTTCACAAAACATGAGGTAGAAAATGGACCTCGAGAAGTTCAAATGGAGAAAAAGAATTAAATCGACTCATTATAGCACATATGAATTACACGATCACTGATGTCACAGTTATCAACAACGTAAAAAAAAAAAAAAAAAAAAGTAATCATAGAATGGTGGGTTGCGCGTATGGGAAAATTCGGAGTGGGAGAAAGGAATGAAATACTGTAAAGGTGAAATATTGTAAATTTCGCTGAAATGTATAATATGAGAAAAATGAACACATTCTTTCACAAAATAACACGGAAAAATGGACTTAGAGATGTGTAAATGGATAAACAAAGAATGAATTTGTCTTCTTCATAGCAGATTTCAACAAAGTAAATATAGGAAGTGACCATAGAATGGTGGGTTGCACAACCAGATTCATTTTCAGAAATTAAAGAAAGAAGCTGATTAAAAATAAAAAAGATATGCCCAATAAAAATAAATGATAACAAAACACCCTTTAGTAAGAAATAAGGAATAGATTTCAGGTTTTAAGTTATGCTGAATGTGGCACTGATAAGTTGAATGATAGACACAAAAAAAAACTGCTTAGAGAACCAGTAGAGGTAGTTGGAAAAGCTCTTGCGACCAAAAACAAAGACTATTGAAAAATGACCCTCGAACTAATGAAAAGAAGAAAGGATATGAAAGTAAAAACAAAGATGAAAATAAAAAGGGCAGAAATAAATAAGCCCATCAAGAAGAGACAGACAGAAGAAAAACGAAAGAGAAATATGGATTAGATAGAAAAAATGTAAAAAAGAAAAAGTCTGAAACAGGTCCGTAGTAAAATGGCACAAGGAAAGCAACAAATTATGTAACTGAGAGACAAAAGTGGAGAAGTCACTAAATGCAGAGTTAGGATGATGCAGAGCGTTGGAGAATTTTACACAGAACTGTATGCATCAAAGATAATAGTATCAACAGGTAAATCTTGGGCTGACACGAGTGAAATACCTCAGGTAACACCAGACGAAGTAAACGCTTCTCTAAAAAGTATGAAAAGAGGGAAGGTACCAGAAGAAGTTGGAATAGTTGCAGATTATCATTGGATGCAGGAGTAGAAGTACAAAACAGGCTCACCCACTTACTCAGTGTATCAAGAAAAGCAAATTCCCAAAACATGGTACAATAGTAATTTTGCTTTATAAGAAAGGCTACTAAAAAGATCTTAGTAACTATTGACCCATTACCTTATTTCCAGTTATGTAAAGACTCTTCCCTAAAGTACATACGAACAGATTAACTACAAATTTGGAAGAAAACCTAAGAAAACCAACGTCGTGAGCAGGCAGGATTCCAAAGCTGGTATTCGACTCCTGATCATCTAATCACACAGTGATCAGCTAATTGAGAAATCTACAAAATATTATAAACGATTGTGCTTAGGATATGTCTATTATGAAAAGGCTTTCGACTCAGTGGAGCACATAGCAATTTTAAGTTCATTGTGGGAACAAGGAGTACATAAGAACATTGTACAGCTGCTCAAACACAGATGTAACTGCAACAGTTAAATTACATAAAAACTGGGGGGAAAAAAATAATATTGAGATGGGCATGCCCAGGGAAATACAGTTTTACCAAAATTACTTACAGCATATCTGGACAGTGTTTTCAGAGAACTAGACTTGGAGAACAAAAAAGTAAATGAAATGGAGAAAACCTAAACAATTTACGATTTGCATACTCTCAGAAACAACAGAGATATTGCAAGAAATGATAAATAACCTAAATATAAAAAGTCTCAAAATAGGGCTACAGATTACTGGAGTAAAACTATAATGCTTAATCTACATACACCAATAAGTGTCATTAGAATAAACGAAGAAATTATTTAGGAAGTCGGGGAGTACAAGTACTTGGGGCAAAAACTAAAAATAACGAAAGACCATGATAGAAAAGTTAAAAGACGCATTACAATTGGATGGAAATATTTCGGTCAACATATAAAGATAACGAAAAATAACATGCCCGCATGTATGAAACGAGAAGTTTATAAGGAATGTATAATCCCAACTATGATGTACGGTTGTGAGACCTGGAAACTGACAAAGTCGTTGTAAAATCAGCTAAACCGTTCCCAAAGAGCAGTGGAAAGTTCAATGTTGGGCATATCTGTAAGAGACAGGAAAAGATCAACATGGATGAGAAAGCAAACTAAAGTCAAAGACATTATATAAGTTATGGGTGTCTATCATCCACTCATTCAATGTAACGATGCCATACGATCTCTACACTGAGTGACAAGCCAAATTGTTTCCTGTACCAGGGAAACCATTTATTACGCTGGGTGGTAACCATATAGCCGAGGTTTCTGGCAGGGTTAAGTGTCCCCCAGTTTCCCGTCTCGAAAATCACAATCATGGCAGTCTTTTCAGAGAGCCTTGGAGGGCCCAATACCTGCCCAGGGCCCCAACCAAATGGGCAGATTCGCATGGCCATGTGGAATGTGAGAGGTGTGAATGAGGAGAGCAAGAGGGCGAAAGTGGTGATGAAAGTGGTGAATATGTTCAAGAGTGCGAGATATGCCGTGATGGCATTGTGTGAAACGAAAATGAAAGGGTGTGAAGTCGAGGAGTGGGAGGGTGTGATATGTGTAAGATCAGAAATGAATGGGAGAGGAAGATGCAAGGAAGGAGTTGCTTTGTTGACAAATGAGGTGTGAGCTCGAGGTGTATGTACAGTATGTCAAGTTCAAGTTTGAGAAGGAGAAAGTGGCAGTGATTGTAGTGTATGCACCCTGTGAGGACAGGAGTGAGAAAGATAGAAAGACAGGTTTTGGGATGAGCTGGATGAAGTAGTGGGAGAAAAGCCCAGGTCCTATAAAGTGATCGTAATGGGGGATATGAATGGAAGAGTAGGCACTGGTCCTGAGGATAACATAATGGGCTGTATGGAGTACCAGGAGAAAATGATAATGGGAAGCAATTGATGGATATGTGTCAGGAGAGGAGGTTGTGCATTTGAAACTCGTTTTTCAAACACAAAGATGCACATACATATACATGGTATAGAGGAAATGGGGATCGTGTTGAAAGAAGCCTGATTGATTAAGTCGTCGTACAAAGATTGGTGATGGGAATTTTTTTTTTATGTGAGAAAGAAGGAACCAAAGGCCACGAGCCCGCAATAACTCTTCCCTCCAAGAAAAAACAAAATACAAGAGAGAGCCAAATTCAAGATCCGACTATTTCGAGATGCCTGGACACACTGCGTTTGAAAGACTGGAGATCATAGGAAGTAGGAAATACAGACAGAGGGAGACAGTTCCAGAGTTGACCTGTTGCATAAATGAAGGACTGGGAGTAACGGTTAACTCTTGCAATAAAGAGTTGGACAGAAAATGGATAAGAGTTTTCTGCTAGACGGGTGCGTAGCACCCGTCATATAGGTGGAGGAATGTATGCAGACAGTTCAGAGGAGCAGTGACCATTGAAGTAGAGATAGAAAAGAAATAAAGATGCAACAGTGTGGCGAAAAGACAAAAGTTGATGGGAGTCAGTAAGAGGAGGAGAGTTAATGAGACGAAAAGCCTTTGACTCCACCCTATTAAGAAGAACTGTATGTGGGGAACCTCCACACACATGAGAGTTGTACTCGACACAGGAGTGGATAAAATCCGTGTATAGAGTCAACAACTGTGCAGGGGTAAAGAAGGAACGGAGTCGGCTTAGCACACCTAATCTCTTGGAAGCAGATTTTACCACAGATGTAATATGATCTTTCCAAAACAAGTCCCAAGTAAATGAAACCCCAAGCATGTTCAAGGATGATGCAGGATTAAGCTGAATGTTATTAAACATTAGTGGGTACACCTGTGGAAGATTTTGTCAGGTTGACAGGTGTATGAACTGAGTCTTTGAAGGAAGAGAGATGGTGATAGGACAGAGCCCTGAGGAACACCACTGTTAATAGATCTAGAAGAAGAACAATAGCCGTCTTCAACAGCTGCAATACAATGACCAGAAAGGAAGCGATAGATGAAGACACAGATAGAAGGATAGAAACCGTAAGAGGGCAGTTTCAAAATTAACGATTCATGCATGACTCGATGGAAAGCCTTTGAGATGTCAAGTGTAATGGCAAAGCTTTCGCCAAAGTCCCGAAAGGAGGATGACCAGGAATCTGAAAGGTAGGTGAGAAGATGGCCAGTGGAGCGTCCCTGAAGGAACCCATACTGACGATCAGAAAGAAGGTTGTGATAGGAAAGATGCTTTAAAACTTTTCTGTTAAGAATAGACTCAAAAACTTTTGAGATACAGGATGTTAAAGCAATTGGTAAATAGTTAGAGGGTTGGGAATGGTCACCCTTCCTTGGGACTGGCTGAATGATTGCAAACTTCCAGCAAGAAGGAAAGGTACAAATTGACAGATGAAGGCAAAAGAGTTTGCCTAGGCAGGGTGTAAACACAGAAGCACAGTTGTTGAGAACAACAGGAGGGACTCCATCAGGCCCATATGCCTTGTTAGTTTTATGGCCTGTGATGGCAGAAAATACATCAGCTGAAGAAATTTTAATGTCAACCATGAGGAAGTCAGAGGGATGAAGTGATGGAGGAACAGCACTGGAACTGTCTAAGGTGGAACTGGAGGAGAAAGTCTGAGCGAAGAGATCTGCGTTATCAGTAGACGAAAAAGCTACAGAACCATCAGAGTAGAAAAGAGGAGGGAAGGATGATGTTAGAAAGGTTTTTGGCAAGGTGTCAGAAGGAGTGGGAAGAATTCAAGTTGGAGAGTTAAGAACATTTAGTATGGATGAAATTATGTTTAGCAGGGAAAAGAACAGACTTAGCACGATTCTACGCAGAAAGGTATAGAATATGTAATTCAAGGGTGGGCTGGCTCAGGTACCTATTATAGGCCCTCTCCTTGTTGCGGACAGCGTGATTAAACCAAGGCTTTCTTGCATTAGTCAAAGGATATGAGAAAGGAATGTATGCTTCCATGCCCGAGACAATAACCTCTGTAATGCGCAAGGCACACTCAGATGGCTCCCGGCCATGGAAACAAAAATCATTCTAAGGAAAATCAAATAAGTACCGCCTGAGAGCCTCCCAATCTGCAGCTCCAAAGTACCACAAACGACGTTTCTTTAGAGGGTCCACAGGCCATACCAGAGTGATAGAACAGGTTAAGGTGATAAGGTTCTGATCGGAGGAGCCAAACGGAGAGCAAAGATTAACAGTGTAAGCAGAAGGATTAGTTGTAAGGAAGAGGTCAAGTATGTTGGAGTTCTCTCCAAAGTGGTCAGGGATACGGGTAGGGTGCTGTACAAGCTGCTGTAGCTCATTAAGGATAAAAAAGGTGTAGGCTTGTTCACCAGGTGGATCAGTGAAAGGAGAGGAGAGCCAAAGATGTGGTGAACATTGAAATCTCTTAGAGCGGAGATTTCAGAGAAAGGAGAAAAGGATAGAATGTGTTCCATTGTACAAGTAAGACAATCGAAGAATTTTTGATAGTCAGTAGAATTAGGGGATAAGTAAAGAATGCAGATATATTTAGTCAGAGAATGACAGGAAAGCCGAAGCCAGAGTGTAGAGAATTCAGAAGAATCGAGTTCAGGAACACGAAAGCAAGATAATTTGTTGTGTATATATACACAACAGCCACCTTTGGCTTTGAAATGAGTATAGAGAAAGTAGGGGGATACAGAAAAGGGTTTGCTGTCAGTTGCCTCAGACAGCTGAGTCTCAGATAATAAGAGAAGGTGAGGTTTAAAGGAGGAGAGGTGGTGCTCAACAGAGCAAAAGTTAGAGGAAAAGCTGTGAAATGAAGAAGTGGGTCAGACAGTGGTTCCAAGCAGCTCGAGTCGTCACTGGGAGAGGGTCTGAAGATAGGGACATTCATGGTCCCCTCCCCATAGGGATTCCGAGGCTGTGTGTTTCCAAGCCATGATTACTTTTTTTTAATTTTGGAAAAGGGAATGTAGTGTGTGCTGTGCATGTAGTATGGCGTTGATAGTTAGAGAAACTTGTACTGGAGAGCATGCTGGCCTACTCTCTGTGTTACTGAGACACTGAAAAAGTTCAGCAACGGGGATGGTCGGGATCTAGTCCCTAGGGCTGACGAAACGGGAGCTCCAGCCCTCCCTTTCATCAGCTTTCCATCCACCTTGGGAGTACTGCCCTGCTCAACTGGTGCTACAGTGAAAGGAAGACGTGGAGGTCTCTCAGATCATACGATTGTTATATGTAAGATCAAGCTGAGAGGAGTGATGTGGATCAGGAGAGAGAGGAGCAGTCAGGTAGAAAGACTGAAAGTTAAGAAGCTCAGGATCAAAGAAATGGCAGATGAGTACAGGACCAAAATGGAGGAGGAGTTAGAATAGGTGAATTGGAATGAAATGGCGGTAGGTGGGGGAGTGGTAGGAGGGGGTGCCAATCATCCACCCAATTAGTGTAGTGGTACTCTGTCTTTAGGGTAGCTCTACATCAAGTGGTAAGCCAAATGATTTCCTGTAAACCAGGAAAGCATTTACAACACTGGGTGATAACCTTATAGCCAACCGACACGTGTTCTCTACGTAACAGCAAGAGGGTTGGCGGGAGGTTAGTGTCCCTCTCCAGAAAATAACTAACTAAAAATACGACCAAGAAGCCTCGGACCAGGACTGACCAAAACATGACAACTAAGTCCCAACAAAGGATATGATGCGGATGGCGACGTGAAATGTTAGGGGTGCAAATGATTAGGTGAAAAAGAGATTGTCTAGGTGCTTGAGGGTGCGAAAGTGGATGTATGTGGCTTAACGGAAACTAAATGGAGAGGACAGAGTGTGAGAGAATGGGAGTATGGATGGGGTATATGTGCAGGAGTATGTCAGAATGAGAGGGCAAAAGGAGTGTGTATTGTTGTGAGTAACAGATGGAAGGAGAATATAAGAGTATGGATCAGTTGGCTCAAGGATTGTATGGGTAAGATTGAAAGTTGGACTACAAATGTGGGCAATTGTGTGCATGTATGCACCAACACAAGATCGTGCAAGCAAAGTGAGAGAAGAGTTTTGGACAAATGGGGAAGTGTGCATGAAAAAGTTTGAAAGGAAAATGAGGGTGTTTTTGATTAGTAATATGAATGGTAAAGTAGGGAATGTGAAGGTGGATGGAATAGTTGGTCAGTGGAGTGTGCCTGCTGAGATAGATGAGAATGGCAGTGCTTTAGTGGACATTTGTGCCAGGAGGGGGTTGGTGATAGCCAATACCCTCTTCAGGCACAAAATGATCCACAGGTATACATGGTGAGTGATGAGAAGGGTGGGTGGTGAACTAAATGAAAGGAAGCCAGTGACTGATTATGTGTGTGTGGATGAAAGGATGTGAAGGTGTGTAATGGATGCAAGAGCATATAGAGGTTGGGGGAGTGGACTGTCTGACCACCACTTGGTGGTGGTCAGAATCAAGGTCCAAGCAAAATGGAGATATCGAAGAAGAGAAGGACGGGAGAAAGGAGTAGTGCAAGGAGAGTGGAAAGGTTACAAGAGGATGAGAAAAAGGCGGAATATAAGAGAGAAGTGGAGGAATAATTGGGTAAACAGAGACTGGAGCAGATGGGGGAGGTGGATGGTGTGTGCAAGATATTCACAGAAAAAATGTGTGCAACATGTGAGGTGGTGTGTGGGATGAAGAGAAGAGGAAAGGAGGTGCAAGGAACAGCATGGTGGAATGAAGAGGTGAGACAGGCTGTGGCACAAAAGAAGAAAGCATATGATGAATGGATGAGAAATAGAGGCGTGGAAGAAGTTGAGAGGCGGAAGAGCGAGTTATATGTAGAAAGGAAGAAGAAGGTGAAAAGATTAGTATGAGAGAGTAAGAAGAGAGTGGATGAGGAATTTGGAAGGAATTTGAGTGTAACATAGAGAGACTGTAAGAAAATGCTCTGGAAAGAGGTGAAGAGAGTTAGACAGGATGGCAATGATGTTTAGTAGAGGAGTGAAAGATAAAAATGGCAGATTACTAATGGAGAAGGGAGAAAAAGTGAGCAGATGGAGAGAACACTTTAAGGAATTGCTTAAAATAGAGAACGAAAGTAATGCAAATATAAGTGGCTGGGGAATGGCTGGGAGGAGAAGGGAGGTGAGAAGACAAGAAGAAATCAGTAGAATGGAAGTTGTGGAAGCAATGAAGAAAGTCAAAATGGGGAAAGCCCCAGGAATTGATGGAGTGTGTGATGAAATGCTGAAACATGGGGGAGAGATAGTAGTAGAATGGATGTGGAAGATGTGTAGGTTGGCCTGGGAGGAAGGTAGAGTCCCGGAGGATTGGAGGCCAGGTACAATCATTCCCATGTACAAAGAGAAAGGGAAAAAGAAGTGTATGGTAATCATAAGGGCATTTGTCTTCTTAGTGCAATAGGAAATGTATATGGTAGGATACTTAATGACAGAGTTACGGAAATAATTGAGGAATTAGCTGGAGAAGTACAGGGAGGTTTTAGGAAGGGAAGAGGTTGTGTAGATCAGATATTCATTCTTACGTCTTTAGTGGAATAGTTCCGAGAAAAGGGAAAGAAGATGTATGCGGCCTTCATGGATTTGGGGAAAGCATATGACAGGGTGGATAGACAAGGATTGTGGAAAGTATCAAGAATATATGGAGTAGATGGGAAGTTGGTGAATGCTGTGAAGAGTATGTATGTTGGTGCTAAGGCTGCAGTGCGTGTGATAATCAACTGAGTGAAGTTTTCTATTTGAAGGTTGGGTTGAAACTGGAATGTGTCATGCCTCCATGGTTGTTCAATCTGTGTATGGATGGGGTTATAAAAGAGATACAAAGCAGGGCAGTGGATTTTGATGTGATCCTAATGAGAGAGGACAGTGTTTGAAAACTCCCTGTACTGTTGTTTGCAGATGATAAGGTGTTGTTAAGAGAATATGAAGGGGAGCTGCAAGGCATGGTGAATGACTTTGGGAGAATGTGTAAGAAATGGAATCTAAAGGTGAATGTAGGGAAGAGATAAGTTATGGTCTTCAAGAGAAGTAGAGTCAGGGAATGTACGGTGAGGGTTGAGGAGGAAATGGAAAATGTGAGTACGTTTAAGTACTTGGGTAGTATGATGAGTAAGGATGGAAGTTTGAAGCATGAAGTGCCTGATAGGGTACAACAAGGAAGAAAGGTTGCTGGTTCCTTGAAAGCAGTGTTAAGAAATAGAGAAGTGATCTCTGAAGTGAAAAAGTTACTACAGGACAGTATTGTGATACCAACTCTAACGTATGGAAGTGAACCTTGAACCTTGATGGACGGACATAAGTCAAGAGTAAGAGCAGTGGAAATGAGTTATTTGAGAGGATCCTGTGGAGTCACATAGAGAGACAGACTGACAAATAAGGATGTGAAGAGTGTTGTGGTGTGGATGTGGATGTGATAGGGATTGTTAGGAGAAACGCAATGAGGTGGTTTGGCCATGTGGATAGGATGGAGTGTAAGAGACTAACAGGGAGAGTGTATGTGAGTGAGATGAAGGGGGAGAGAGGAAGTGGGAGGCCAAGGATGAGATGGATTGATGGAGTGGAGAGGTATATGAGAGAGGGGTGTGTGAGTTGGGAGCAGGGAAGTGACATGGGTGGGGACAGGGTGACATGGAGGCGATTTGTTTATGGCTACCCCGTATGGGATTAAGGTGTCTGGCAATAGATAGATAGATAGAATGAAATTGATCTGGACAAGCTCTGGAATGCATATACAGAGTGCTTAGTTAGGAATGCTAAAGCGATGTATGGTGTGGCAAGAGTAGCAACAAAGAAGACAGGTATGGCATGGTGGGATGAGGAGGTTAAGAGAGCGATGGAGGAAAAGAGGAAGAAGTGGCTAGAGTGATTACAGGAGAGGGGTTCAGTTGAAAAAAGAAACGAATATTTTGTGAGCAAGAAGCACATAAACAGACTGGTGAAGTGGAAAAAAGAAGGAGGTAAATGATGATCTAGGAAAAAAAATAATGCAAACTACTCTGATAATAGGAAGTTATTCTGGAAAGAGGTGCAGAAATGTAGAAGTGAAAGCGGAAAGAAATGTGATGGTGTGGAGGATGTAGGTGGTAGATTATTAACCCAATAGGATGAAGTAAAGACCAAATGAAAAGAGCCTGATGAGTGGGAATAGAGAGAGCAGAGCGGCTGTAAACAAGATTGGTTTGGGGTGTGTGGAGAGAAGGAATGCAGTACCAGGAGACGTGACACTCGCACAGGTGAAGAGTGCTGTCAAGCGGCTAAAAAATGGAAAAGCAGCTGGGGTTTATGAGGTGTATGCAGAGACGCTTAAGCGTAGTGTAAAAAGTGGAATGAAATGCTTGTTGAAGACATGTAAAAAGGCATGGATGAGTGAAACTGTGCCTGCAGAGTGGAAGAAGGCTGTGATTGTACCCCTGTCAAAAAATAAAGGTGAGCAAAGTGAGTGCAAGAATTATCGTGGCATAAGTTTATTGAGTGTGGTAGGGAAGGTATATGGAAGAATTATTATACAGTAAGAAAAATATCAGAATTCCTAGAGAGTGATGAACAGGGTGGCTTACAGTAAGAGTGGCAGAGGATGTGTGGATCAAATATTTGCAGTGAGACAGATTGCACAGTAAGCTTGAGAGAAGGATCATAATGTGTTTACGGCATTCATGGATCTGGAAAAAACATACGACAAAGTAGTCAGAGAAGGATTGTGGAAAGTTTTGCTCATGTACGGTGTGGATGGTAAGCTACTAGGTGCCGTCAAGAATTTTTATGATGGTAGTGAAGTATGTGTAAGGGTCAATAGGCATCTAAGTGAATGGTTCACGATCAATGTGGGCGTGCGACAAGGTTGTATTATGTCCCCATGGTTGTTCAATATATATATGGATGGGATGATGAGAGAAGTAAAAACACGAGCTATGGAGAAAGGAATGGCGTTGGTAATGAACGGTGATGGATGGAAAATCTCAAATTTGCTGTATGCTGATGATGCAGTACTGCTTGCAAGTACCGGACAAGAACTTGGTAGTCAGTGCAGAGTTTTGCTGAGGTCTGTGAGCCTTGTGCCTTGAGAGTAAATGTAGAAAACATTAAAGTGATGGTTATTGAGAGAGAAGTTGACTCCCAGTGTGATGTTACAGTGAATGAAGAGAGACTGGAATTGATGAGAGCGTTCAAATACCTGGGTACAGTGATAGAAAAAATGGGAAAATTTGCAAAAGAAGTTGAAAGTATAGCGTCACAAGGAGTAAAAGTAGCTGGTGCAATGAAGGCTTTGATAGGAAACAGAGGCTTGAGTGTTGCAGCTGCATGAGGCTTACATGATGTGGTGTTAGTTAACATATGGATGTGAGACTATGGTGTGCGATGAAAATGAGAAGTCAAGAGAAAGAGCAGTGGAGATGGGACTGCTGAGGAATGTATGTGGAGTACAGAGGGTGGATAGGATATGAAATAATGTGATTCGTGAAAGATGTGGAGTGAGGAAGTCAGTGGACACCAGAATCGATGAGAGTGCACTGAAATGGTATGGTCATGTGGGGAAAATGGACAAGAATAAAGTGGTGAAAAAGGTATATCTTAGCCAATTTGAAGGAGAGAGGAGGCGAGATAGGCCAAGGAGAAGGTGGAAAGATATGGTGGGTGAGTGTGTGAAGAAAAAAGGTTTGGAAGTCAGTGAGGCTAGGGAACTGAGCGAGCTGGCTGGATGAATGTTGTGAGGAGAAGTGCATGATCAGGGATTTGGCATCCCTTTTTAACGTGGCAGCGTCTGGAATGACTCAATCGGATACGTTTATGTGAAGCTACAGAACGTGGTGAATGTTTTTGGTGTATCCGATAGAGCCAGGATTCCGGGGGATTGAATAATGAGTGAATGGAAGCGTGGCCCACTGGACTGGGCAAATGTGGGCTGTCTGGACATTGCTACTCCTCACCCTGCCCTAGGGTGGGAAAGGATGTCCGTATGATGATGATGGTGATGATGATAGAAAACAGAAATAGAGGTGGGCTGGTTATGTACCAAGAATAAGGGATAACCAGTGGTTTAGGAGACTAACTGACTGGACATCAAGAGATTGAGAACAGCAGAAAAAGGCCAAATAGGAGGTGGAAAGATGAGTTAGAAAAGTTTGCCGGCAAAACGTGGCAAAGATTGGCCCTGTAAAGAAATTTGTGGAGAGGGTTGGGGGAGGCCTTTGTTCAGCAGTGGATTTGCAATAGTTGATAATGATAATAATGATGAGATTTATACTGACACACCTCACACACACACACACACACACACACACACACATATATATATATATATATATATATATATATATATATATATATATATATATATATATATATATATATATATATATATATATATATGAAGCCTCTATGGCACAGTGGTAAAGTGTGCGTTTTCGTACACTGAAGAACGAGGGTTCGCACCCCACCAGGGTAATAAACTTTGGGAGCGTTCTTCTGGCGATGTACTGCTTGGCGGACATAAAGGGGTGCTGTGGTCGAACCAGTGTCGCATACTATAAAGTATGCTTGCACCCAGTCGGCTTGTGCGGGCCAATTACACTTGGTTCACAGACTACACACACATTCAAAGCCACTCCAACACTACAATTACATTTACAAGCACTTCTCATCCTACATACAGTCTCCACCAGACAGCCTAAGCCACTTGGTAGAGATACATTGCCGGTATCGTCCCCACTTCGGTCGGGATAGGCGGGTCCTGCAGTGGACACTCAAACGGCTGATGAGATGAAATTATATATATATATATATACAGGGTGTCCCTGGAGTTATGTCAAAAACTTTGGGAAATGATAGATGAGGGAATTCTAAGGAAAAAATGTTATATGAACATGTGTCCAAATCCCATCCATTACGGAGCTACAGTTACTGATGACCTTGTGGGCGAATTATGAAGGAGACCATTTTCGCCCATAAGGTCATCAGTAATTGTAGCTCCTTAACAGTTGAGATTTGGACACATGTTCATATAAAATTTTTTGCTTAGAATTCCCTCATCTATCATTTCTCAAAGTTTTTGACATAACTCCAGGGACACCCTATATATATATATATATATATATATATATATATATATATATATATATATATATATATATATATATATATATATATATATATATATAAAGAAAGATCCTGCTGCATAAATTCAATTTTCAGGGAGCAAAATTTTGTGAAACTCAACCGAAAGATACTAAGATATCCATGAGTGTGAAACATTACACCGCCAAAGCTGCTATCATTGCATTTTCATCATACTCTGTAATGTGGGAATTGAAATATTTTCCTGTTGTGGCGTCCAGTATCAGTAACTCTTTGTGATTAAGATTTAGTTGGTTGCAATCGATTCAAGCCGAAATTATAAAGATGGGTTATAATGGGATTGATAATTGCACTGAGTCAGATAGGTACTCCTGTACACACTGCTCGCCTTATTGCGGTTGACACACGTTTTCATCCATTATAACACCACGGAATAAGCGGCGACAGCGGTGTTCCAGAGAGGAGATGCTAACCCAGTCCTACGGTATTCGACCTTACCATGATGACGTAAACGCGTTCCACCTTGTTGTTGCCATTTAAAAGTTTGGTCACATTCATTTCCACATGGTGAGGGGCTGGGAGTTGGATGGGTATGTGAATGTAGTGGGTGGGGCTAGTGAGTGGAAGGGCAGGGTGGGTATATAAATAGGTTGGGTAGGTTAGTATATGAATAGGTTTGGTGGGTGTGTTGGGTGAGTGGGTGGCCAGGGTACGTGGGAGGGTCGGAAGATTGTGTGGCAGGAGGGTAAGCTGTTGGTTGGGTGGGTTGGTGAGTCGTGGATCGGGTTGATGGGTGACTGAGTGAGTCGGTGGGTAGAATGGATGGATGGAAAGGCGAGGTTGATGCAGTGGATGGACAGGGTGGGCGAGTTGGGTCGGTCGGGAGGGTGGGTGAGGGTTGTGAGTGTGGAGGGCGGTTTTGGGGGTGCCAGCATTGGTTGAGTGGGTGAGCGGTGTTGGTGGGTGGGACGGGCGGTCTGATGTGAGTGGGATGGTGGGTGGTTGGGTGGCTTGATGGGTGGGTCGGTAGGTTGACTGAGTGGGTGGATAGGGTGGGTGGGTTTAGTTGGTGGACATGGTGGGTGTGGGGCATTGACTTGGTGGGTAGTTTGAACATTGGTTGCTTGGGTGGGGGGACGCATTGGCTGGGCGGTGTGAGTGGGTGGTATGGGTGGGCGTGCTGAGGTGGATGAGTTGGTGAATGGGTGGGTAGTTAGGATAGGTGGGTGGGCAGGGTAGATGCGCTGGATAGAATGTGTTGGTGTGTGGGAGAGGAGGGTGGGTAGATGGGTTGATGGGAAATTGGGGCGGGTAGGTTAATGGGTGAAAAAGCTGGGTGGGTAGGTGTGTAGGGGCAGAGTGGGAGGGTGGGCCTTTGGTAGGAGGGTTAGCATGTGTCATGGGCAGATGGGTGACTTCCATGAGCCTGTCTTGTGTTTAAAAAAAATGTGAAATATACAAGTTGAAAATGTAAAGGTTACTATTTTAACTCCTTCATTTAAGGACAGCGTTTTCCGACTTTTCATAGAAAAATATATAAAACCAACCTGGACGTTGCCGTCATTGGTGATGATACTTCACACACACACACACACACACACACACACACACACACACACACACACACACACACACACACACACACACACACACACACACACACACACACACACACACACACACACACACACACACACACACACACACACACCATCTACTCTAATATGATGGAAATCAATTCGTTAACTACCATCCACTGTAACACTCACGTACCCCACCAGTTCAGCTAACTCACTCCTCCACCCAGCGTTTTGCTGAGTGGGCGAGGCGCGAGGCATGATTAATATTCACTTCAGATTCCTGCAGGATAATTAATGCTGAGGTAATTGGATGCCCTGAGGCAGCGCTGATATGACTCCCACGTCCCCAGCTGTAAGCATGTTTTTATACTGTAAGTGAGCGTCCACACGTGCCCTCGAACATATGTTGACAGCACAGCTGGAAACATGTTTGGTTACATGTATGCAGCAGTATTTGGACAGATGTATGCAAACATGTTTCAATGCAGCTTCGAACACTAGCAGCAGAGGTGAAGGGATAAGTGTGTCCATACCAGGCATCTGAGACCTCATCATGATGTTGCCAACATGATCTGGTCACTGCTGTTCCCAACATGTTTGCAGCGTGTTCGTTATTGTGTTGCTTACATGTTGCCAGCATTTGTTCGGGCACACATGTGGACGCGACCTTACCTTCCAGCAGTATGTTTACTGTAGTCTATTCCTGGTGATGTCGGACAGCTACAAATTGTGTCGACGTTTCTTATATGTCATTACTTCTGTTCCTTAGTCTCGGTGCATTAGAAATGATGAAGTATAGAAGGTGCAGATTGTACAGTATTGCTTGATGTGTTATTACCCACATCCTGCCGAGTGTTCACCTTATTGCCCCCGAGAATATGCTAGCCGAGTAGAAAAATTGGAGCTTCATCAATCTTGGTGTATGGTTGCTGTAGTACGAGAGTTCTTTTTGTACAGACTGCACACAAACACACACACACACACACACACACACACACACACACACACACACACACACACACACACACACACACACACACACACACAGTTTTATTCATGTCACTTCCTCTCACAGCAGAAAGACCTATGCTGTGCACAATAAATCCGTCAAAAAAACAGATCGCTATTACGGAAGTACATAAAAACGGGCCTTCATTTACTCTCATCGCTTTACCATGACGAAAGACACGAAAAATGTGCATAATGTAGCAGTCAGGGATTTTATAAAAACACTATAGTTTGAAATAGACTATGGAGCTTTCTATCTATAGCCAGACACCATAATCCCATAAAGGGTGGCCGTCTATCTGAGTTTGTTGTTTTACGGGGAGGAGCACTAACTCTCCGCCGACCCACTTGTTGACACGGAGAGAGCACGTATTACCGGATTATATGGTTACCACCCACCACTATAAATGGTTTCCTGGCTTACAGGAAACCATTAGGCTCGTCACTCATGTAAAACCACCTGAAAAGGAGTCATAAAATGTGACACAAATAATGGGAGAAATAGGAAAAGAGGAGAGCAGAAGCAGAAAAAGAATCTTAAAGGTGATGGAAGAAGTTATCAGCACAACATGAAGTGAGTGGATGATGGTGAGGAATGATAAGAGAGGATGGGAGACAAAAAGAATGATAGAGGTGAAGGAAGAAGTAGGCAGCACTACATCAAGTGAGTGGATGATGAAAATACGAAGAGAGAAGGACAGACACAGAAAATGAATGATAAAGCTAAAGCAAGAAGTAGGCAGCACTGCATCATCTAAGTGGATTATGGTGAAAAATAGGAAGAGAGGAGGGCAAACATAGAATTGAACGATAAAGGTGAAGGAAAGGTAGGAAATATTGCATCAATTGAGTGGATGGTAGTAACCACCACCTACCACCAACTGTGGGGTTTTAAGTTCCTTAAGTTCCACTGAGAATTTCATTTTGTCTTTCTTATTATATGGGTTTATGTTTTACTTCTGTTTTACTGGAACCTGACGATTTTTGGTCAGCCATTGGTAGTTGTCTTTCAGTGAATGGTTTGGATATACCGTTTCACTAATATTATCATTTTAACCCCCTTTCCTTTCAAGTGTAATTTATTTCTTGCCTGTGGATTTTTTCTAGGCGCTGTTGACCATTTTCCCACCATGAAAACTGCTATGACTATTTGACTACTTAACTTGGTCATAAATAGAGTCACCACACCATATCTAACTCATTATACCTGATAATATCTTGAGATTCACCCTTGCAGAAATTCACACGCTCAGAATCAGATATTCAGATTAACTCTCCTCATCCTTATCCTCCAATGATGAATTAATTCAGATTGCACACACACACACACACACACACACACACACACACACACACACACAGACAAACAGACAAACAGACAGACAGACAGACACACACACACACACACACACACACACACACACACACACACACACACACACACACACTAGACAACTTTAATATTACACACAACATTTCATGTTACTTCTACAGGAATCCTTTTTAGTATACGTAATAACATAGAATGGTATTTTGATGGATTCTTGTACAAAGTAGTATATGACAACAGTAATATACTTTTATACATATTTATTAAAATCAGCAGCTGTCTAATAAGACAGTTATTCCACTTGGTCCGTTTTAGTCTGATTAGAAAAAATTTATATTTCTATCATTATGGACTAATATTTATTTGGCTTCTCTGATACAACAAACCGTTAATTTTAGCTTAATTAAGAACAAAAATGTAGGCGTTTGCAGTCTCAAATAATTTTACGAAATATGTAACTTAAGAACTTGTGAAATATGTTGTGTTCCGTGCAGCTGACAGAACATCAATTCATTGGCAGCAAAGTTGTTACTGTTAGACAACTATAACAGTTTATGCCACTTTTTTTTTTTTTTAAATCAAGGAAAAGTATAAAGTAAAATGTTACAGTGTGTTCAGATATAATGAGAAATATATGGTAAATTAATATTTTAGTGGAAGGAAATGAAACTTTTCTTTATGCATGACGAGTTTGAAGTGTAGATATATATATATATATATATATATATATATATATATATATATATATATATATATATATATATAGTGTGACCTGATATGCTTTTTTTTATGTCAGATAATGTTTCGTAAATCAGATGATTAGCACATGCATATAAAAAATTTTCATTTTAATAGCAACATAAAGTGCGGTTGGAGTTTTTTAGTGAATTAAGAAAATTATTCGACAAGTTTAGCCATAAAAGTGAGCAGTGGGCCTCAAGGAAGTGATTATCTGGACATGATTATAAGCGACCTAATGGTAAATTTTGTGGCTATAATTACGTTCCTATCAACATTTAAGTAATGAAGTGTAAATATTTTTGACAAAATCAACTTTTCAGTAATCTGCTGTAAATACAAAAGGGTATACAGTTTATGAATGTGAGTGTCACCGTTGTCTCTGAGAAATGAGAAGTTTTAGTTTATTTCACTTTAATAAATGCCAACAACAATAATTATCCTTAAGCTAGTGACATAAATTATAGTGAGGGAACTAAAACAAATGATTATTACTGCCCAGGAAAGGAGCACACACACACACACACACACACACACACACACACACACACAAATAAAATGAAATATACTGATGTTAGGTGGGGTGTTTTGGCACCCCAATTTTTTTTAACGTTCATATTTCCCAGTCGGTAGTTCGAATACTTCTCTCCGTTCCAGTACTCTCCTGATTCAGTGAGGGGAGGGAGCGTGTGGATTGATTTAGTCCTGCCTCTTCTGTAGTGAGAGTGAGGGTCACTTCCTCCCTCCCCTGGGGTGTCCAGTCACCCCATCAAACTAACCATTTAGATCGTGTTGTGATATAGATTATTTTCTTATCTTATTTTTGCGTATTGTTTATCATTATACTGATTTAAAAAATCACAAAATGTATTTTCCCGTGCGTGTTTACCTGAGAAATGAGATATGAGTCCATTTGTTATTTGTTTTACTGTTATAGTTTATTGTATTTTATTATTTTAAATTATTAAACAGCACCTACAAGGCATTCAATCTTTTATTTAATGATTGCAGAGAAATGCTGAAGCTGCAGTATGAATATATTTTACATGTTAGTAACAGTACATGTATTTTTATATTGGAGTGTTGTAACACCCCACCAGACTAACCACGTTTGAATACCCCGCAGGACTAACGAAGGGTTAATATACAAATTCCAGACACACAGAAACATAGGCAAATATTGCTCAGAGGCAGTTTCTTGGAATGCAATGGTTTGATAAATCATTGAGTATAACAATGGTCTTCAAAGGCTATGGTGTGTGACCTGTACAGGGTCAGTAGAGGTACTACAAGATAACAAGTAAAAATATGAAACATCAAGGTCTCACATGGAAAAAAAAAAAAAAAAATCTTGGTTGAAGTGCTACTAATGGTAAAAACTAAAATAATAATAGTAATAACAACAATAATAATAATAATTATTATTATATCTATCGCCAGACGCCATTATCCCGAAAGGATGGCTGTTTGACTTTCAGATAGTTGTTTTACGAGGAGGGGCAGTAAACCTTTGCCAACCCACTAACTGACACATAGGTAACATATATGGGTTGGTTATATGGTTATCACAAAGCGTTGTATGGTTTCCTAGCTAACAGGAAACCAATAGGCTTGTCACTCAATGTAATGGCACGTGAAAAGGAAATAAGAAAAGTAAAAAGTGACAGGAAAGATGGGAGAAATAAGAAGAGTGAATGGCAGAAACAGAAAATGAATGATAAAGCTGAAGGAAGATGTAGGCAACATTGGATCAAGTGAGTGGATGATGGTTGCAACATCTACCACCTACTATTAATATAATCATTATATATTATTGTTATAAGATCGTGCAGGAAGAGTGAGAGAAGAGTTATTGACAAATGTGGAAATGTGCATGGAAAAGTTTGGAGGGAATGAGAGAGTGTTTTTGACTGGTGATATGAATGGTAAAATAGGGAATGTGAAGGCGGATGGAATAGTTGGTGAGTAGGGTGTGCCTGCTGAGATTGATGAGAATGGCAGTGCGGTAGTCGACATTTGTGCCGGGGGGGGGGGGGGGTGATAGCCAATACTCTCTTCAGGCACAAAATGATCCACAGGTATACATGGCGAGTGATGAGAAGGGTGGGTGGTGAACTGAATGAAAGGAAGGCAATGATTGATTATGTGTGTGTGGATGAAAGGATGCGAAGATGTGTAATGGATGCAAGAGCTTATAGAGGATGAGGTAGTGGACTTTCTGACCATTACTTGGTGGTGGCCGGAGTCAAGATCCAAGTAAGATGGAGAAATAGAAGAAGGCAGGGACGGGAGGAAGGAGTAGTTGCAAGGAGAGTGGTAAGGTTACAAGAGGATGAGAAAAGGGCAGAATATAAAAGAGAATGGAGGAACGACTGGGTATATATGAATCGGAGCAGATGGGGGACGTGGAAGGTGTGTGCAAGATATTCACAGAAGAAATATGTGCAGCATGTGATGTGGTGTCTGGGGTGAAGAGAAGTCGGTAGGGGGTGCAAGGAACAGCGTGGTGGAATGAAGAGGTGAGACAGGCTGTGGCACAAAAGAAGAAATCATACAATGAATGGATGAGAAATAGGGGCGTGGAAGAAGTTGAGAGGTGGAAGAGAGAGTTATATGTAGAAAGAAAGAGACAGATTGAAAGATTAGTAAAAGAGAGTAAGAAGAGAGTGGATGAGGAATTTGGAAGGAATTTGAGTGTAAAGTGAAGGGACTGTAAGAAAATATTCTGGAAAGAGGTGAAGAGAGTAAGACAGGGTGGCAGTGAAGAGGGAAGTGAAAGATAAAAACGGTAGATTACTAGTGGATCATCATCATCATCATCATCCGGACCTCCATTCCCACCCAAGGGCAGGGTGAGGAGTAGCAATGTCCAGACAGCACAAACTTGCCCATTCCATATATGTCACATTTCCATTCACTTATCATTCAAGCCCCCGGAATCCTGGCTCTACCGGATACACCAAAAAACATTCACCACATTCTGCAGCTTCACACAAACGTATCCAGTTGAGTCAATCCGGACGTTGCCATGCTCACAAGGGGTGCCAAAATCCCCGATCATGCATTTCTCCTCACAACATTTATCTAGCCAGCTCGACCTCCTTTCAGGTCCCTAGTCTCACCAACTTCCAACTTACTAGTGGAGAAGGGAGAAAAAGTGAGCAGATGGAGAGAACATTATAAGGAATTGTTCAACACAGAGAATGGAAGTAATGCGAGTATAAGTGGCTGGGGAATGGCTGGGAGCAGGAGGGAGGTGAGAAGACAGGAAGAAATCAGTAGGATAGAAGTTGTGGAAGCAATGAAGAAAGTCAAACTGGTGGAAAGCCCCAGGAATTGATGGAGTGTGTGGTGAAATGCTGAACATGGGGGAGAGATGGTAGTAGAATGGATGTGGAAGATATGCAGATTGGCCTGGGAGGAAGGTAGAGTCCCGGAGGACTGGAGGTTAGGTATAATTATTCCCTTGTACAAAGGAAAATGGGAAAAAGAACTGTGTGGTAATCAATGGGGCATTTGTTTTCTTAGTGTAATAGGAAAAGTGTATGGAAGGATACTTATTGAAAGAGTTAGGGAAATAACAGAGGAAATAGTTGGAGAAGAAAAGGGAGGCTTTAGGAAGGGAAGAGGTTGTGTAGATCAGATATTCATGCTTAGATCTTTAGTGGAAAAGTTTCTAGAGAAAGGAAAGAAGTTGCATGCGGCCTTCATGGATTTGGGGAAAGCATATGACAGGGTGGATAGACAAGGATTGTGGAAAGTATTAAGAATATAAGGAGTAGATGCGAAGTTGATGAATGCTGTGAAGAGTATGTATGATGGTGCTAAGGTTGCAGTGCGTGTGGATGGGGAACTGAGTGAATTTTTCTCTTTGAAGGTTGGGTTGAAACAGGGATGTGTCATGTCTCCATGGTTGTTCAATCTGTACATGGATGGGGTAATAAAAGAGATACAAGGTATGCTGGAGTGGGCCTAGTGAGAGAGGGTAGTGTTTGGAAACTCCCTGTACTGTTGTTTGAAGATGATACTGTATTGTTAGGTGAAGACGAAGGGGAGCTGCAAGGTTTGGTGGATGAGTTTGGGGGAGTAAGAAACGGAATCTAAAGGTGAATGTAGGGAAGAGTAAAGTGATGGTCTTTGAGAGAGGTGAAGTCAGTGAATGTACAGCGAGGTTGGATGGTGAGGAATTGGAAAATGTGAGTACGTTTAAGTACTTGGGTAGTGTGATGAGTAAGGATGAAAGTTTGGAGGGTGAAGTGCTTGAAAGGGTATAACATGGGAGAAAGGTTGCTCGTTCCTTGAAAGCAGTGTTAAGAAACAGGGAAGTGAGCATGGAAGTGAAAAAAGTTACTGCAGGACAGTACTGTGATACTATCTCTAACGTATGGAAGTGAAGCTTGGACGTTGTTGGAAGGACACAAGTCAAGAGTGAGAGTAATGGAAATGAGTTATTTAAGAGTATTCTGTGGAGTCACGTGGAGAGACAGGCTGACAAATGAGGATATGAAGGAGCATTGTGGTGTGGATGTGGATGAGATAGGAAGTGTTAGGAGGAACACACCGAGGTGGTTTGGCCATGTGAGAGGATGGATAGTGAGAGACTGATGAGGAGAGTGTATGTGAGTGAAGTGGAGAGGGGGGAGAGGGAGGGGGAGGCCGAGGATGAGATGGAGTGATGGAGTGGAGAGGTATATGAAAGAGAGGTGTGTGAATTGGGAGCTGGGCAGTGAAATGGCAGGGGACAGGGGGACGTGGAGGCGATTTGTTTGTGGCCATCCCGTATGGGATTAAGGTGTCTGGCAATAGATAGATAGATAGACAACTTACGAAATAACTATGCTCACAAACAGCAGACATACTGGCAACTCTCACTCGTGCTCTAACCTACCGTAAATATTGGGAAACTTCGAGAAATATCTCGGATACCTAACTGGTAAATCTCGCTTCTTAATACTACCCCTCCCTAGTTCTTTGTCGTCCCGACAGAACTACACAGTATATCCTATACAAACATAAACCTTAGTCCTAATGAAACATCTAAGTATACACATAATAATCCTTCAACTTTTCAGATCTTCTATGTTGCTTCCGACGATGTCCTTGTTCCTCCAAACAGTCCACTTCTTTTGGAAGGTCTTGGTCCTCTTCGTGATTCACATCTTCTCTTGGGGAACTGTCACCATCCTCTTGGACTTCAGCTCCTTGGTCTTCCTCAACATCCTCGGCTGCGGGTGAGCACAGTTCCTTGGAGACGTCACAGCTGGACTGTCCTGGCCCATGGTACTGCCACAGATGGTTCACATGTACAACCTTTGGGAGAGATTTCCTGCCTCTCTGAATCTGATACGCTATGTCCGATAGGCAGTCCAACACGGTGTAAGGCCCGTCCTATGGGTTTTTCAGCTTCGGTGATTGTCCCTTCTTTCACTGAGGATTGTATAACCAAACTTGGTTATACTTGAAGCTTATGTCACATGCCTTGGCATCACACTTGTACTTCATCACCTTTCCTGAAAACTTGAGGGCTCCTCGCACTTGATGATGTACCTCAGTCAGCCTTTCCTGAAGATGCTTCGCATAGTCGGTGGTGTCTGTAGGCAGCTCTTCACCAGGTGGACTTTCCGTTAACAAGTCATTAGGTAAGCGTATCTCACGGCCCAACATCAGTTTTGCAGGGGCATGGCTAGTAGACTCTTGGGATGCAAACCGATATGCTATCAGCAATGCAGGTAACTTCTGGTCCCATTCTGTTTGTCCATTTACACAGTACTTGGCCAGTCCTTGTCCCAGGGTCCAGTTGAATTTTTCCACCATCCCATCCAACTGTGGCCGTAGGGGGGGTCGTCCTGGTCTTCTTGATCCCTAATAATTTGCAGCACTAACGGAACACTGCAAACTCGACGTTTCTATCCTTGTCTGAATGTAGCTCTTGTGGCATCCCAAAACTTCAGAAAAACTGATCAACCAACACCTGAGCAACAGTTGTAGCCTCTTGATCAGGGATAGCATAGGCTTTTGGCCACTTTGTGAAGAAGTCCAATGTGACACATACTGTATATACTGGTTTCCTCTCTCAGTGAGTGTCAAAGGTCCAGCAATGTCCACCACGACTCTTTCCATCGGTGCACCCACTTGATATAGCTGAAGAACGGTGCAACCACGTTTCTTGGGTCTTTTCTTGGCATAACACACATCACAGGCCCAACACCACTCTTCAACATCCTGGCGCATGCCAATCCAGTAGAACCTCTGTTGCAGCTGGCTTAGAATTTTCTTCACTCCCAGGTGCCCACTAGTGATCTGGTTATGGGACTCATCCAAGATCTCGGACCTCATCTTCTTCAGAACCACCAGTTCCCGATACTTGGTGAGGCCATCGACTGTCTCCCACTGACGCTCCAATAGTCTTTTGTTCTGACGAAGCAGATCCCACTGACTCCAGCAGCTCTTGGTTGCAGGGCTTAACATGGAAACTTCTTCCCAAGATGGTCGCACTGTACTCCATTGCAGCCACTCTAGCACTGGTTGTAATTCCGCATCCTCCATCTGCATCTCCTTCAGATCTGCATCTGACACTGGCCCTCTCACAGCAGTATGGCGACATTTCTTGCCAAGATTCCCATTCCTGCTACACTCCTTCCCATCTGTTCTTCCATCTTCTTGCACACTATGAATCAAGGTTCTCCTGCATTTCTTCAGTGGTGGGTCTTCTGCAGCCTTCTTCTTATCATTCTAACCAGTCTGATCCGAAAGTAACTCAAACTGTGCATGGCAAACTTCCCAAGACACTCTACCATCAAATTCCTGAGGTTTTTTATTAATTGGACCCCCATCACAGCCACACATTTCACTGGTTTGGGGCCTAAAAATTGGGGCATCATAATTAAGGCCAGGACCCAAAACCTCTGCATTCCGATCATTCAGCCCTGTAATGCTACCTTCAGATGCCTGGGATCCATCAAGATTCACCATACACTGTCCATTCCTTTCATACGCTCCCTGTACACTAACCTGAGGCTCAGCAGTGCAATATTTTTCTACAGCCCCAATTTTCTCACAAACCATCTCCACATGGTCGAATACATGCTTCAACTGGCTATTTACATGCTGTCTGTGCCCCACCACAATTCCCTCACTAATCTTTTGCTGGTTGTCTACATGCTGTCTGCACTCTGTCACTATTCCCTTGCTAATCTTCAGTTGGTTGTCTACATGCTTCACCTGGTCGTCCAGATGCTGTCTGAACTCCATCACGATATTGTTTACCTCATACTTCTGTTGCTCTAGCTTGGCATCTACTTCCTCCTTCATATCCCCCATGAATGCATCTAGCTGTCCTTGCACCCTCGATTGTAATTCCCTCTGTTACTCCTCTGATGCCTCTTGAAGCTGTTCATATCATTCTTTCTGTTCTTCACTCTGTGCCTGCAATTGTTCTTTGACTTCATTCCTGAGCTTTTTCTTGTCCTCACTTTGTGCTTGTAATTGTTCTTTTTGTTCTTCATGTTGTGCCTCTAGTTGTTCACTCTGTGCCTGTATTAGCTTCACGATTGTCCTCCTCCTGCTCAGCTCAAGACCTTGTTTTTTCACCTCTTGCTTCCATGTCGAAGGTTTGACTCACTGCAGCACTTAATCCACACTCCTGACACCAGTGTTATGTCCTCACCCCACACTCCCACAGACTCCAACAGCAGTAGTTTAGTACAGGATGGACGTTGCCCAGTGAGTTGTTCTTCCTATAGTCAGCCTTTAGGTGTACAGTACACAAGATCAGCTGAGGCGAAAATAAACACTGGCTCCTTAGTGTTCACTGTCTTTATTTTCCAAGTATTTCCACTTAATGCCTTCTAACTTCACTCTTCTCACAAGCTCTGGAGCTATACACACTTTACTAACTGCTATTACACTTAATGTTTAACAACATTTCAAAGTTATTACACTTAATACATTACAACACTTCACCGTTATTACAAGTTCTGATGATATACAAACTTCAAAAAACACTTCACTGTTTTCATAAGTCCCGAAAATATTCTCCACTGACAGTAATTACACTTAATGCTTACCAGCAACTCTTGACTGACGTCTGAGTCAAATCAGACAGAACTTCACTCAGACTGAACTGAAAACCAACTGAGCTTGTAATAGTCTCTACCCCATTCTTATATAAACCTGCATTACTCTCGAAACTTCGTGTATACTCTCGACCAGCAACAGTTGCCCGTCGAGAGTATATATGCTAAAGATGTCTAACATTACATAACACTAAATCATTTACCATACAAACTTAAATTACATAATTTAACAAGCAATCACATAAATAAAACATTATAAAGAAAAAGAGCAAAAAAAAATAATGTACAACTTACGAAATAACTATGCTCACAAACAACAGACAGACTGGCAACTCTGACTCGTACCTGAACCTTCGGTAAATATCGGGAAACGTCGAGAAAAATCTTGGCTACCTAACTGGCAAATCTCGCTTCTTAACAATACAGATTTCCAATTTTTTTTCATTTGGTGCAACTTCTCTGTGTATATCAGCGACACCGAATTTGTAGAAAAATAGCAGCAATGGATTCATCACTCCTTACAACCAATAATCGGAGGTATTACATGACCGAGTGTGAATTTTAGTGGCTAAGCTATATACGCTATTTTTTTTGTTGCACACGTTTAGCTTACGTGGAATGTTTAGAATGTTTGTTGATTCTGACTTAGCAGGCTTCTACGTAGCCTAGGTTTCCTGAAAAAATAAGCTTTTTCACATATTATTCCCTGTGTATGCATAGTGCTCCTGGGCTGTCAAAATCCTTCAGAATTTCTTGTCCATTCTCTCTTTCTCTCTACCTGCTCGTATAACTCTCTTCCGTGTCTCAACTTCCTCCATGCCTTTACTTCCTATCTACTCCTCACTACCGTATATGCTTTCTTCTTTTTGCGCCAAAGGTTGCCTCACCTCTTCATTCCACCATGCTGTTCTTTTCATCCCTTTCGTCTTCACTTCACGCCACACACCACCTCACAAGCTGCACCGATTTCATCTTTGAATATCTTGCATACACCTTCCACCTCCTCTATCTGCTCCATATCATATTTACCCAATCCCTCCTCCGTTTCTTTCTTATATTCTGCATTTTCTCCATCCTCCTGCAACCTTCTTATGCTCCTTGTATGGACTACTTCCCCCTCTCCTTCCCTCCTTCTATTCCTCCACTGCACTTGAACCTTGACTCTCACCACTACCAAATGGTGGTCAGAAAGTCCACTCATCAAACCTCTGTATGGTCTTGCATCCATCACAGACCTTATCCTGTCATCAACACACATACGTAATCAATCATTGCCTTCCATTCATTCAGTTCACCACCAACCCATCTAATCACTCGCCAGGGATACATGTGGATCATTTTGTGCCTAATGAGAGTGTTGGTTATCACCAGCCCCCTCCCTCCACAAATGTCGACTAGAACACTGCCATTCTCATCCACTTCTGCAGGCACACCCCACTCCCCAACTACTCTATCCACCTTCATATTCTTTAATTTTTCATTCATATCTCCAATCAAAAACACTCTCTCATTCCTTTTCCATGCACATTTCCACATTTGACCACAACTCTTCTGTCACTCTGATTGCACGATTATGTGTTGGTGAATACATACACACAATTGCCCTCATTTGTAATCCTACGTTCAACCTTATCCACACAGTGCTTGAACCAACTGATGCATCCTCTCTTGTATTTTCCTTCCACCTTTTGCACACAACAATACATACTCACTCTTTTGCCCTCCCATTCTGTGCATATACCCCATCCATACTCTCACTCTCTTAAACTCTCGGCCATAGCCATTTACTCTCAGTTAATCCACATATGTCCACTTTTGCATCCTCAATCACCTGGACAATCTCTCACTCCTTTGCCTCATCATTCCCACCCCTTACATTCCATGTGGCAATCCATACCATGTCCTTTGTCCGGTCCTAGGTCGTCACCTGTTGGTCTGTCCTGATCTGAGTCTTCTTATTAGTATTTTTAGTTACTTGCTTTCCGGGGAGGGGCACATACCCTCCATCAACCCACTTGTTGACACATAGGGAACTTGCGTTGGTTGGTTGTATGGATACCACCCAGCGTATTTAATGAATTCCTGGCGGTTACTCAATGTACCGTTACCGTGTAATAGAGTACCAATACACTGAGTGGATGATGGGCGTCCCCACCGACCACAATAATATCCACATAATATCCAAAGAAACAATTTGACCACATTTCACACAAATGTATATTTCTTTTACAGTACTTTCATTCTTGGTTCAGTATTAATATGAGGAAAAGTATTTGTTGTATCTGTAAATTAATTCCAAAAAGGATACAACTTACCAGTTAATAATGCTGAATTTGCTGATCACAAAGGAAAAAAAAAAAGTGTTTTCTTTATCGAGTGAAAATAACAGGGTATAGCATGAAGATGCCCCACATTTTTACTCAGTGAGGGTGAATGAGAATGTGTAACAAGTCCTCTTCTGGGGTGAATGAATACATAGATTAGGGTTGCTTAGCAACATATAATAATGCTATAATATACAAAAAATAAAAAATAAAATAATGTATAAAAATCCCTTATTTTCTGGCTACTTATCGAAAGAGACTTCCACTTACTGAAACATTACACTCGTTCTTTTGTTACAAATATTTGTAGTTTCTTTCACTTTTTCCTTAACTTTTCCTGTCCCCTTCCCTCCCACCAACTCCCATCAACACACATACACACACACACACACACACACACACACACACACACACACACACACACACAAGTGTTATTCCTTCCACCCTCCCTTCCTTCCATCCGCAGCTACCATCGGCTCCTTTCCCAGAATAACTCCCTCCCGGCCAGCCATACGATGAACTAATGATCCTTGACTCAACTGTCACCAATCCATCATACACTGCCTACACCTCTCCTGCCTTATCCTGTTTTGGTCCACCTCATCTTGCTTTGCCCTCACGTCTTGGCCACTTTACACTGGCCTTGTGTACAATACCTCACTCTGGCTTGACCAATTTTTCCTTCCTTGCCTCGTGCTCACCTGCCTCTCTCATCCACACTCTACCTTGACCTCACGTGTATCATCACACCGTGACCTCACCTGTATCACCATGTCTTCACTCCATGTGTATCACCATGACTTAACCTTACGTGTATAATGCATCGACCTCGTGTGTATCATCCTGTCATGACCTCTCTTGTATCATCATGCTTTGACCTCACGTTTATTACCATGTCTTGATCTCACTTGTATCGCCATGACTTAATCTCACGTGTATCACAATGCATTGACCTCACGTGTGTCACATTGCCTAGACCTCTCATACATAACCATGTCTTGGGCTCTCATGTTATCATTATGTCTTGACCTCACATGTATCACCATGCCTTGACCTCACGTGTATCATTGAACCTCTCAAGTGTATCACGATGTCTTGACCTCACGTGTGCCGCCATGTCTTGACCCCACGTGTATCACCATTTTTTAACCCCACTTGTATGACCTAGTCTCATGCCCATCATCCTTTCTTGGCCACCTCACGCTAACCTGACACCTCACCCTGCTTGGAGGCCGCCTTCCACTCCTCGGCTGCCTCTGCCACGAACCAGACCCCTGCCTTCCCCTCACTGACTATAACCACTCGGTCACACCTCACCCGTTTCACCCTTACACAGTACGACACCATCAATCGTGTTTTCAGTTGCACCACAGGGTAGTAAATAGAGAATAATTTTGAGGACTGTTAAATAAATCTGGGCGTGAATTACTTCATTGTATTTTATCAATCACCTTAAGTGGAAAATGTGAGGGCAGACAATGCCTCGGAAATATTTTATTGCAATGGGCGGAAATGCTCGGCTGGTGGTGATTTCCATGAAAATTTAGTTCTGACCACTTTTCATTACTCGTTTCATAAAGCATTGACTTTGTTATAAACTACTAAGGCAATAGTGTTTACTAAGACTATTATTCACAAGGATGATCGTGAGAGTACAGTGTGCATTGAAGAGCAGCTGGCAACACTGACTGACAGTGGCGAAAGGACATACAAAAATTATTTTAAAAACAGAGAATAATAAAGAAAATTGATTTTTGGGGGAAAAAAGACTGTAGTCACTCTCTTCTATAGTCCATCATCCTTCTTTCGAGGGGTTTGATGGGAGTTGAAGGATTGGAAGGGAGTTGAGAGACTGTTTTTGTTGTTATTAATCATAGTACTCTTGGCCAAGCAGATCCATCTACATCAGGTAAACAAATGCACCTTAGTTCCTTATATCCTTGATGTGCTGTCTGTCTTAAATGTGGTTTGCGCTGTGTGGTGCTCCATTATGAGTTTTATGTGGTGGGGAGTCAAATCTGCAAAAGGGTGAAGTTGCCACGGAGCATTAAGGATACTATCTATCTATTTACCTAGGCTGCTTCCCCCAAGGAAAGGGAGGATACACCTGGGAAAAAAAAATCGAGAAAGCTGATTTTTTTTTTTTTTTTCAGGAAAGCTGCATAGAAGTCTCCTAAGTCAAAATCAACAAGCATTCTAAACATTCCGCGTAAGCTAACCGTGTGGGACGAAAAATTAATCAAGATGGCCACCATCAGCATGGGGCATGAATATAGCTTAGTGACTAAAATTCACACTTGGTCATGTAATACCAACTTTTATGGGCTTTAAGGAGTGATAAAACCATTTCTGCTATTATTCTAACATTTTTATGTCACTGATATACAAAGAACGTGCACCAAACGCAAAAAAATCGCAAATCTGTAATGATAATTTTCCTATGAACTTATAAACCAGAGTTTACTTCATCAGATGTTTTTATTTTTCAGGTAGGATACAGATTGAAATTTAGAGGCAGAGGTTCATAGATGTATAGAAGGCAGCGTAAATGGAACATGATGGCAGCACAAAAACATTGTGATATTTGTTATTTTTGGGATAAGTCAATCACCTCTGACAGAAGTACTGTTACAGAAAGAGGCCTACCTCGCATAATGAACGTTAGTGCTGATCTGAGGGACGAACCTGATGAAAAGCTATATTCTAAAAGCGTTGCTAGTTCCGACTCATAAACGGTGCAAAGAATCACGTCATGCCATTATACATAAGATGTCCTGCCACAAACTATTCCTGTTTGTGAATTACTGGAGGCTTTCTGTGGTCTATATTCTCAGATAGTTGACCACCACACAGACCTCCGGGAATACACAAATGCGTGTGCTAGCAGACACATTCTCACCTTTCGGAATTACCAAATCACACCATTTACCAATTGCCTACAGAGGTGAATATCACGATAGGCTGATCTGCATTGATACTGGAGTCGTGGCATCTATTTGTGTAAAGGAAGATTGTGCAGTCAAATCAGGTGATGAAGCGCGCATGTACCACTGACCTGAACTACGCTGATGTTAGGCTCAAAAGGAGTGACAAGGTTATACCTACTGTACTGCCACTGTCCGTGGCAAAAACATTTAGGTCAACCCCCAGACTACCTTCATGCGTGTCATATGTGTGATAAAAAAACAATTAGATATGGAGAACCACCTAAAACGTGAGCTCATCAAACAACCGCATGCACAGTATGACAAGGGTACGATGCCCCAAAACAACAAAAGTGGTCTTGCCAAGGTGCTGAATGCTCCAGTAATCCCAAAATCCACTGAAGCTCTTAAGAACCCGTACTATATGGTGGATGGAGGACAGTTGCTGCAAATGTGACATGGCCTGTGGAATGCACGAATAGTGATGTATGTGGCAGCCATGTGAATCACGTTATCAATAACTATGGCAAAGAATGCACTGTCTGCTTTGATGGCTACAGAAATCTTACCCTGTTAACCAAGTTAGCTGAATAGAACCGCTGCACTGATCCAAATGTCTCTGCAGACATTATGTTGAATCTCATTACATCGGTCACGAGTAGTCAACGCTCCATCCTAACAAATGGTAACAGGTCACGGATAATCAGTTGGCTGAAGGACCAGCTTACATTTGAAGGTGTTGCTTGCTGACCAAGTCAGGCTGATGCTGACTACTTAATAAATAGCACAGCATTAGCATTTGCTGGGAATATCAGACGACCTGTCGTATTTGAGGCAAAGGATGCAGATCTGCTTGTCATGTTGGTTGATAGGGCCACAAATGACATTATTTACATGCAGTATGCAAGAAACAGTGTTAATGGCATACACAGCATCCAGCAGGCATACACAGCATCCAGCAGGACTCTTCTGTATATCTATGTGTTCCTCATGTAATGGCCAATCTTGTGCTAATTTATGCCCACCTGATGGAGAAGATACTGACTCTTCCATCTATAACTGTGACCATAACTAGTCATGATACTAATAATGTTTTATTTATTAATAATTCAATAGCAGCAAAAGTAAGTGGTGGTTGTTGACTTTAACTCGTCACGTCCCGACCACTTTCGCACCTCTGACACCCCCCAGTCCTGATCATTCATTCATTCATCGCCAGACGCCATGTATCCCAGACAGGGTGGCCAAGGGCTTAGAGTTAATTGTTTTACAGGGAGGGGCACTAATCCTCCACCAACCCCACTTCACGTAGGGATGCCAACAGCATCTGGTGTTCCCAGGCGGTCACCCATCCAAGTACTAACCAGACCCAACGTTGCTTAACTTCGCTGATTGGACGGGAAGCGGTGTACTCAACGTGGTATGGCCGTTGGCACTTTTGGAAAATTTTTTTTTTTGCTAAAACTTCCTCTTATGTTGAGAAACAAAGGAAAATCACAAAGAAAGTGCTTACCGTGGTCCGCAACTGGTCAGAACAGGTGAGGTCCCCTGCGCCAGGTATCGTATTCTATCATAGAGGTGTGAGACGCTCACGTTTTCTATGGTAGGTAATTTCGGGAGAAACAACAAACAACACCTCTACATGTATTGAATTTGAACTAATAAACAATAAGAATAACAATATAATGAATTTCAATGACATATATATGAAAAATAAGCATTGTACCTTCGCACGAGCATAGCGAGATTGATCCGATTGGTAAAACGCTATGTGCTAAGTTTCTTGTTTCAGTCAACATATCATTTTTTCTACTTCTATACTACTGTTTCAATGCCATTTTACCATTTTGCACTGTATGTAAATGTTTTCAGCTGTTTTCATTCATTACGATGACATGTAGCATAAGTATAGTGCACACATGCATACTGAGTGCACTCGCTACGACTCGTATTTCAACATACAGCATTGTTTTATCACTTTCATAATATTTTCTTCTTTACATTGAACCTTTCCTCCACCACTATAAACGTTTTCAATTATTTATATTCATTACGAAGGCATTTAGCGAAATGCTAGCGCATAATCTCGTAGCAAGCACACTCTCTAACACTCGTGTTTCCACTTTTACTTTATTTCTTCAATCCCAATATACTTTACCACTTACATTACACCCATTTACACCCTATTCTGCACTATATATATTTACTGACATTATTTATTATAGTAAGCGTCAGAATATCGCATGAAAATACTCTTGCAATGAATGTTTCGACCAACATAATACTCATACACTTACATACTAATATTCCACTTATATTACACCCGTGTTCACTTGTAGACTCCTATTTACATATTTACGGGCCTTATTTATGCCACTGAGCGTCTGAATATCGCATCAAAATACCCTCGCAAGGTATGTTTCCACTTAGATAATATTCATACACTTACATAATAATTTTCCACTTATATTACACCCGTTTGCACTTCCATACTACTATTTACAGATCTACTGGCCTTATAATTACACTGAGAGTCTGTTTGTCGCATTTATTTCAGAGTATCAGCGTCCTATCGCATTCACACCTTATCAGAAGTGCAGGAGAGTGTGAAACTCACTGAAACATGGGTGAATGCAGAGACCCACGTCACACTGAACACACTCATAGCGGGTGTCCTTTCTCTGAGTGGTGGGTCTCACGCGGGAATTGCTACACACGTGACACCTGCGTTGGGGCCTAGGTCTATTTGCTTGGGGAGGTATGGGGGTGGGGAAATGGTGGGCGGATAATCTCAGGGGAGGGTGGGCACCTGGGGCTGTGCGGGTGAGGTGTTGGGGCCTTTCAACTGCATATCTTGCAACAATCTCTCG
This sequence comes from Coenobita brevimanus, assembly GCF_032717465.1. Taxonomy (NCBI): domain Eukaryota; kingdom Metazoa; phylum Arthropoda; class Malacostraca; order Decapoda; family Coenobitidae; genus Coenobita; species Coenobita brevimanus. The sequence continues at coordinate 24,595,292 of NC_136999.1, read as the reverse complement.
TGTCAGCTCCCTCACTAACCCTTCAAAAGTTTTCTGAACTCCTGTTGTCATGGCGTGAAGGTGGTGGCAATTCAGGGCAGTAATGTCAAGCAGGTGAAAGAATAGTTTTTTGTACCACTTCATCGTGGTCCTGGCACACTCGACAGTGGATATCATGGAGTCTGACTGGTCCACCAGGCACATGTTGATATCATAATCAAGCACACACTCAGGTTTCCATACGTGGCGCCTGTTCTCGCTCCGATAATCTACCGACTCTGTACAGTGCATCAAGGGGCGGTGAACCGTGGACAAGAGGCGGACTTCTCTATTGTGGTTCCACACTGTTGCAAGGATATTGTTTGCCTGGAAGAAGACAACCTCATTCCTGTCAGGTTTCCGCCCCATCTTGACCATGTGACACCGGTTTACCTTGATGGTCCCACATATCCCCGTGTCATGCCTGTGTAGATATCGAGCGAGAAGAGGGCTAATGTACCAATTGTCAAGGTAAAGGACGTGACCACGATGAAGATAGTCTTCTATCATTGTCTTTAACACTGTTCCCGACAGACTAATACTCCGATCTTCTATTATGTCTGTCTGTGCACCGGTATACAAGACTATGTCTTGCACATACCCAGTCCTGCAGTCACACATAACAAAGATCTTGAACCCAAAACGGTGCCTTTTGCTGGGTATGTACTGCCGAAATGAAATATTGCCTCTCCACAACACGAGACTCTCGTCTATGACGAGGTCTCTATAGGGATAAAATGAGGAACGGAATGTCTGCCTTAGGTGATCAAAAACCAACCTAATTCGCCTCATCTTATCTGTCATTAGCATTTGCAGGATCATCAGCATCATAGAAATGGAGGCGGCTTAGAATTTGCTGAAACCGATTACAGCTCATTACTTGGCCAAATATTGGTGTAAGCATAATAGGGTCCCTTGTCCAGTATGCAGAAATTCGGTTCTTTCGTACAATACCCATCAAAAGTACCAAGGCCAAAAACAAAAACATTTCTGCAAGGGAGACTGGGTAATCATAGAGGACAGAATGCCTGCTCCTTGTGCCCTGTCTTTCACTTTCACGCCTCTGGCTGTTAGTGAACCAGTTTGTTTGATCCACTATATCCTCCACAAAAACCTCACTGAAGAAAAGGTAGAAAAAGTTCAGCCTGGTTGAGTTAGGGTGAATACCGGGAGCAAAGCATCCAGCACGCGCCTGCTCAGTGAATTGGTGAATGAGGGGAGTAAAATCACTCTCATCCTCCCAATTCCAAGACACAAAATCCTCATCCCGATCGTTCCCATCCTCGCCTTCATCAGGGTGGGGAGGAGATGATGGTGGGGGAGGTTGGGGAGGAGGAGTGGGTAGGGCTTCCCAACTCGCACTCCTCTACCCTCTGCCTTTACCCTTCCTCTTTCCCTTACCCTTACGGCCTTGGGGAACATCAGGGGGCTGTGAGGACGAAGCCCGGGAATATTGGGGATCATAAGATGTGCTGGGGAGTGGCTCCTCCTCACCTCCCTGCTCCATCACCACACCACGTGATTCACCACCCACCCTCACTGCCCCAAGTGATAAGCCCCGCCTCCTCACACCACCACGTACTCACTCCCACCACTGTCACTTTCCACACTCCTCCCAACACTTTCCCTTTCACTCTCCACTCCCTCAACGCCACTTCTGCCATCCCCAAACAAAACACTAGGCCCATACCTGTTAGAACGATGTGGTGTACGCTCTGGGCCGAGATGAGTAATAACCTCACGGCCGTACCACGTAGCAGCACGTCCCATGGCTATGTCCTCGTCCTCGTCCTCGTCCTCGAAATCGGGCTCCATGTCACTTAGGGGCTGGTTAGAGGATCTAGCACGTTGTTTTTGTACAGCCTGACCCTCTCCTGCAGCATGATAAGTTATGTAGCGCCGCTTCCTGGGGGACGGGACTTCCTCATCACTGCTGCTGCTTTCCACATCCTCTGGTTGGACATAATCTTTGTCCATCTCCTTGTCATCAAGTGGCGAATCACTATCCCCAGTAAAGGCATCCAGGGCGGCTTGAATTTCCTCCTCTGAGAGACCTCTATGCGCCATGTCTGAGCAGGACCATTGCTAACAGGTGAGTGACTGAGCTGCAGGTGAGCGTGGGCCGCGCGGGGTCGCCGAGTGTTCCCGCCTGATGGCAGGTAGGGGAAGGTTGTGCAATGCTACGTACCAAAAATCTCACGCGAATTTTGAAAATTGTGGAAATTATGCCACTTGCAATTGCAAAACGTACCAGTACGTCGACGGGACTGGCAAATGCAAAATGTTGCAATGTATCCATACGTTGAGGTTAAATGTGTTGAGTTTACCATGTTATTCAAAACAGTACATTACCTTGATCGTATCTTGAACATACGTCAATAATTCATTTAATAATGGTAAAAATATTATCCATATACATAAAAACTCTTAAAAAGAGGTACTGCATAACCATCTGTGACTTCTGGTTTTAAAGCTAAATATGCACCCAATGCCGTTGGCGGCCATCATGGATTTTCGTCCCATACAGCCAACTCATGTGAAATGTTTAGAATGTTTGTGGATTTCCACTTAGCATGCGTCCAAGAAGTTTTCCTTAAAAAATCAGCTTTCTCAAATTTTTTCCTGGTTTCTTTCGAATTTGAGCTAATGTTCCCGGCCTAACGTGTTGTCTGTAATTCCACCCAACCCGAATAGAAGCTAGTAGTATCTTAGTTGGATTGGGTGATGTCCTGCTCAAAGCTTAGCCAGTTGAACTCGATCAGCTCTGTTCGAGTATACCTCTGGTGGGTGAATTTTGGTAGTGGGGACTTGAAGTGTAGTGTTCTGATCGAGGTCTTAATCTGCTCTGGGCCTGGTATGAATATATAGGTGTTTTTTCATTGTTAATGGTTGATTGTCTGGAGGTGGGTTGTTGTGGAGGGTGTTCTGGCAATGTCTGTGCAGTGACTTTTATGTGCCTTGGTGTTCTGTGTGGCTGTTAAGGAATGACGGTGGTGTTGTATGTTTGCACTGGCTGTCGCACAGGTCTGTATGCCTCACATATCAAGATATTCTCTGAGCGGGCTCTCTGACAGGGAGGATTTTAGTTTCAATGTGTAAGTGAGCTGTGAAGGTGAATGTGGTGCAATTTGTGATAATGCATACGACGTACTTCTGTAGCGTCTGTAGGATGTTATAATAGATGTTTGATAGGATGGACGCCCATTCTGGGGAGGCACAGAACATCGCTGATATATTCTTTTGCAGAGTAGGGACAGTGTTTCTATTCGTTGTCTAAAGTTTGTTCTTGTAAGTGCTCTCATCGTGTTGAATCTGGAGATGCACCGCCTTTTTTGCATAACTGGTTACATTGGTGCAATCGAATGAAGGAATCTCTCTCCAGCATTTTCAAAGACGGTTAGGTGAAAAGACACGAAAATAAAAGTAAAAATATAGATTTATGACGAGATTGTGGTAAAGAGATCCTGTAAATAAAATAATACTGACAAATAAATACAAATAATAGGGGATGGTAACTTTACTCTTCTAAGGGACCTGTGTCCAGTCCACATCCGTACTGAGTTGGTAATCCTGACATCACTGGTACCAATCCCTGTTTAATTGTGGAAGATAATTTAAGTAGTAAATTTGTGTAGGTACCCGTTTCAGTACTCTGCCACAAATACTCTGACATTCCTTTAAAAACACTTTTACTATTGGCAGTGCATCGTATAGTATAAGCTTCCATATTGTCATTTACCTGTAGTACCGTGCTTCAGTCATTTGAGGGGTGGGAGGCAGTTACATTATCTATTGGCTTGCAGTCAAAACACAGAAATCTGGTCTTCTTACCAGGCAGTCACATAACACCAAGTCAAAGATCTTCTTTCCAGGGGAAGAAACTTTAAAAATCAATATACTACAACAGCGTCATGCGTAGTTCATTATCACTGTAGTACAACACATCTCAGTAATAGAAAAACAGATCTCATGTGGCAAGGTTTGTCTTACTCATAAATGCAACATTTTTTTATATACTTTTCCTTCCATCTGTGACTAACCTCTAAGTTTTCCTGCTTTTTCCTATCTTGTTTTACACAGTATTATTTCTTTTATTTCAGTGTTGTATTGACGATGTTAATATACGTACAGTACATTATATTATTTCAACCTGACATTTCTCCCTTCTCCGGTCATCTTTTCATGCCACATACCTTGAAATAGGTATCCTTACGTTTAAAACGTTCTTTTTCTCGAGTTATCAGTTCTTCATACACTCTTTCATCAAAAGATTTCTTCCCATTCATCCTTATTCTCTCTCTGCTACATCGTTATATCTTGATCTCACTTACTGTATATTCTCCAAATAACTATTGTATCCCTTAATCATCTCGTGAGAGTTTTCATTTTTCATTTCCGTTTCATAACTTAATATTTATTCGTCAGTGTTCACTTCAGATTATTTTCTACATTCTCCCTCATCCATCCCCCACTCTGCCTCCTTCTTCACACCCTCCCAGTAGCCAAGGAAAACGTAGACCCCCATTACTCTCCTGAGATGCAGGACCAATTAGCCAGCCTTAAAATAACTGGCTTATTAACGCCAGCATCCAGCCCGTTACATAAAGACCCAAATACATCAATACTGCCATGCAGATTTTGATGTTATTTTTATGGTGGTTCTTCTGCCTGACTGCCAATAATCATGATGTTTTCCGCCATTAACCCTTCCACATTTATGACATCTAATATTACACTTGCTACAACCAAATGATTGTATGCACCTCATGACAGACCCTTCGTACTGACGAGGTTATCTAGTCTCAGTAGTGTGTTTTTTTACAAATACCTTTTAAATCCGTTGGTATAGTCTCGTCCCGCCCACAGTCTTAATTTTTCTGACGGCCCTACTGCTGCCATACCCCACCTCTTCCATCAGGTCAGGCCCACAAACTAGTGCCTCAACATCTGACACAACCTCGCCCCTCATTTTTTTGTGACTGACTCTGGACACATGCTTCACAGCCTGCTCCCAAAACCCAGTAGTCCTCCTATATGCCATACATCTCCACATGTCAGCAAGTCCAGAGTACCAGTCCAAGTATCTAGAGTATAACCAGGCAGTAAGTTATATATCTGTAGGTGTAATATGCATGATTTTTTTCCATTAACATGCTGACATAAAAAAAGAAGCAAGAGCAACAAAATTCCAACGCTTTCCTGTGTTCATAACTTAAGGCTACACTCGGAAGCACAAGGGAAGTTCGTGTTTATTTAAAAGAGGTACAAGGTAGGGTAGTGGATGTTGGAGTGGCCCTGGTGAGAGAGGATAATGTTTGGAAACTCCCTGTACTGTTGTTTGCAGATGATACTATGTTGTTGAGTGAAGACGAAGGGGAGCTGCAAGGCTTGGTGGATGAGTTTGGGAGAGTGTGTAAGAAATGGAATCTAAAGGTGAATGTAGGGAAGAGTAAAGTGATGGTCTTTGAGAGAGGTGAAGTCAGTGAATGTACAGCGAGGTTGGATGGTGAGGAATTGGAAAATGTGAGTACGTTTAAGTACTTGGGTAGTGTGATGAGTAAGGATGGAGGTTTGGAGGGTGAAGTGCGTGAAAGGGTACAGCAGGGAAGAAAGGTTGCTGGTTCTTTGAAATCAGTGATAAGAAACAGGGAAGTGAGCATGGAAGTGAAAAACTTACTACAATACAGTATTGTGATACCAACTCTAACGTACGGAAGGGAAGCTTGGACGTTGCTGAAGGACACAAGTCAAGAGTGAGAGCAGTGGAAATGAGTTATTTAAGAGGAGCCTGTGGAGTCACATGGAGAGACAGGCTGACGAATGAGGATATAAAGGAGCGTTGTGGTGTGCATGTGGATGTGATAGGAAACGTTATGAGGAACACACTGAGGTGGTTTGGCCATGTGGAGAGGATGGAGGGTGAAAGACTGACGAAGTGAGTGTATATGAGTGAGGTGGAGGGGGGAAGAGGGAGGGGGAGGCCGAGGATGAGATGGAGGGCTGGGGTGGAGAGGTATATGAGAGAGGGGTGTGTGAGTTGGGAGCAGGGCAGTGAGATGGCGGGGGACAGGGCGACTTGGAGGCGATTTGTTTGTGGCCACCCCAAACGGGATTGAGGCGTCTGGCAATAGATAGATTGATAGAGAACTACTCTGTATACCCCGTCTTTACAAAGAGACAGTACTGCTAGATATATTGAAGCTGTATTGCGCAAGTCTTGAAGACAAATGATCCATGAGGACGAGAGACACCTGTCTTAGCAAGTTTATGACGGGAAAAATGAGACAGACGCAGTGCAGCATGGAGTTCGTTAGCCGTTCACTCCTAGGCGTCTTGCTGATGGAATATATCACTATCTGGCGTGATGGTATACCTAAATAGACGGTTTCCATTTCCTTACATAAGTAAGGTCTTTCCTAAACTCAGACTATTCGTCATACGGTAGCTTGGATAAAACTAAGAAGATATCACCACATGATGAGGAAGTATGGGATGAGGGAGGAGGAATGGATAAATGGATAGGGTGTGTAGCAATGTGTGGAAGTGAGACAGTAATTCGACACATTAATATGCACAGCAGACATCGTTTGACTTAATAATCAAAGGAATGTCAGTAAAGAACATAATTTTCTTTATAAATTGCACCATATTCCTCTGACCTTAATTCGCATTCTGTTTCATTATCGTCTTTAAAATTACCGTCTACTTTCAGTGAACTGCGATACAGATTTCAACAAGATTCCAGAGTTGCAAGGTTCTTGATGACGAACGTGATAAGTAAATATTGAATATTTGGAGCCTTCCCTCTCGGCCGCACAATTCGCCTATCAGTTATAAAATGAGATCAAAATAAGAGCAGCTGCTGATGCTTTGTGTTATTTCCACCGCCAACAGTGCTTAAACAATACCCGAATGACCGACAGGCTTAAAGTCAGATGAGCAGTTTCCCTGAGGTATACAGTACAACAAGACATGTTACTCAGAAAGTGCAATACCTGAGTGCTCACCAAATGGTCTAAGGGCCGAGCATTTGACTTTGCCCTGCGAGCTTGACTCTTGATTCAGTACTCTCGAAATCGAATCCCTTCACCCATACTTTACTCTGAAACCCCCCATAAAGTTGGGTCTAAATAAGAAATCATGTGGCCCTAACATTTGACCTTTCCCTGTGGGCTTGACATGTAATTGATTGTTTGCAAAATATAAATAATTTTTCATATTACCCTGAGTTTTTCCACAAAGTATCGTTTAGGTCGAATAAAAACTGTTTGAGTTTTCCTTGCCATGTTACCTACACCTTTGGCCTATTCTGAATTATGTATTTATATGGGACACCCCTTTTGGCAAACCCTCACCCTTTCATTATTTTTGGTGCAACTCAGATCAAAAGAGTTTCAATTAGTTTGTGCGAACAAATTCACACAGGTCAAACGATGACCCTACAGTTTGACTGTTTTCAGCTGACTCACGTCTTCATGCCCTTGCCCCAAACATCGTGCGAGCTTTGGACCGAACTGGGTAAAAAACGTTCAGAGTTAATATTGGTGTCAAACTTTGTCCTATACTTCTCAAAAACATCTAGTCAATCCTTTACCCAACCCTCAAACTTTCCTCCATTTGGTTAAATCGGATGAAAAGCTTTGGAATCATTTGTTCACACACACACACACACACACACACACACACACACACACACACACACACACACACACACACGAGTGAAACGTAATACCCGCTCATGTGCAGGCATTATTACTCTGAATACCTTTTAGAGCGAAATTGCATATGCACAACATAAGAAGTCCTTTCCATTTGACCACACTGTAGACTCTTTCACTCCAGAACAGTCACGTATGTCAAGAAAATAAATAACTCTACAAGCACACGGCCGGGTGGCAGCAGGAACCTACACCTGAAACATTTTGAATCACATGATCTGCAGGCCATAACAAACATCAGCAGGTACTTATTTGCACACTGTAGCATTCCCAGGTTTGTGAAGTTTGGAACATTTATCACAAGGCTTTAACCAATTTAGGACCTAATACAACTTTCTTCGTTCATCCGCATAACACTGTTCACTATACCATCCTGTAAAAAAAGGCCTCATTCACAACAAACTAACACCCTACAGTCCCATAGCTCCTTCGCAACACAGATTTAGAATACTACACTGAAAAAAAAGAAAAAAAAAATACTGATTAATCACACAATACATGCATCTGATGGCATCAACTCCATGACACCGGCAAAATGCATGCTTTTCACAGAAAGAGATATTAGTAAAGCCTTCGAAGCCTTCCCTCTGACGTTATTACACGAATATGGAGAAAACAGCAAACGCTGGCTTGCTTATTCTATATTTGGTAGACAAGCTCATGTTACTTTTCAGAGCAAGTCATAATGAACACGTGCTTTCCCTAATGGAATTTCACAGGGCTCCATTCTTTCACCCACACACTTCAGCCTTTACATGCATGATATTACCACCCCTCAATAGTCTCAAAGTATTGACTTATATGCAAATAACATGATTATAACAACCACACACAACATTGTAGACAAAGTCTGCTCGCGGCACAGGACAATCTCAACACACTGCAGACTTGGGTGGAGAAAAACAGACTAACAAATGCCCCAGCCAAGTCCATCACCACAATCATCACTAGCAGTAAACATGAACACAAACATTTCCTTCAAATCACACTTACCAAAATATGTATGCCTTATACCCACTCAACTACTATGCCTGCGGTAAATTTTGACACCAGACTCACCTTCAAGGACCACATATGACATTAAGAAGTGGTGCACCCGACTCAATGCACTGAAGGTAATTAAAGATCCATTTGTAGGCAACAAAATGACACACTCATCTAACTCAACAAGCAATACATTACTTCAGTGATGTCTTGTGCTTCCCAGGCATTGTCTCCCATCCTATCTAACTCACTACAACAAACTGCAAATCATACAAAACAAACCTTATGCATCACCACTGGCTGCACCAAAACCAGTCCCACAGCTCACTTACACTCTGAAACTAAAGTATTTCCCTTTAGAGACCACCTTCACATAAGAGGCACGCAGTTCTATGCAGCAGTCTGCCAGTACACTGCACCCCTGTCGTTATATGCAAAAGACAACACACATAAAGACATAGAACAATAATTACAACACAGACATTATATACCCTCTACAGCATTATTCCAACTCCAGACATTGTAACACTGGCAGTGATGAAACACCTTCATACTTATTTCACTGGCAGAGCAATACAGTACCTTGATCAAAATACTATACTATAACCCCCCCTCCCATATCCAGCCATCAGACAGCTTAGATAGGTAAAATATACCTCAAGTACCTACGCTGAGATCAGGACGTCACCAAGCCTTGCTCAGCTACCAGCTTAGATTTGTTTGGATGAAATCACAGATGACATGTCCTGCCTGTAAAATGTGCTTACACAGTATATCGCACATAATGGAGCTCTGCACAGCACTATGAGGCAGATGCAATATGAACGTCAAAGGGGCAGTTACCTATGGCCGAAAGGTCTGCATGATCAGATGGACAATAATAATAACAACACACACACACACACACACACACACACACACACACACACACACACACACACACACACACACACACACACACAGATGTAAGCAAGTAATGCTGAATGAAATATTCATAACTTTACAGCTACACACTGACTTACACGAAAGTCGATACACCGGTGTTTACCTTATCTAGATCCCAGACCCCTTGGTCTAGCTTTGCCCTCCTGGTAGTAGACACTAATGAACGACGAAGCTCATGACGTCACACTTAAAGCCCCATTACAAGGGCAGTGCTGAATGCCAGTAATGAATGACTAAACCCCTGAACTCAAATTTAAATCAGTCGTGCTGAAAAACGTTCACTAATAATTTTAGGGTGAATGGTAGACACAGAGACGACCAGTATAGGTTATGCACCCGAACTTGCAGCGATGCATGGGTAATTTTATTTGCTTATTTTTGTCATGGGTGAACAACTTAACGACAGGGAAAAAGGAGTGAATAAGACTGGTTTAATTTAAGTTTAATGTTTCAGGGAGAGTTCAATCCATTTTAAGGAAAACAGTACATTGATACTTCGTGAACAGAAAAAGTAAATTCCATATTACCCATTGTGAAGTGCTGGGGACTTATTCTAAGCATCTTATGGATTCAAATCACTGCATAAACTACTGGACTTTTGGCCAAACACACCAGATGCCAACCCAGAACGTTTTCGTGCTTAATGCTTGTCCGTAAACGTGATGCAGCGTTAATAAAATTATATGTTACGAGAAATATTGTGACTGTCACAGTGCCATTTCAGAAAGGATGGTGAATCACTCATTAACTGCGATAGTCATCCAAGCTTTAAACGTAACAAGTTATAAAACTTTAAAAGATGGAGGAGTTGCACAAAGCTGCAGGGATTTTTACGAACATTCTTGCTGCAGGCGTATTAGAAATTTAAAACTACGTGAAATAATATTCTTTAACCATAGTACTTTTCTGAAAACGCATGTCATTTTTCTGTGCTTTATTCGACTCATAAAGTTTAATGTGCATAAAGAATAAGGATATGTATAGATAGATAAATCGATAAAGGGAGATATAAAAGAGTGCAATTTAGGTAGGCTACATTACGAAGCAACAATTCTCACGAAAAACAGAGATGGCTGGATGAACGGATAGATGGATGGATGGACGGATGAAGTATATACTCGTATGTTCAGCATGAAGAAATGCACCTTGCGTTGACACCAGACGGTTGATGAAATGGTCTGTATCCTGCTGATATTATGAAGCCTGGTAGAGCTGATAATATCGAAGGTTTGACGATTACTGAGTGAGTGGATTAGATGACCCATTTTACTGGGTCCTGCCTTCGATATCCTCTTACTTCAGTGCCTTCCGATTCCCATTTCTAAATTCTACGCTCCTTTTATTAGTGCGAGGAAGAGCTAGAATGATAATACTGAAAATACCGTATATATGTGTTCAGAGCTACACAGTATGAAAGACAGTGGAATGCAGAGAAGGCATCAAAGCATTTAAACTGAACTAGAGTGATACTTTGTTAATCACGAACAGGACAGGACAAGACGAGAGGAGAAGACGGTAAAAGAGGAAGGGTGTAGAAAACAAGACATTAAGCATTTTGTATGACGAGAGATAAAATATGAAGACACGCCAGAAAGATATGAGAGCCGAGCCGGTCAGGGGAACGTTACTGAACCTGAATAGGACAAATAACATGGAAGTATAACGGAGAGGGAGGCAAGGGAAGGACAGAACATGACAAACGTGCAAGAATTAGAACATAAAATATGCATAATATCGAAATGACATAGGTAGAGCAGGGGAGAACCAGATAGTAATGAAACCACATATGTACAATGTCCACGGCAAAGGAGGGGTACTGGAGTGAAAAAAAAAAAAAATGGAAACAACAATCTGCTCAATAATATTCACTCAGTACACTGGTCTGCATCACTCATGCTGACTAGCAGCTCATACCAGATTAACGGTATTTCTGGCATACTGATTCCGAAAATCAAAATCATTTTCAGCTACAACGTCAAATTTTCCCACAAAATGCTGAATGCTGTCATTGAAATGGTCTCACTGTAATACAATGCTGAGGTAGATGAATATAAAATGCCGTTTCATGCTGTGACCTCAATATTTCGGATGCAACCGTGTACATGCGGTATTTACTGTATGCCTTTGTCAGTCCGAGAAGCGGGGACTTGACGCGCCTCCGGTTGATATAATTCAACAGCCAACGACAGAACGCCTGGTAGGGAGGGGTTAGTTGTCTACAGAACGCCTGGTAGGGAGGGGTTAGTTGTCTACAGAACGCCTGGTAGGGAGGGGTTAGTTGTCTACAGAACGCCTGGTAGGGAGGGGTTAGTTGTCTACAGAACGCCTGGTAGGGAGGGGTTAGTTGTCTACAGAACGCCCAGTAAGGAGGGGTTAGTTGTGGGTTGGATGACTGTGGCGTCGGTGCCGTTCTAATCGGTCGAGCAAGCTATTGCTTCATTTATACTGATTGTTTTGCAGAAGACAATGGTTTCCTATAGAAAATGTAAAACCGATCCTGATGTGTTTTGCTATATCTGTGGATCTTTTGCCACCCCAAAAGAGTGCACAAAAATCACAGAGTTCATTTGCAAAGCATATCACACTTACTTTGGTGTTCATCTTGCTGACCACGAGAAACCATGGGCCTCCCATAAGGTGTGCAGAACATGTGTTGAGAACCTCAGGCAATGGACAAAATCTTAGAGGAAGAGTCTTAGTTTTGGAGTTCCGATGGTATGACAGGAACCCCAAAACCACCTGACTCATTGCTATATTTGCACGTCAGTGTGTCTGGTTTCAACTCGAAGACGAAAACCTGCATTGAGTATCCCAATCTTCCCTCAGCATTGTGGCCTGTTCCTCACTCAGATGAAGTCCCTGTGCCTACTTTCACCACTTTGGATGTCGCAAGTTAGGATGAAAGTTCAACGCCTGAACTATCTTACATTAATGACAATGAACATATTGCCTCAAGCAGCGATATCAAGAGTACGAGGTCATTCACGCAGGCTGAGCTGAACGATTTGGCAAGGGATCTTAATCTGCCAAAGTCATCTGTGGAATTATTGGTGTCAAGGCCAAAGGATAAGAACATGTTGGCACCTGGAAAAAACATCAAATACCGCAACCGGGAGGCAGATTTACTGCAGTACTTCACAAAGGAAAATGGTTTTGTTTATTGTAATGATATTAAAGGGCTGATTGAGAAGATGGGATGTGAATACGCGCCAGATGAATGGAGGCTCTTTACTGACGGTTCAGAGAGAAGTTTGAAATGTGTATTACTGCACAACGACAACAAACTTGCCTACTTTCCTATCGGTCATTCAGTCAACTTGAAACAAAAATACGACACAATTAAACTGGTTCTTGAAAAAATGAAATACAATGATCACAACTTGATGGTGTGCGGTGACTTGAAGGTGCTATCGATGGTTTTAGAGCAGTAGGGAGGATACACCAAGTTTCCTTGCTCTCTATGTCTCTGGGACAGCCTTGAGAAGAAGGAACATTGATACGGAAGGAATGCTATCCAGAGAACAGAGAACAGTTGGAGAGAACATCAAAATGTACAGGTAGTTCAACCTCAGAAGGTTCTGTTGCCCCCATTACATATAAAATTAGGTCTGATGAAAAAAATTTGCAAAAGCTCTCGATAAGGAAGGCGCATGCTTCCAATACCTTTCTTTGAAGGTCTCCACACTTTTGGATGAAAAGCTCAAGGGGGGAATATTCGACGGCCCACAAATAAGGTTACTCATGAAGGATGAGGAATTCGTGAAATTCATGACACCGTGTGAAAAAAAACTGCTGGACTATATTTGCCAACGTAGTTTCTAATTTTCTTGGAAACGAGAAAACAGAAAACTATGAATTCATCGTGGAAACTCTCTTGACATCGATGAGAGATGGGGCAAACATAAGCATGAAAGTGCATTTTTTGCAGTCACATGACCTTTTTCCCAGAGAATCTAGGCACAACCAGTGAAGAACAAGGTGAAAGGATTCACCAGGACATCAAGACGATGGAGCACAGGTATCAAGGGAGATGGAATGCCAACTTACTGGCAGACTACTGCTGGTGCTTGGAGCGTGACTGTTCGGACACTGAATACGCTAGGAAATCTAAAAGAAGGAAATTCCAGCCTTAGATCCACTGCCAGTGCTAATCATCTGTCTTGCATATCACATTTAGGCATTTTTGTGGTAGCCTTTCAAATGAATTGTCATTACAGTGCCGTTTAATGCCGGCCGTATTCTTTTTATTGCATAAAGCTATGTGTTTTGTGAAAAAAATTTGATGTTCTACATAATTTTTGACAGGATATTCGAATCAGCACTCTCGAATTGTATGAAAAAAGCATGAATCATAAAATCTGTTTTTTTTTTTTTCAAAATATATACCAGTGAATAATCTAAGGAGGGTACAGGCACAGTAGGCAAGAACTCCATAAAACAGTGAGACGCAAGTGACGTGTAACGTATGGTATCCTTAATGAGCCAAGGGTAATGCTGGAAAAGGAATTATAAGATACTAGCAGGGGTACCCGGCATTGCCGGGCCAAAAAGGCGAATACGCTAATCCTATTTGTTCTAGTTCAATCTTTCTCTCTACTCCAGAATGACCATATACACACGGTCAAAAAAGTATCGGACAGGAGACGTACGATGATATCTGAAATAATCAATATAGTTTGTGTAGTACTTGGAATATTAATTGATTATCATCTGAATGTGCATCCGGTAAAAATATCAACAATAAATTGTCATATGAAACCTATCACTGACATACTTATGTATGCATGTTTGACAACAAATGGAGAAAAATCATCAAACATTTCTAGAGTCCATTGTCTGTAGCATCAAATTGTTTCGGGCCAGATGTGCACCGTTTTTTTTTTTTTTTTTTTTTTTTTTTTTTCTTAATCGTGTGTACCCCTTATGTTTCTGAAGAGAGATTATAAGAGGTACAGGAACTTTCTGTTTCAGCTTTTGCGGACTAACGCTCAGTATTTGTACGCACTTGTTTACTGTTACTGGTGACCTCAGATGACTTAGGAGGTCAACCTCACAGCCTATGTCCGAACTGGAGGTCATGTGAGTGTTCTTGCCAAAAAATAGGCTGCAGGAATACCCAGCGATGCCTGGGCCAAAAAGGTGAAAACTCTAACGATGACCTCAAATGACCCATATTTGACTTTAGAACCCCCTAAAACCATCCTTTGGTCGCCCTGATTCAGAATATATATGGGTCTGGAAGTCTATGGCCCTTGGTTTGGGCGTGATTGAAAGACAAACAAACAAACAAACAATGCGGCTTTTTTATTTAGGTATATCATAAACTGTGTACATTATCGACAATATGGGACAGATAATACAGAGGCAAGATTGTAGAAAATAAAACACTGTATCTGTAGCATCATCAATTGCTCTCCATAGTCCTTTAAAAAACACTACTGTACTCAGAGTTGTGGAAAATATTGCCAGCGAATTAAGCAGAGATTCCATTAATGAAAGAGCACAATGAAAAAATAATATGTAGAACACCACAATAATGTCCAAAGACAATTTTGATAAAGAAAAACTCCCACGGTCATGGCCTACTAGAAGCCGAGCTATAAAGAGACTTTGAAGCCAAGGTCATTAATCTTGTGCATTTCACCTTAGGTTATCACAATTTATATGTCCACCAAGTTTAGTGGCTTAGCTTTTAATCTTTCACATAAAATTAGGTGACATCCCGATGAGTCCTGTTTTTTTTTTTTTACCCCAGGCGATGTCAAAGAATAATCAACAGATTGGAACCATACTCCTTTCCCCGCTACGCCCGCCTTAAGGCTATACTGTAAAAAAATTTCAGCTTCCTAGCTGAAGTGGTTCTTGAGAGAGCGTGACTGACTCACTATTACTATGTTGCGGATAATATCAGGAGATCCAGTAGACAGAGTGCCATCATATACAGTATGGCCAAAAGAAGTGGACATCTGTCCGACTGCAATGACCAAGTCCGAAGCCTCTAGGCCAGATAGCCTTTGAAATATCGCAATTTTAAAATGAACAAGAAAATAATAATGATTACAAGAATAATGAAACTTCTCACAGAGAGGTGGAAAGTTTTAATTATCCATACAACAACAAGACGCGGTGTCAAGGCACAACAAACAAGTCCCCGACAATCATTTTAGGGCTGACGAATAAACACAACTGGATATAAAGTCAAAGAAGTCACATCAGATTTGGAATAAATCGGGTGTTACAGTTACTGTTCCATTGTCCTTTCATTACATTACAACAACTGATTTATTCAAGTGATGTTCGGATAAAGTGTTGGATAAAATCAGGCGGATTATTTAGTTTAAACTGATTCCCAGCACAGATGAATCACAGCTTTGTTGTTACTGTTAACCACTGAAAAATGCAACAAAAGTGAAGCTATAGCAGAGGTAAATAAAACCATTTGCAAGTAGCCAAAATAATTTTGTAAAAAAATTTCATGATCAGAAGTAGTTATTGTACAACATCTTTCTCCCACGAAGTTCAGAAATCAACGCTCAAGTTTTGTAATACCATCTGGATGAGATCAGAGTAAAAATTATGGATTATGGATCCTCAGGTCTGAAGGGAGTGAGCTCTGAATATAATGCTTAAGTAGAAAGCATAGCATTATAGTGAGTCTCATTTGATGGAACTGGGTCTCTGCCACAGCTTGAATACTAAATCGTGGTTATACAGTATACGACTCAGTGGACCTTAATTATGAGATAAGGGTGAATCTTCTTGGTTACTAGTCAAAAAAAAAAAAAAATCCAGTCTGACAACACTTTGTCATTAACTGAGCTGAAAGGGGTTACGGGTCTTCGTCATGACAAATCAAATATGCCGCAATAAGGAAGGGCAGAACCAACAACGTGACAAAAGGGTTCGGTTATGTAAGCTTGATACAGCCGGAATGGAGCACCTTTTCACGCTAATGAGCGAGCGAGTTTTCTGATTCCTTTTTGGAATTTTAGTTCCTGCTTTTCATATCTTTTATAGCTTCAGAGTTATAGCAGAAAAACGTATTTGGGTTAATAATTTTTGTATTAAAAAAATTGATATCTTCGACACAATTGGTCAGCCATTGTTGTTGACAAAATCTTAACGTCAGAACAGCTGACACATGTAAAAAACGAATCGCGTGCAGAATATAATTCCACGATAAGTCGAACAGACATTTCGAAACCCAACTGAAACACACAAAATCTTAAAAAAAAAAAAAAAATCCTTGATGCATATTGCAGTGTTACCCTACAATAATGGTTTGTGAATCGAAAATACGAAACTGAACTGGTACACCTATCAACTAGTGAAAAAAAAAAAAAAAACTGCTCTAGCTTTATTAGATAAAAAGTAATTAGCCTAGTTGAAATATGATTGTCGGGTAGTGCCAGGCCCCTTATTGTATTTTTTTACTCTTACATTGAAACTAATCTTTGCTCGCACCTTTCGCTCTCTCGCTCATTATACATGCAGAACCATGTTACCCTCTGTGAGATGTTGGAGACTGAACCTTGGCTACCATAATCCACAGTATACATTGGTAGGTGAGTACCATGTGCCCATGGATGCAGTGCTTGATCGAAAAACATCCTGCCTTATCTTCGAATTTGAATCTGTACAGTGGCATCTCGGACCATTAAGCCACAAAACTTCTGATGCTGGTGTAGAGAGAGAAATATCAAGATCATAATGATGGATCTGGATTACATAATTGTTCTGCTCATATTGTTGTCACCTTCTGAGCATCATTATCATCATATCATCAACAAGATTCAGAACAAATCCTAAATAAAGTCAGTATCACAGTTGTATTTCCGGGTAGTGAACATCCAACGCCTGAACTTGATTGCTCGTCTCCTAGAATGGGTACAGAGGAACTGCTGACCGGTACTGAACATTAGCGTTTAGTAGCAGTCAGTCTTCCCATGCAATATATTAGGCAGCACCGGCCACATTAAGAGCAGTTATGATGATAACGACGATGATGATGCACTTAAGATTTAGAGGAAGATAGGTTGGACAGAGCAAAGAGAAGGAGAAGAAGAAGACAATGGCGATAACGATGACGATGACCATGTCGACGAACAAGATTGCGACGGCGACAGTGATGGCGACGACGACGATGATGGCGACGACGACAAAGATGATGACGACGACAACGACGACGGAGATGAAGACGGCTACGATGACGGCGAACGACGATGATGACAACGACGACGACGATGATGCCAATGAACCACGCCAATGACGACGACGGGAACGAGGATGACGACGAAGATTTCGATGATGACCCCGACGATGATGACCATGACGTCGACGAGGAGGAGGAGGATAATGATGATGGTGACACATTTAATATTTACATACTGAAAGGTGAGAGAATAAGTGTAAAGTTACCAGACTGACGTGCAACCATCCGGGTCATAAAATGGGACTTCTTATAAGTCTGTGGGAGTGGAACACATCGCGTTCAAATCTAGTTAGTGACAGACGGACAGGACCACTGTGAGAAGCTTTGATATCTAAGGGCTTATGAAAGACTATATTCTCGACGATTTATTGGCTCTTTAGAACATCCTTCATAGTATGTTTATTTCTATATACATCACGTTAACATTCTCCTGCATTCTGTTTAAGCAGTCTATGACAATTTAAAGGTAGTGTTACCAGAAAAGAGAATAATAAAGCCAAAAGTGCAACATAAAAAGTAAAGGAAGTGTGAAAAAGCTTTATATGGCTCCAGAATAGAACATAAAAAAAACTTATTGAGGCGCAACACGCAAAATAAATGATAGAGGAAGTGCTATAAAACTTCCTATGTCATAACAATAGGAAGGCAAATCTGTGTCCGGGATGAGGTTGTTATAGCAGGGGCTGTCGGAAATGTGAAATTGCCGTGCTGGATTCCGCATTCCCTGACTGACAAAAAGTTGTACGTTCGAAAAAGTATGTTAATTGCCAAACTAATGTCAATTGTTGAAACTATGCAGCTTAATTCCAACACGACAGGAACAAAAACGATTACAAAATCTTTTTTAATTAGATTTTTGAAAATAGAGAGCTGACCTGGTTGCATTCAAATTGATCAAAGTCAGCGCAATACGTCCACTATTTCTCGGCTCGGCATCCATATTAATGGTAGAGTGTTTCAGAATAATTTTGTGATGTCAGTGAAAATGGCCTCGTGGCGATGCTGAGAGTGTCCCTACAGTAGCCTACTACATTCTTGTTGTTACAGCGTCAGACTCGGCTGGGCGTGAACACAATGAACCGAAGGCTGAAGTTAGCTTTCTCCGGCAGTCTGCCATCCTCCTTTCAGATGAGAGGGAGGGAGGGACTTGATAATTATCGTGTCTGTAACCGAGTAGCAGAGCCACCCGGCTATATCGATGCCACCACGTGAAGGAGTCGCTCTCCATCACCACGCTGTTCTTGCTTCAACGAGATGAAATTATGCATCTTTGGGAGTAACTGTTCTGGAGAGACGAGTAGCAGAATGCACTAACCCCTTCAGCACTATGACATCTTTTAACATTTTGCTCATCCGTAGGTTAGGTACATTTTACTATGTTGGTGTCATAGCACTTGTAAGTAGTGAAGGAGATAACGGAAGCTTTCCTCATTGTCACTACTTTTCGTACGCTTGCCATTCTCCTCTCCACAGCTTTCAGTTCTCATCCCTTCTTCCATGTAGCTGCGGCTGTTGCCCTTTCGTTATTCAATCACTCGTTTGCAGGGTTCTTACTTTGTTGAGATAATTCCCTTTTTTGCTCGCAGTAGCTGTCACTTTAGTTTTCTATGTATTCTCGTGCGTCTCCAACTTTTTCACATCCAATCCACACTCATTACTCTGGTTCATCATCCTTACCTTCACACACCACCAGGTTATGTGCTCCTGCTAGCATTTGTCTGTTTTTTGTTTTTCTTACACCAATCTCTACACCACCCGGCAACAGAATATATGAAGTATGGTTTTTATTACCTGCATATGCCATCTCTAGTAACTTTTTTTTTTTTTTTTTTTTTTTTAATAAGATCATGCCCTGGTCTGTGAAGTCAATTCCTTGAAGTCAAACAATCCTTCTATAGGTTAGCACCAGACATTACAGATTTATTATGTGACTTTTTAGATCGTTCCCTTAGAACGAAGAGGTCTCCAGCACACAAATAGAGAATGTACACACCGTCACAAGTCAGGCCTGCAGTCCTAACGGACTCAGGACCGAATCCCGGCTAGGGCAGGGAACAGGTTAAGGATTTGAATTTCATAAAAGCAGACTTTACTGATCTACCAGAGGACTCGCCGACATGTCGTAAAAATACCCCCGCTAATACCAGTACACCAGTCCTGTATGAGACAGCCCTAGCATGTATTCAATATGGATGGTGGGTGTTAGAGCCGAAGTGGTGACATGTGGAGGTGTAGGAGGACTACTGGGCTTGGGATAGGTCACTGCCCCCGAGAGATAGGCCCTAAAGCCTTTGCCCAGAGTCGGACACGTTAAAAAAAAAAAAAAAAAAAAAACTTTTGGTCGCTAATACAGTACCGAACAAATAATTATGAAATACGACCAGGCTCTTTCATTCACAAAAGTCTATCTATCTATCTATCGCCAGACGCCTCAATCCTGTTCGGGGTGGCCACAAACAAATCGCCTCCAAGTCGCCCTGTCCCCCGCCATTTCACTGCCCTGCTCCCAACTCACACCCCCCTCTCTCATATACCTCTCCACCCCATCCCTCCATCTCATCCTCGGCCTCCCCCTCCCTCTTCCCCCCTCCACCTCATTCACATACACTCTCTTCCTCAGTCTTTCACCTTCCATCCTCCCCACACGGCCAAACCACCTCAGTGTATTCCTCCTAACGTTTCCTATCACATTCACATCCACACCACAACGCTCCTTTATATTCTCATTTGTCAGCCTGTCTCTCCATGTGACTCCACAGACTCCTCTTAAATAACTCATTTCCACTGTTCTCACTCTTGACTTATGTCCTTCCAGCAACGTCCAAGCTTCACTTCCATACGTTAGAGTTGTTATCACAATACTGTCATGTAGTAACTTTTTCACTTCCATGCTTACTTCCCTGTTTCTTATCACTGCTTTCAAGGAAACAGCAATCTTTCTTCCCTGCTGTACCCTATCAAGCACTTTACCCTCCAAACCTCCATCCTTACTCATCACACTACCCAAGTACTTAAATATAATCACATTTTCCAATTCCTCACCATCCAACCTCGCTGTACATTCACTGACTTCACTCCTCTCAAAGACCATCACTTTACTCTTCCCTACTTTCACCTTTAGATTCCGTTTCATACACACTCTCCCAAACTCATCCACCAAGCCTTGCAGCTGTCCGTCGTCTTCATTCAACAACACAGTATCATCTGCAAACAACAGTACAGGGAGTTTCCAACCACTACCCTCTCTCACGAGGGCCACTACAGCATCCACTATCCTACCTCTTTTATTACCCCATCCATGTACAGATTGAACAACCATGGAGACATGACGCATCCCTGTTTCAACCCAACCGTCAAAGAGAAAAATTCACTCGGTTCACCATCCACACGCATTGCAACCTTAGCACCATCATACATACTCTTCACAGCATTCAACAACTTCTCATCTACTCCATATATTCTTAATACTTTCCACAATCCTTGTCTATCCACCCTGTCATATGCTTTCTCCAAATCCATGAAAGCCGCATACTACTTCTTTCCCTTCTCTAGAAACTTTTCCACTAAAGATCTAAGAATGAATATCTGATCTACACAACCTCATGACTTCACGAAAGTCATGATGGTATTAGCAAGGGTGTTTTTATTTTTTGATAATTTTTATGAAAGAATTGCGAAAAATTATTAAAAAAAGAAAACTGACATCCCCGAACTATACCCAGGAACTGATGGGAGTGACGCCGTATTAAGGAAAATCACGGTCTAGGTTCCAGTGGCAACTTAAGTACGATCTTTCTTCTCTGTTATGCAGCATACATGTTGCATATCTTCTAAGTAGAACATCTTCGCCTGGCGGTTGCTAGAAACAATGTCAAGGTTAATGGGGCTTACTTTCCAGAGGACTCCTCATACATGGCTTAAGCATGACTAGTGGAAGCAAACAAAAAAGAAAGTCAATAACTAAAAAATGTAAATAAAAAAGATGTGGTCATACTGAAAGGATATATATATATATATATATATATATATATATATATATATATATATATATATATATATATATATATATATATATATATATATATATATATATATATATATATATATATAAACAGAGACCAAACTAAAAGGATTAGGGAAAGTTTTTGACTCCTTCCTTACAATGTCTCTTAAACAGAATAACAGCCTTTCATGCAGACATCACGCCACTGAACGGAGTGGTGAGGCAACATTCAAACCCTTCATTCTGGGAGTCACTCAGACTTTTAAGTAATCATAGTTAAGTTTCAAGAATTAATCATTAGAAGATGTCACAGAATTGCAAGAATTAATATTGCTGTCCTGTATGCAAATTCTCTCTCTCTCTCTCTCTCTCTCTCTCTCTCTCTCTCTCCGTTTGGCGGTAGCGTATTGATTTCAACCAACAAAAGGAGACTGAAGGTATTTGTTGCATGCAAGCCCATACAATTATAGGTCCGGTACCTACTTTTTAATATTCTGGACTACGGCAGCCTAACCATTTTCCCCTTCACCAGGAAATGTTTTGTTGTTTTGTACGAAGGGAGAATTAAGGTGGAGTGACATGAATGCCGGAAGCGTGAGGGGATAAGGCAAGGGTAAGAGGAAAGCATGAATGTGGTTCAGACAAGAGAGAGAGAGTGTGTGATGGATATAATAATACGGTGAGGGGAGAGGTGAATTTGTCAGGGTAAGGTGAGAAAGCAGAGAAGGTCACACAAGGGGAGGATTGGAAAACAAATATCTATTTGAAAAGCACGGGTTAGCAAACTTCTGAATGCTTACAGTTTTTTTTTTTTTTTTTTTTGCAACACCATTGTAAATGGAGTTATTCGATTACAGTATCACCTTTCACATTTGCTGTTTCACATTTGCAGTATTTGTGATGATCCAAAAACAATGACATCACCATTTGTTAAGTACCAGAGGTTTCCATCAGACCGAGACATTAAGCTTTAGTTCACAGATCAAGTACCATAAATATAAACATAAACTTAATCACTAGTTCCCCTAGTACACATGCTTTCTACCAGTGCCCAGGATGCAGGAAACTAAATACTGGTTTCGGTGCAATACTGATAATATGCAAGACCTCAATACTTTCTTTGAAGAAAAAGAAATGAATTCAATGGTGGAAACCTGCGAAAAGAAAAAAAAATGTCCTTTTCAGGAAAATTAAAAAAAAAAAAAGTCAAAGTCAAGGCTTGGACCTCACGTCCATTTTTAATCACATGTTACGGAACTAAGCAAATATCATAGTTTATCCTCTTACCAAGAATACTGATTACAGAAGTGGAATGTGGTTTTATCGATTGAAAAAAAAAATACTACACGTAAGATGAATAAACAAGCATAAGCATATTAATTTTTTCCCTGGTAAAGGTAGCCAAACCTAGTCTCAGTTGGACTAAGGTTGCCTAATCACGAACTCCTGCACCTCCAAGTGGGCAATATGGGATTGGTTGATACTGGTACCCATACCTTACTTTTTTTCCTCTCGTCCTTCTTGTTTCTTCGTTTTTTTTTTTTTTTTTAATATAGGTATTTCATACTCCATTTCCCTCTTGTTCATATCCACCATCTATCTCTAATCTCCTTTTCATCATACTCCATTTCTCTCTTACTTATATCCACCATCTCTCAAGTCACCCGTTAACGTCATACTCCATTTCCCTCATACTCATATCCACCATGTATCTCTAATCATCAATTGACATGATACCCCATTTCTATCCCCTGCCCATATCCACCATCTATCACTAATCTTCCTTTAACCCGCGGCGCCCCGTCGACGTACTTCCACGTCCTCATGTTATGTCACTGCCAATCCAGTTGACGTACTTCAACGTCCTGGAATTGCAAGGTTCATAATTTCCACAATTTTCAAAATTCGCGCGAGATTTTCGAATCGCCCACGTACCCAAGCCTCCCCTACCTGCCCTCAGGCGGGCAGCGTCCCAGACCCCGCGTGACCTGCGCTCGCCCTTGTCTCGGTCACTCACCTGTTACCAGTGACCCAGGTCATACATGGCGCGTAAAGGTCTCTCAGACGACGAAATACAATCCGCCCTGGATGCCTTCACTGGAGATAGTGATTCTCCACTTGATGATGATGTGGTGGATCGAGATTATGTGCAGCCTGAGGAGGAAATAACAAGCAGTGATGAGGAGGTCCCTTCGCCCCAGAAAAAGCGGTATGTCACGTATCGTAAGGCAAGGGAAGGCCAGCCTGCACCCAAAACACCTGCATGGACCTCTCTCCATCCCCTGGAGAGAGATTCTGATGAGGACGAGGATGAGGACGATGACGATGACGGCGGCTTAGGACATGATGTTGCCTCATGGTTGGGGAAGGAAAAAATCTCACCCCGAGGATCAGAAGGTGGGGCGAGAAGGCAAATAAAGTATGGCCTAGTGTTTTGTCTGGGGAAGGCGAAAGTGGTGTG
The DNA here is from genome assembly GCF_032717465.1 of Coenobita brevimanus. Lineage (NCBI taxonomy): Eukaryota > Metazoa > Arthropoda > Malacostraca > Decapoda > Coenobitidae > Coenobita > Coenobita brevimanus. The sequence goes on along the minus strand of NC_136999.1, from coordinate 24,570,951 downwards.
GTTGGAGTGCGGGGTGAAAGGGAAAGTGGTGTGAGGGAGGCAGCACGAGCACGTGGTGCACGTTGGCCTAGGGGAGAGGAGGTGGAGCCACTCCCCAGCACATCTTTCGCCATACAGTATTCCCAAACTTCCTCCACACAGCCCCAGGATGTGGGGAAAGGAAGGAAAGGGAAGGGAAAGGGTAAAGGAAAAGGGAGAGGGAAGAGAAGTGCGAGTGATGAAAGGCGCTGTTCTCCACCTCCCCCACCACCACCAATGTTGCGTTGTGCCTTCAACCATGTTTCAGAGAGTACCATAACTTCCTACACTACTGAAACTGTGTGGGATGGCGATATGACGCTCAGTATAATGGTAAGGCCAGTCAGTATGTGCTAAGTCTTATATAAACTTGAAACGGGTGTAATGTTTGCAGGAAAGTAATGTATACGTTGAGAAATAGTGTAAGTTGAACGAAGTGATATGAAAACTACACCCACTGTATAAATCTGCGAAAATATGATGCTCAGTATAACACTCTGGTCAGTAAATATGTGACAGCAAGAATATAAAGTGGAAACGGGTGTAATGTTAGCATGAATAAAACGTATAAGTTGAAAAATAGTGTAAGTTGTAATAATTGATGTCACGAGTACACCCACTGTGTAAATCTGCGAAAATATTACGCTCAGTAGAACATTCTGGTCAGTAAGTATGTGATAGGAATTATATAAAGTGGAATTTGTTGTAATGTTAGTAGTAAGGTAATTTATAAGTTGAATACTAGTGTAAGATGAAACAAATGATATCGCGATAACACTCACTGTGTAAGTACGGGCTAATAATTATGATGCTCAGTTGAATCGTAAGGTCTGAAATTATGTGATATCAATTATATCAAGTGTAAACATGTGCAATGTTAGTGGAGAATTATTATATATGTACAAAAATAGGTTGTAAGTTGAAATAGTAGTCATAGCGACTTCACCGTGTGTGTTATTATGCGCTATTATTACGCTAAATATTTACGTAAGGCCTGAAATTATCTCAAAACAGTTCTATAAAGCTGAGAAGTGTATAATGTTATTAGGAAAGTATTATGTAAGCAGAAAAAACACAATACGAGTTGACACAACAGTCACAGCGAGTTCACTAACTACGTAAATATGCGCTAACATTACGCTAAATGTTATCGAAAGGCCTGTGAATACGTAAAAACAGTTCAATAAAATGTAAAATGGTATAATGTTATTGTAGAAGTATTATGTAAGTAAAAAAAATGGTATGTATCATGATTTTCGAATGTTAGCGATTCATCGTGACCAGTCTGCCCGATTTTGCTCGTTTCGCACGATGGTACAATGCTTATTTCAGCTCTATTTTTGTATAAAATCCAATTTACTCTTTTATCACATGTTTTTATGTTTGTAATAAATACATATCTACTTACTTTCATTGGTTTCCCAGACTTATAATACCATAGAAAACGTTAGAGGCTCAGACCACCTACAGAGAACACGGTGCCAGGTGTGACCAAGGCATACCTTTTTAGGCCACTTATGGACCCCGGGGAACAATTTCTTCATGACTGACCATTGTTTCTGACCAAAAGCGAAAGTTTTAGCAAAAAAAATTTGGGTCCAAAAATGGTCGGGATTGGGGGGTACCATTGGTGAGAAAGTGCTCGTGACGGGGCGGGTTAACTTAAGCATTGTATCACTTTTCATTATCTCTTCCTAATTTCATCCTTTCAATATGTTGTAATCCTTCCTTGCCTTTCGATAAAATTCCATTAATCATTCAGCGTGGTGGACTGAAGAGGTGAGACAGGCTGTGGCACAAAAGAAGAAAGCATACAATGAATGGATGAGAAATAGGGGCATGGAAGAAGTTGAGAGGCGGAAGAGAGAGTTATATGTAGAAAGAAAGAGAGAGGTGAAAAGATTAGTAAGAGAGAGAAAGAAGAGAGTGGATGAGGAATTTGGAAGGAATTTGAGTGTAAAGTGGAGGGACTGTAAGAAAATGTTCTGAAAAGAGGTGAAAAGAGTAAGACAGGGTGGAAGTGAAGTTAGCAGGGAGTGAAAGATAAAAATGGTAGATTACTAGTGGAGAAGGGAGAAAAAGTGAGCAGGTGGAGAGAACACTTTAAGGAATTGTTGAACATAGAGGATGGAAGTAATGCGAGTATAAGTGGCTGGGGAATGGCTGGGAGAAGGAGGAAGGTGAGAAGACAGGAAGAAATCAGTAGGATAGAAGTTGTGGAAGAAATGAAGGAAGTTAAATCGCGGAAAGCCCCAGGAATTGATGGAGTCTGTGGTGAAATGCTGAAGCATGGGGGAGAGATAGTAGTAGAATAGATGTGGAAGATGTGCAGATTGGCCTGGGAGGAAGGTAGAGTCCCGGGGGATTGGAAGTCAGGTATAATTATTCCCTTGTACAAGGGAAAAGGGGAAAAAGAAGTGTGTGGTAATCATAGGGGCATTTGTCTTCTTAGTATAATAAGAAAAGTGTATGGTAGGATACTTATTGACAGAGTTAGAGAAAGAACAGAGAAATTAGTTGAAGAACAGGGAGGCTTTAGGAAGGGAAGAGGTTGTGTAGATCAGATATTCATTATTAGATCTTTAGTGGAAAAGTTTCTAGAGAAGGGAAAGAAGTTGTAAGCGGCTTTCATGGATTTGGAGAAAGCATATGACAGGGTGGATAGTCAAGGATTGTGGAAAGTGTTAAGAATATATGGAGTAGATGGGAAGTTGTTGAAGGCTGTGAAGAGTATGTACGATTGTGCTAAGGTTGGAGTGCGTGTGGATGGTGAACTAAGTGAATTTTTCTCTTTGAAAGTTGGGTTGAAACAAGGATGTGTCATGTCTCCATGGTTGTTCAATCTGTACATAGATGGGGTAATAAAAGAGGTACAAGGTAAGGTAGTGGATGTTGGAGTGGCCCTGGTGAGAGAGGATAGTGTTTGGAAACTCCCTGTACTGTTGTTTGCAGATGATACTGTGTTGTTGAGTGAAGACGAAGGGGAGCTGCAAGGCTTGGTGGATGAGTTTGGGAGAGTGTGTAAGAAACGGAATCTAAAGGTGAATATAAGGAAGAGTAAAGTGATGGTCTTTGAGAGAGGTGAAGTCAGTGAATGTACAGCGAGGTTGGATGGTGAGGAATTGGAAAATGTGAGTACGTTTAAGTACTTGGGTAGTGTGATGAGTAAGGATGGAGGTTTGGAGAGTGAAGTGCGTGAAAGGGTACAGCAGGGAAGAAAGGTTGCTGGTTCTTTGAAAGCAGTGATAAGAAACAGGGAAGTGAGCATGGAAGTGAAAAAGTTACTACATGACAGTATTGTGATACCAACTCTAACGTACGGAAGTGAAGCTTGGACGTTGTTGAAAGGACACAATTCAAGAGTGAGAGCAGTGGAAATGAGTTATTCAAGAGGAACCTGTGGAGTCACATGGAGAGACAGGCTCACAAATGATGATATAAAGGAGCGTTGTGGTGTTGATGTGGATGTGATAGGAAGCGTTATGAGGAACACACTGAGGTGGTTTGGCCATGTGGAGAGGATGGGGGGTGAAAGACTGACGGAGAGAGTGTATGTGAGTGAGGTGGAGGGGGAAAGAGGGAGGGGGAGGCCGAGGATGAGATGGAGGGATGGGGTGGAGAGGTATATGAGAGAGGGGGGTGTGAGTTGGGAGCAGGGCAGTGAAATGGCGGGGGACAGGGCGACTTGGGGGCGATTTGTTTGTGGCCACCCCAAACGGATTGAGGCGTCTGGCAATAGATAGATAGACAGATAGATTTTACTTCTTCCATCGCTCATGAACTTTTGCTTGTAGCTTCTTAAGTCCTTGCTTCTTCCTTTTCTTCATAAAAAGTCACTTCTAACTTCTGAAATTACTTTCATGAAGCTTACAATCTGTTCACCTCTCGTACACTTTCTTCCTTCGCCTTCTCTAATGTCTTTCATTTGTCGCTGCTAATGAGTCGTCCGACTTCCACTTACATTTTTTACCCACCTTATCCTTGATTTATGTTTCCGTCCTTCGAACTAGGCCAGGAAGAATCTCTCGTGAACTCTGGAAGTTTCCAAGCCGACTAACATCTTGATATGGACGCGCATTGGTTACATGGTATAAACTGTATTTGCACATACTTAAGAGCACAGTCAACTGCTCAAAAGTAAGACAACCAAGTTTGCAAGATCAAATTTGGTCTCAGTGACAGCGAAGGTGTATATATATATATATATATATATATATATATATATATATATATATATATATATAGATAGATATATATCATCATCATCAGCCATAACGAGTCCACTGCTGAACAAAGGCCTCCCCCAACCTTTTCCACCAATTCCCTGACTGAGCCAATCTTTGCCATGTTTTCCCTGCAAATTTCTCTATCTCATCTCTCCATCTCCTGTCTGACCTTTTTCTGCTACGCTTACGTTCTCTTGGTGCCCAGTCAGTAAGCCTCTTGCTCCATCGGTTATCCCTTATTCTTGCTATATGGCCTGCCCACCTTCATTTCTGTCCTTTTATAACTTCTATAATATCTTTGACTTTAGTCTGCTCTCTCACCCACGTTGATCTTTTCCTGTCTCTTAGAGATATTCCCAACATTGACCTTTCCATTGCTCTCTGAGAACGGATTAATTTATTTTCCATTGATTTTGTCAGTTTCCAGGTCTCACAGCCATACGTCATAGCTGGAATTATACATTCGTTATATACCGTACTTTTCGTTTCATACAAACTGGCAAGCTACTTTTAATAATGTCTCTATGTTTATCGAAAGCTTTCCATCCAATTGTAATGCGTCTTTTTATTTCGCTATCATGATCTTTCGTTAATTTTAGTATTTGTCCCAAGTAGTTGTACTCCTTAACTTCTTCAAGAATTTCATCGCTTATTCTGATAACGCTCTTTGGTGTTTGTGGATTAAACATTACTTTAGTTTTACTTCGGTTCATCTTCAGTCCTACTTTCAGACTTTCTCTGTTCAGGTCATTAAACATTTCTTGCAATGCCTCCGCTGTTTCTGAGATTAGAACAATGTCATCTGCAAATCTTAAATGGTTTAGCTTTTCTCCACCAACGTTCACTCCTTTGTTTTCCCAGTCTAGCTTTCTGAAAATACTTTCTAGTCATGCTGTAAATAATTTTGGTGAAATTGTATCTCCCTGACGTACGCCCTTCTCAATCTTAATTTTTTCTGAGTCCTTATGTAATTTAACTGTAGCAGTTCCCACTTTATATATGTTTTCAACAGGTTTACAATGTTCTCATTCACTCCATGTTCTCGCAATTAATCTGTAGTGAGGGAATTAGAAACAATATTCATTAATCTCCATGGCATTTCACGTCTCAGATTATACTCTATATACTGCCAGACTATTTTGTTGAGTCATATGGTGCACTCGGCGACAGAAGTCCTATCTTCTCTCCTACTTATCAATCCATGAACTCTAAAACTCAATCTCGTGATTCCACAGCAACTGATAGGCCTACTAATTACTTTATTTGGCCATCGATCTGTCTTATAACTGTCATTTGCTTCGAATCAATGAGACCAATTTTCAACAACCTTAGACAGAAAAGCAGGCGAGATGACAAGACGTCAGACGGCGACAGTGTTTCTCGTGGTAAAGGAGTTGCAAACGAATCTTTAATAAGCATTATATTACAATGGTGATTCGTATATGAGTTTATGGTACCACAAGATTATTACCTGTCGTGGCTATAGTACTTAATAAAGAAATATGCTGTGATCCATAATGCAAGCATGAGCTTCAGGAATATCACAGGAGGAGGAAGCGTGGGTTTATCTGAATTCAGGCTAAAATTGTCCCTCTCCTGCCCATCACCATCCTCCTTTCGGCGATATAGTGAGGGAAATAATGGATGTTTGTATAAGTGGGCAGCTGCACCGCCTGGTTACAACGGTGTACTCACATGAATGCATCCCTCTCCAGTACCCTGTGCTTCAGTAATGAGCGTGTGTATCATAAAATTACTCTAAAGCTGAATAGCAAGTAGTAGGCATTATACGACAGAAAGTATGGGAAATCTTGGATGTATGGTGCTTTCTTCATATTATTATCTGTAATTTAGTTCTATGTAAATTACAAGAAAACTGCATATTCAAGTTCATTCTTACGTATAATAAGGTAATTTACCAATATTTGTTAAAGACATGTGTGGGATTCTCAAAACATATACGCCTGTTCCTTGGCCAAACTCGATCTGTTTTTGCAGGAAGAGCAAGGAATGGATTCTTTCTTTGTGTCACCCTTTCAAACTTAAAAAGAAAAAGAGAAATTACAGGAGAATATTATCGTTAAATGTATTTGTTGAAATCCAGCAGGAAGGACAAGGAAGTCAGAATGCTTTGTCTTGCGATATCTCTATCTCTTCCTGCAGAAACAAATCATGGTTACGACAGGGAATCGATGGTAAATATCTTTGTGAATCGCACCCCTGGTTGTGAGCAAGAATTTGTGATATTTTGAAACATATCCCTGACATATAACGAAGGCATGATTTCTTCCCATTATGAAAAGGTTCGTGGAGAGATTTTAACTTGTGGCAAACAGTGGATAAATCATAAGAAAAAAAAATACTTTGTCAGAATATACTATATGTCTCGTCCACTAACTTGGCCCAGATTTTTTTTTCTCTTGTAGCTTTCTTCAAGTAGCTCAGTGGAGGAAAAAGAGAATGCTGTGGCTTTACATTCTTTCCAAAGCACTTCTTCAAAACTGGCATTGTATTATATTATTTCTAGTAATACAACTTAGCTCTGAAGATGTAGAGATGGCAGTTTTAGACCAAGTTACGGTAAAAACGGTATAGCTAGATGCCTCCCGTCTTGAAAGGTATAATCATGGGGTCACTTGTGAGCTAAGGAAAACGCTTTAGTTGTAGAAACAACACACAAGAAGTATCGTGCGTCTGGAAGTTCATTTCTAAAATGAATTAAATCATCTGGTGGTTGGTGGAATAGCAGAAGGTATCAACTCACAGAGAGGAGAAGTGGTGAGGAAGTGTGAATCCTGTACACTCTCCACTCCCTCACGCTGGTCAGTCCTCCATAACAACACCACATTCATTATCTGTTTTTCCATACATATCAGACGCCTAAATCCCACAAACATGCCTCCACGTCGCTCTGACCTCGCCCAGTAGTTTGCTCTCCCTCCAGTTCTTAACCGCTCCCTCATACACCCCCATTCCATCCCACCATCTCATCCTTGGTCTCCCCCTTCTCCCTCGCCTCCTTCACCTGACTTACATGCTCTCTTCCAGTCAGTCTCATTCACCATCCCTTCCACATGACTAAACCGTCTCGGAGTATTTTCTTTACACTTTCAGCTACAGCTACATCAACACCACAACTCTCCTGCACTTCCTCATGTGTCTGTCTGTCTATTTTTGTAACTCCATATGCTCTTCTCATGCAGCTCATATCCACTGGTATCATTCTTGACTTGCATCCTAACATTCACACCTCATTCAGCTTACCCACATCTTGCCTGCACTCTCATTACCATATTTGTTCACAGGAAAACATCATACACGTTCTTCCAAGCACGAAATGAGTTTCGAATGAATGGAGTGTGAAGAAGGAGAAAAGAAGAAATAAGAGGGGAAGGAGGAGTATGTTGATGCTCATGATAATAATGATGATAAAAAGGAGGAGGTGGAGGAAGAGGAGATTTAGGAGAAGGAAGATGGGGGAATATGAAAATCAAATCTTTTGGCTGTAACTATGGAAAAAAAAAAAGCAGTAATTTTATTTTAAGAATTAATGGAGAACCCATCTGATAGCAACCACAGATCTATCAAAAGCTGATTAAAATCATCCAACTCTAGCACGTATAAATTAAAAGACTCAATCGTACTGAAGAGATTCAAGTAAGTGGAAAGCATATTTGATTATACGAACTGCTGGATATCAGATCAAGGATCCAAATCCACCAAATCCAGAAAAGAAATTGAAGAGGGAAGAGACTGGTGGTTTAGAGAAGACTGGGGGTAGTAAGAGCTTTCTGAGGCAAAAACAAAGAGAAAAAAGAACGTTAAACTTGGAGGAGGAGGAAGAAGGAAAACAAGGATGTAAGGGAAGGAAACATGATCGTTGACGCTCAAGTACCGTACTATGAGAAGAAGCGATTGAGGCAATGGTAAAAGTCAGACGAGGGGAGAAATGTTTCAAGAAAATAACAGCATGCTAAGGAGGAAGGGCGAAATGCAAGGATGGGGAGAGGAAAGTAGCAGAGGAAAAGGGTTATAATGATTAACCCGTCACGTCCCGAGGTTTTCCGCACCTCCGACATCCCCCAGTCCCGAGGTATTTTCGAAAAAATTTTTTTTAGCTAAAACCTTCGCTTTTGGTAAGAAACATCGAAAATTCATAGAGAAATCGCTCACCTGAGGTTTAAAATACCCAATCCAGGTAGGAGTTCCTCCTTACCTGACTGGGTTTTCTAAAATGCTGGCACCAAAGAAAACGAGTTCTATGGGAGGGTAACTATTTTATCCACTCATAAACGGTATTTATTTATTTACTTGGTACGAATGTATATGTAGTATGAGAGTATATTGGTTTTCAAGCAGTAATAAAGGCATTATAAGGATTGTTTCACTCAATAACTAATCACCATACCTGACCTTTTTTTGCCACATTACCTGATCATTATTTCTGGCTGTTTCTTCTTCTAATGCTATGTAAACATTGTCCTCCACATTGTCATCGATTGGGGAATCACTCTGGCCCTGAATATCTTTACTAGGCAGGTCACTGGTAACAGGTCCTTTGCCAAGACAATGGCATGAGGGGGGGAGGGGGGAGGTTATGCAGTGTAAGGCATTGTCCCTGCTTGGCATCTTGTAGAAGAATAGAGGAAGGTGTCCCGTGTATACATACGAAAAATCACGCGTGAAAATTGAAAATTGTGCAAATTAGGGACCTTGCAATTGCACGACGTACTAGTACGTCGCCGGGACTGGCAAATGCAAATCGTTGCAATGTACCCATACGTCGACGGGATGGGGCGGGTTAAAAGCATCCTGAGAGAGGGAATTAACGAAGAGGGAAGACAAGGAAAAAAAAAACTGTTGGAGAGAGAGAGAGAGAATCAGAATGGCGTTGGCTAGGGGGAATTGTACAATCTTCGGTTCCAAGTACTCATCAGTCTTAGTCCTGTTTTAGTGGTGCGCAGATGCTTGTGCCCCCTGCCCCGGGCATTTGTGTGGCATTATGGGCTATCCTTCCTACTCGTTGTGCAGTGTTAATAACATTAATACCCGGCAAGGTCATGGCTATAGGTAAGGGGAAGCGCAAAGCCAAACCAAAGCGGGGTGCCATCCCCCCTAGCAGCACAACACAAACTGCTACTACACCCATTACTGCCCCCCCGACTGTTGTACGCCGTCGCACACACTCCCCGCCAGACACTGACCCCCCCCCCACACTTCAGCCCCGGGTCTTGGTGATCCTGCTGCATCAAACGAACCTACTACTGGAACAATAAGACAGCAAGCTCGACAGTGCTAGTGGTGATGATGATGATGCTAGTGCCTCAAGCTTTCCAACAAGGGAGCGTGCTGAACTGGAGGTCACCGACCCCAACATCCAAGCGCCAAGTGCCAGCCACCCAGAGTGACCCTCTGTCATAAATTCAAACCTCTCCAGCCCTGATGATCCTGCCTCTACCCTCACCACCAGCACCCCTCTTGTGGCTACATACCCCCTTCCCGGCCCCAGCTCCCTCCTGTCATACTGCGAGACCAATATGTACACCTGGCATTCCCCTCCACATGCACACCTGCTGTCCGCGGTGTCTGGCGCCAGCATGCATCTACCCACCACCTCATCACTCGACATACTGAAGCTGTTCAACTTATGTCTCCTGCACTTCCTACCATCTACATCCACGGAAATTATCCTGATCTCATTAAAACCTTAACAACCGAGGGGCTTTGGGGGCATCGAATTTATACTTTAGAATATCCTAATTCGAAACAAAAAGCTGCCAGAGTTTTTAGTCAAATGCCTGGCAGCTGATTGTTCTGTTACAGTCCAATAGGAATTACCTGGTGTCAAACAGGCACTTTGCCTGTAAAAATCTGTGGGATCAACCGTGCCATTATTGTATGGGAGGTAGAGGACCCTCCCTCCCGAATACTGCTATGAGCTACTCCTTCCTCTCTGTACCTTCGTTGAGGCCACGCTACCATGGCCTTTGTGTTATTGCTGTTATGAGTCCGGCCACATATCACGCTACTGCCGGTCTGAAGAATGATGTGGTCTGTGCAGTGGCCCCCATTCAACCACAACCTGCCCTGTCAGGCACTCCACCACCGTTCACTCTCCCAGTCCCCATGCACCTGACCCCCTTTCCTCTGAGTTCCTGGAGCTGCCCCTATCCATGTCAACAGCCCCCACTGACCCCATGGCTACCCACCCTTGTCTCCTACCATCACTGCAGTTCCAGTGCCCCTGGTGTGGGTGTGCGGGCATCACTGCTTGGCACTTGGATTGCCCAAGTCATCACTCAGCCCGCCCTGCCCCTGCTCCTGCCCCCACCTCCACCCCTGCTCCTGATCATCAGCTGATACACCCTCCTGCCACTTATTCAACATCATGCCCCCCTCCTCCCTCAGCCCTTGCCCCTCCCTGTGCCCCGCAACAAACACTCACCCCCCCTCACCCCCTGCCCCACCCATCGGACAAGCAACTGCATCTCCTACAACAACAGTACGAGGAACTATGCAGTATCCTATTGTATGTACTCTATCACATTAATATTTCGTCTCTGCCCACCTCACAGCTCCCACAGACCAACTCCCATGTAACTGCCACCACTGCTGTTATCCCTGTTCTTTTCCCTTCCTCCCATCACTCCACCACCCAGCCTCACCCTCTCACATAAGCCTCCTGTCTGTACTCCCTCACCTACTCCTTTCCCCCATACATCTTCACCTTTCTGCCACCCTCTCCCCTTCCCCTCCCTCCCCCTACCTCCCTCTCTCCCGGCAACTGCACATATGGGACTTCCCTCTCTCGTACCTCCCCACCCACCCTCCTGCTTCTTTCCCCCACTTCCCCAATCATCTGTTCCCCAACTCTCTCATGACAATTCTCCGTCTCCCCCCTTGTTCTAATGGCTCCCAAACCCACACAATAGAAAATGTTATCTTGGAACACACCGAGCATCCACCGCCACCTGGATGACCTCTCACATTATGCTTCATCTCATAACCATGTTGTTATCTTCCTTTAGGAGGCTTTCCCCTACTCTCGTCGCTCCGAGACCCCCACCCACGCTTCGGGGATACCGCTGCTATCATACCCATTCTGGCCAAGGCCTGGCTACATACATTCTTTACCCTATTCCTCACACCCTCATTACCAAATCACCTGCCCCTTCTCGCTCCTCCCCCTTTCACTTATTTCACCTCACTGTCAATGATGCCTCTTTGTATATATATAACGTCTATCTCAGTCCAACTGGAGGTGACCCCACCATTTTACCTGCCTGCCATTTCTTGCCTATCTTTTACCTGGGCAATTTGAATGCCTCTCATCAATCATTTAGCGGTTCCCGTGCTTCTCCTGCTGGTCATCGTCTCCATGACTATGCCAATAACCATCATCTGCATCCTTTCCCCACTCCTCATCCCACTCATGTTGAGGGAGGCTATCTCGATCTCGTCCTTGGTAGCAACGTGGTATAAGATGCTGTCTCTGTTGACATTGTCCCTACTCTTATCTCAGACCACAATGACATCCTTGCTGCATACTAAATTCCCATACTACACTCCCAGCACTGCCATGTCAGGAAAAATATTAATATCCCTATTCTGCTGCAACCCACTTTTAAGGACTTGGTAACCAATTGGTTTGCCAGTCATTCGTTCACCACATCAGCTGAACTTTACACCTCCCTGGTTACTGTAGTACAGACTTTCAATGATCATTATGTGCTGCAAATCAGTCATACGAAAACCTCTGCTTGCCAGGCTGGGGAGTGGGTAAGTGATCGTCGTCTACATGACAGCGAGGAGGGAGTGCAGCAAGCAGCGGCTGTGTACCGCTCAGACCGCACCACTGACAACCTCCACTCCTATCTCACTGCAGCCAAGTCCTACCATGACCTCAAAAACAGTGTTCACCAGGAGTATTGGCATGACTTTCTCCAGCATATTAACACACAAACTCCTCAGATTTAAGGCTTGGCGTCTTGTTAATAGGGTTGTTCAGTCACGTGAGTCCCCCTCCCCTCCTCTCCACCACAATCCTGTAGAATATGCCAATAACCTAGTTGACAAATGGTCCACTCAGTATCAGTTGACATCCCTACCTCTCTCTATCAAGGCTCGCCTCTCGGCTGCTAGAAGAAACAGGCTAGCACGTATTGCAGAGGCTCGCTCCACTCTCTCACCCTCGATGATTACTCCATAACCGGTGATGAGTTGCGCCTTGTGCTGTTGCAAGACACGGGAACTGCCCCGGTTGATGACGAGATCACCTACGCCACACTCAGACACATCACTCAAGTCCCTGGCAGACAGACAGAGAGAGAGAGAGAAAAAGAGAAAGAGAGAGAGACACACACACACACACACACACGAGGGAAGATCAGAAGAGGAGAAGAAGAAATTTTTTACAAAGTAATAGGATTGCAGGTACGAAAGTGGTACACAAACAGGATGGAAGAAAAAGGAGGAATGTAGTAGAACCATGTCATGACAAATATATAAACAAGATGATAAAGTTGATGTACTCAAATGTGGATGGAATGGTATCTAAATTACTAGAGATGAATGATTATGTCAGAGAAAATGAACCACAAATAATATGCCTAACTGAAACAAAATTAACACCAAGGATATCCAATGACATACTAAACTTAGAGAAATACAATATATGGAGAAGAGACAGAAATTTAAAAAAAGGAGGAATTATAATATTAACTAAGAAAAATCTAAAAGTCAAGGAAATAAAACTAGATAATTATACCATCACAAGTAGAACTGATTGCAGTAGAGATCGACACATCTGAAGGTAAAGTAATTGTAGCCAGTTTGTACATGCCACCCAGATCAAATACATGGGAAAGAGACGAATATGAGGACCTGGCAGAGAGTACAATTCAGAGTATAAGATCATTACTACATAAAATGGAAGAGAAATCGGAAAGAATTATACTAACTGGGGACTTCAATATAAATATAAATTGGAATACTCTAGATATAATTAGCCAAGAAAGCTGTTGGGACCAAAAGCTCCTGAATCTCGTACAAGAGTTTTTCTTAACGCAACATGTGAGGAAAACCACCAGAAAAAGAGGACTTGATGTACCTTCAGTGCTAGATCTAATATTTACTAGGCAAGAAAATGATATTGACAGTTTAATATATCACCCTCCACTCGGCAAAAGCGATCATGCAGTACTAAATTATAACTTCAAGATAGCATATGACATAGTAAACAGCAATGACAGTTACAACAAGAGCCTAAACTATAGAAAGGGAAATTATCAAGACCTAAAGAAGTACTTCTTAGAAGTTGATTGGGAAAATGAGCTTAGAGGACAAGATTTAAATGCTGTATATAAAAAAAATTGTGAATTTTATGAAATAGGAGTCCAGAAGTACATCCCACAGCACAAAGAAGCAGATAAGAAAATACAGAAATGGTTCAATACAGAATGTAAAAAATCAAAATAAAGAAGAGATTTGTTGTGGAATAGATACAGAAGACACAATAGTGAAAGGGCGTATAATAATTACAAACAGGCAAGAAATAACTATACAAGAATAAGGAGGGAAGCCCAAAAACAGTTTGAGGAGGATGTAATAAATAAAAGTAGTGCTCAACCAAACCTGTTTTACAGCTATATCAGAAGCAAAACCAAAGTAAAAGATATAATACAATCCATTACGGACGAGGGATTCACTTATACACAAGAGAAAGATATTTGTGAAGCACTAAATAAGAATTTCCAATTAGTTTTTACAGAAGAAAAAATTTTTGAGAGGGACTATGTGGAACACGCATGTCCACACATACTACCAGATATACAAATAGCAGAAAAAGTAATACAGGAGGAGTTAAGTAGATTAAACAGAGGAAAAGCAAGTGGTCCTGATGAAATTTCATGTTGGATATTACGAGAATGTGCAAAGGAGTTAAGTAAACCATTATTTATAATTTTCAAGAAATCCTCGAGTCAAGGTAAACTACCTGATATTTGGAAAAAAAAAAAGAAGCAAATATTGTCCCCTTATTCAAGAAAGGAAATAGACAAAATCCACTCAACTACCGACCAATATCACTGACCAGTGTTGTAAGCAAGGTATTAGAAAAACTTATAAGAAAAGCTTGGGTAAATCATCTAGAAGAACACAGTATGATAACAGAAAGACAGTTTGGTTTCAGAAAAGGAAAATCATGTGTTACTAATCTGTTGAGCTACTATGACAGAGTAACAAACACAATACAGGAAAGGGAAGGATGGGTGGACAGTATCTATTTAGATTTCAAGAAAGCTTTTGACACAGTACCACACCAAAGACTCTTATGGAAACTGTACCATCAAGGAGGAATTCGAGGCAAACTGTTTTGTTGGATGCAAGACTTTCTCATAAAAAGAGAAATGAGGACAGTACTAAGAGGAAACTACTCATCATGGAAAGAAGTGACTAGTGGAGTACCACAGGGTTCAGTGCTGGCACCAATCATGTTTTTAGTGTATATAAATGATATAAACAGTAACACTGGAAATGAGAGCTATCTGAATATGTTTGCAGATGATGCAAAAATACAAAGGAGAATTACGAACACAGACTCTTGTAAACAGCTACAAGAAGAATTAAATAAACTTCATGAATGGAGTAGTACATGGCAAATGGAATTCAATGTGGACAAGTGTCATGTGATCAAGTTTGGTTAAAGTGGAAAAAGACCTGATTGGGATTATAAGTTAGGAAATAAAACCCTATACACGTCAGAAAGAGAGAAAGACCTAGGTGTGATTATCAATTACAGACTATCTCCGGTTGACCACATCAGCGAGAAGGTACGGAACATGTATACATTGCTTGCAAATATGAGAATAGCATTCACATACATAAATGAAGACATGCTAAGAAGGATAATAACATCATTCATTAGACCAACCCTGGAATATGCATCAGTAGTCTGGAGTCCTCATCTCAAAAAGCACATAGACAAGATTGAAAAAGTTCAAAGGGCCGCTACAAGATGGATACCAAGCTTAAGGGACCTAAGCTACGAAGAAAGACTAAATAAACTGAATCTACCAACACTACAGGAGAGAAGGAAAAGAGGTGACATGATAATGCTATATAAGTGCATATCAGGAAAGGAGAAAATAGACATAAATGATTACTTAACATATGAAGAAGCATCAGCAAGAGGACACTGCAAAAAACTGCATAAGAAGAGAGGTGATAAAGAAGGAAATTCAGTTTCCCAAACAGAGCAATTGATCAATGGAATGCACTACCTAATGAAATAGTGTGTGCCAAAACAATTCACAAATTTAAGGATATGTACGATAAATATGGTTTAAGACACGGGACAGTACGAGCTTGACTCATTCCTGTAAAGATACAATTAGGTAAGAACACACACACACACACACACACACACACACACACACACACACACACACACACACACACACACACACACACACAGAAAGAGAGACAGGGAGAGAGAGAGAGATTCTTATCCTTCAGCATATAAAGTTAGATCTCGTAGTCAACAGCCTCAAAAGGACCATAAGGTCTATTGCTGTTTGCTTTCCTTTGTAGTTTGTACTGTTCAACCTGAGTCTTTTCGAAGGTAGTCTCCCTGCAGACCATCATCCCCATCCCTAAGCCTAATTCCTCTGATTTCCGTCCCATTTTGCAAACTTCCTGCATCTGCAAAGTCCTCGAAAGAATTCTTTTAGCAAGGCTCCGTGATCTTCTTCATGACCAACTCTCTCCCCATCTCTTTGGTTTCCTCCCAGGCCGAAGCACACAACATTGCCATGCAGAATTACTCACTCACCTCACATCCTTCTCTTGTACAGCCTTCACTGACCTCAAAGCTGCATTCGACGTTGCAAACCGTGGCTTCATCCATGACAAACTTGCTCACCTGGGTGTCTCTGGCTTCCTGTTCTGCTGGCTGGAAAGTTACCTGTCTCATCATCACTCTCGGGTTCTGTTTTGTGGGGTGATTAGAGATTTCCGACCCTTCAATCTTGGCACACCTCAGGGTGGGGTAATTAGCCCCTTTCTCTTCAGTCTTCTCATGAATAGACTCCTCCGTCTTTTAGGTCCTATCCCTGACTCCTCTCTGATCCTAACCTATGCTGATGATATCTGCATCCATTCCCCTTCTCCCGCCACTCTTCGATGTCACCTAATTAAGTTCGGCCAGGCTGCATCTGATTGTGGGTTGTTTATCAGCACTGCCACAACCAAACTGTTTACATGATCCCTCACTCATAGGCTTGCTTGCACATCCATAACCCTCCTCAGCTCTCATCTTGAGGTAGTGAAGGACTATACATATCTCAGAATTCCCCTCTCTTCCCTCTTTAACCCCTCCCAGTATGTCTCCACTGTCTGCACCCACCTTCACCGCAGACTTAAACTCCTTGGCACGCTCACATTTGACTCGAATGGGGTTAGCATCCCCGTTGCTCTATCATTTTACTTGTTATATATTCACTCCCTTCTTGATTATCATGTTATCCCTCTCTTCCTTGTCCCCCCAGCACAGCTCCATCCACTTGAAGTGGTACAAAATCGGGCGATGCATCTCATGCTTCACTGCTCCAGGTATGCCAGAGTAGTGAACATGCTCCATCACAATCTGTGACCCATCACCAATTGCATTCATATGCTTGGAGTCAGCTTTGCCACACAGTGTCGGACCACATTTCCGTCTCCTGCTTCATGCTTTTCCTCCCAACTGGTTAACATTCTCTCAGATTCCACTCATCTAGATCGGATCCCACTGCCTCATCAACTGGGCCAGCAGTACCCAGTGTGAACTACCTGCTATACACTTTGCCCTTGACTTCCTTCTCTCTCAAATCGCCTACAAGGTCTCATCATCAGCAATTCCCAAGCTGCCCTTGTCTTACTTCACAACCACCCTGATGCCCCTCCCGTCTCGTCACCTCCCTCTACTCTCACCTCCATCAGGCTCATGCTCTTGGTCTCAGGGTTTCTTTTATTTGGATCCCAGCCCATGTTGGTCACATCCGCCACGACCAGGCAGATCGCCTGGCCCTAGCTGCCTGTAACCTGCCATCTGCCTCCCTGTGTCCACGACAGTTGTCCGGAGAATCCTCCTCGAGGAGTTCAGGGACGACCTAGCCCTGTCTACCGACGCTGAACGTCCCACTAGTGTCACCATCCAGCATTATGACACCTATCGTGGCGTGAGACACACCTATGGAAAGCACCCCATCCACATCCACTGCTGTGATGTGGCCATCGCCTGCATTCGCCTGGGGTATCGTTCACCAAGGGGAAATCACTGGACAACCAATCGCCAACAGGCCATGTAAACTTTGTCATAATCCAATGGATGAAACATTTTCTCAACGTATAGTTAACTGCCCAGTTATTGCTCCCTTCAGACCCCCTAGACTCTTGTTTTCTGCTATCTGTACCCACTCCATTACACAACTTGATGTATTCGAGGACATTCTCACACTTCACCCTGACTTCCTTTCAATGTAATGCCCTGGCACTAGGACAATGATGTGACATTTTGGTGTATATAACACATAAGTGTGTGTGTGTGTGTGTATATATATATATATATATATATATATATATATATATATATATATATATATATATATATATATATATATATATATATATATATGTACATACATGTGTATCTGTCTACATGTACATTTTTTTAATGTGAGGAAGAGGGAACCAAAGGCTGAGCCCACAACAACAGTTCCTTCCAAGAAAAACACAAAAACAATACAAAAGAAATCCAAATTCAAGATCTGTTCATTTTGAGATGCCTGGACACACTGCTTTTGAAAGACTGGAGATCATAGGAAGTAGGAAATCCAGACAGAGGGAGACAGTTCCAGAGCTGACTTGTTGCATAAATGCAAGACTGGGGGTAACAGTTAACTCTTGCATTAGAGAGTTGGACGTAAAAGGGATAAGAGTTTGTTGGTAGATGGAGGCTACACACTCGTTGTAAAGGTGGAGAGATGCAAACAGACAGTTCAGAGGAGCAGTGGCCACTGAAGTAACGATAGAAAAGAACTAAAGAGGCAACAATGCGGCGAAAAGACAAAGGTTGAAGGGAGCCAGTAAGAGGAGGAGAGTTGGTGAGATGAAAAGCATTTGACTCCACCCTATTGAGGAGAGCTGTAAGTGGGGAGCCTCCCCACACATGAGAGTTGTACCCTAAACAGAGGCGAATAAAACCCGTGAATAAAGTCAACAAACGTGCAGGGATAAAGAAGATATGGAGTCAGTTTAGCACACCTAATCTCTTGGAAGAAGATTTTACATGAGATGCAATATGATCTCTCCAAGATATATCCATAGTGAATGAAACCCCAAGTATGTTCAAGGATGATGCAGGATTGAGCTGAATATTATTAAACATTAGTGGATACTCCTGGGAAGATTTTGACGAGTTGATAGGTGTAAAAACTGATTCTTTGATGCATCAAAAACAACAAGATTATTTTTGCCCCAGTCAGAGATACGAGCCAAGCCGGACATTATGTGTGCCATAGCCTCATCCCTTGTTTGTTGAAGTAACTGCTGAGATGAACGTTGTGGAAACTGAATGAAAAGGTGAAGAGTGGAATCATCAGTGTACGAGTGAATAGGGTTAGATGTGCAGCTTAGAACATCATTGATGACTAAAAGAAAGAGAGTTGGTGATAGGACAGAGCCCTAAGGAACACCACTGTTGATAGATCTAGGAGAAGAACCATGGCCATCTACAGCAGCAGCTATAGAACGAGCAGAAAGGAAGCTATAGATGAAGGCACAGATAGAAGGGTAGAAACCGTAAAAGAGGAGTTTGGAAATTAAAGGTCAGACTCGATCGAAAGCCTTTGAGATGTTAAGTGTAATGGCAAAGCTTTCGCCAAAGTCCCGAAAGGAGGATGACCAGGAGTCTGAAAGGCAGGTGAGAAGATCGCCAGTGGAGCGTCCCTGATGGAACCCATACTGACGATCAGAAAGAAGTTGTGATAGGAAAGATGCTTAAAATTTTTCTATTAGGAATAGACTCGAAAACTTTTGAGACATAGGATGTTAAAGCAATTGGACGATAGTTAGAGGGTTGGGAATGGTCACCCTTCTTTGGGACTGGCTGAATGAGGACAAACTTCCAGCAAGAGGGAAAGGTACAAGTTGAAAGACGAAGGCAACAGACTTTACCAAGGCAGGGTGTAAGGAGAGAAGCACAGTTCTTGAGGACAACAGGAGGGACTCCGTGAGGCCCATATGCCTTGTTAGTACTGAGGCCAGTGATGGCAGAAAATACGTCAGCTAAAGAAAATTTAATGTCAGCCATAAGGAAGTCAGGGGGAGGACGTGCATATATATATGTATACAAGCCTGTGTGTGTGTGTGTGTGTGTGTGTGTGTGTGTGTGTATGTGTGTGTGTGTGTGTGTTGTCCATACACACATATAAGGTGCATGTGCATGTATTCTTCTTGTGCTGGGATTTTGAATCAAGAGGTAATTTTATAATGCATGTCGTTTTTTTTTTGGTTGTCTATCTATCTGTGTATGTAACTACGTATATGTAGCTACTTAGGGTATATATATATATATATTGTTACATAGCCTATGATTTCATCATCCTTTGTGTGGTTCTAACGTGAAGTGCGCTGCATGTTTGATCACGAGCGTGTTCTGCCTCACTCCACCCCTCCTCCCTTGTAGCAGAGTGAGTCGTTCTTTCTGTTCGGGGCAGGATTGTCAACTCTTTGTCCCCGTGACTTCGTTTGCGCGTCCTTCTTGCAAGTTGTATCAAGCTCAGCCGGCCCCTATATAATGAGCTCAGTCTCTGCATTATTGCCACTTAGATCTGCTCCTCATTTTGTTCACATCTCTGTCCTCCCCTGTACAGTTGTTATTATTGTGAGTGCTCAGGAAGTCTCCAACCATCTAGCAGCTGTGTAATTTGAGTATAAGTGTTATTGCATTTTTTCTTGTACTGTGTAGCATAAGGTGTTGATTCTTAGGCCTGGTAAGGTTTTGTGATTCATGTGTTTTGGGTGTCAGCCCTTATTAATAATATTTTGTATCTGTAATAATATATCTTGCATTCACTGAGTATTATCTGGTATTTTCATTTTATCAGGGCTGACTTAGATAAATTTACTCTTGCTAATTTCGTGTGAATAGAGGCTATCGCAGTTAACCATATATTTAACCTGTTTTTTGCCATTACATTATCCTTATGAGTCCTGAATGTTTTGTTGTTAGTTTCAGCATTAAACTTTAACTTGTAATTTTACCTAACTCTTTTGTTTTGAACCTGGAACTTTACGGGACAGTAGTGATTTTTAGTATTCTCACTTAAAATGTACATTATCTTTCTCTGTTCCGTAACATAAATTTGGCGACCTCTTATCAGGATATTCAGGATATTATCATAAGGATATTGCTTGATATTTTGTGACTGTGATTTATTCATGATGCCTACTATTACTACGCTTGATGAAGCCAAAGATTTTTTGTCAAATGTGCAAACAGTGTGTGATGTAGAAAACAGAACAAAGAATGAACTTAAGCTTGTTGCTCAACAATTGGGAATTTATGTTCACTCTCATCATTCTAAAGATCAAATTGTTGACATGATTAATGAAAGCTTGTTTAATGTAACTCCTCGAAATGAGCAAACGCAGATTGAATTAGCTAAGTTACAGCTAGCCCTGCAGGAGGCTCGTGTTAAGGAGGCTGAATTTCAGGCAAAAGCTAAGGAGGCTGAGGCACAAGTTGAACTTGCTAGGATTCAGGCAGACCATGAGTATCGCATGAAACAAGGTGGAACTGGATCATCTAGCTCTGATGATTTTGATGTGGCTAAAAATGTTAAACTTGTCCCTCCATTTAATGAATCTGATTTAACAAAGTATTTTCAGTTGTTTGAGAGGGTAGCTACAGGTTTTAATTGGCCCAAAAAGTATTGTCCAGTACTCCTTCAAACTGTTCTCACTGGTAAAGCTCAAGTAACTTATGCATCTTTGCCTCAGGATCAATCTGATAATTATGATGTAGTTAAGAGCTTGATTCTTAAGGCCTATGAGCTTGTTCCTGAAGCCTATAGAGTAAAATTTAGGACAACTTACAAGCAAGATAAGCAATCCCATGTTGAGTATGCAAAAATCAAAGAAGATCTGTTAGAGCAGTGGTTAAATTCTAAGAATGTGGATTCTGATTTTGACAAATTTAAGCAGATGATTTTGCTGGAGGACTTCAAAAGGCGTATTAATAAAGACGTAAGCCTATATCTTGATGAGAGAAGAATAGATAATTTGTCTGATGCTGCAGTTTTAGCTGATGAATATGTTCTCGCTCACAAGAGATATTCTAAAGAAAAGAGGAAAGCTGAGAGTAAGTACGTTGCCTCTACTCAGAGTACAGGTAACAGGAAAGAGAATAAAGATGATGTTTCTCAGGAAGTAAATACCAGCTTCACCTCTAGATTTCAGAAAAGTACATGTACTTATTGTAGTAAGCTTGGTCATACTACAGAGAAATGTTTCAAGAGACAGCATGATGTGAACAAAAAGGAGTCTTTAAATATTCAGTCAATTGGTCTAGTGTCCACCCTTGAGAGTTCCCAGAATTCCTTAACTGAGTTAACTGAACCTGCTTTGAGAGGTAAATTAAATTTTCATGATGGAGCTCCTCTTTTGAGCAGTGACGGGGTGACACTCTCAAGAGTTCATGTGCTAATTTCCTGTCTGATGGTTTTGTCAGTCCTCTGGACAGTAATGACAGGAAATCAGTTAAAATATATCGT
The DNA here is from genome assembly GCF_032717465.1 of Coenobita brevimanus. Classification (NCBI taxonomy): domain Eukaryota; kingdom Metazoa; phylum Arthropoda; class Malacostraca; order Decapoda; family Coenobitidae; genus Coenobita; species Coenobita brevimanus. The sequence continues at coordinate 24,548,894 of NC_136999.1, read as the reverse complement.
GATACAGGTGCTTGCCAATCCCTTATGCTGACCAGTGTCCTAGGCTCTAATGTTAATTCCTCTGATGAAACTGTAATCTTACAAGGTGTAGGGAATAATTACTTCTCTGTCCCTCTGTGCAGAGTGAATTTAGAGTTTGGTTTTGTTAATGGTTCCGTTATGGTTGGGTTGGTTGAGACACTCCCAATGTCAGGTGTAACTTTCTTACTTGGAAATGATATTGGTGGAAGTCAAGTGTGTCCAGCACCTCAGTTGTCTAGTGAGCCAGTGGCTGCGGCCCAGGATTGTGATGTCCCTGATGATTTCCCTGCATGTGCTGTCACTAGGGCTAAGTCTAAAGTTACTGGTGACTTAGAGGATAATGATGATGATGTTATCCTAGCTGACACTTTTCTTGCTAATTTGGACCACTCACCAGATGAGGCAGTACCCCGTAGTGTTGATAATTTGTCTCGTCAAGAGTTGGTTGAGTTGCAGGTTGCTGACCCTGAGTTGAAAGGTCTAGCTAACTCTGCTTGCAGTGAGGAAGAGTCAGCTGGTGCTTCTACTTGTTATTATATAAAGTCAGGAGTACTTATGAGGAAGTGGAGACCCCCAACAGCATCAGCCGACTGTGAGTGGGAGGTTGTACATCAAGTTGTCATCCCTCGTGTTTGTAGGCAGGATATCATTAGAGTGGCTCATGATTCCAGTTTGGCAGGACACCTTGGAGTGAGGAAGACTGTGGCACGCATTTTGAAACACTTCTACTGGCCAGGTATCTTCAGAGATGTTTCCTGGTATTGTAAGTCTTGTCACACCTGTCAAGTTGTGGGGAAGTGTAATCAGACCGAAAAGGTTGCACCTCTAGTTCCCATTCCTCCTTTTGAGGCGCCATTCACCCGTGTGTTGGTGGATATTGTGGGCCCTCTTCCTAAGACTTCTTCAGAATTTTCTTATGTGTTGACCCTGATTGATATGGCTACTCGTTATCCTGAAGCCATTCCACTTAGAAATATCTCAGCAAAGAACGTGGTTAAGGAAATGCTAGGGTTCCTCACCAAGTCTGGTCTGCCCAAGAAGGTACAGTCAGACCGGGGAAGTAATTTCATGTCAAATGTTTTCAAGCAGTCTCTGAAAGAGTTGGGCATCACCCAGATCACGTCTTCAGCTTACCATCCCCAGACTCAAGGAGCGTTGGAGAGATATCATCAAACACTCAAATCGATGCTCAAGAAATACTGTTTGGAACATCAGAAAGACTGGGATAAAGGTCTTCCATTTGTTGTATTTGCCACAAGAGAATCTCCAAATGAATCACTGGGCTTCTCACCTTTTGAACTACTGTTTGGCCATGAAGTAAGAGGACCCCTTAAGCTACTCAAGGAATGCTGGCTGTCGGAGGAAGATGACGTCAACCTGCTGGAGTATGTGATGAAGTTCAAAGAACGGCTGTCCACTGCTTTACAGCTGGCGAGAGAGAATTTAGGAGCTGCTCAGGAGAAGATGAAGACTTGGTATGATAAGAAGTCCAGGTTACGCCACTTTCAGCCAGGAGATCAGGTTTTGATTCTGCTACCGGTGCATGGGCAACCTCTACAAGCCAAGTTTAGTGGTCCTTATTTCGTGGAGAAGAAAGTCAGTGATGTCAACTATGTCATCGCCACACCAGATCGTAGAAAGAACAAGCAACTTTGTCACATCAACATGCTAAAATTATATCACAGGTGGGATGAAAATAATCTAGTCTGCACTGTAGCTGTTCCACCCGAGTCTGCAAGTGAAGCTCTCCCATGCAGCATGAGCCTGAGTGGTAGTTTGGGGAAGAATCCTGATATCATGAATGATCTCCAGACTAAGATTTCTCATCTAACTCCCGAGGAAAGGCAGGAGTTTTCGGCATTACTGCAGGAGTACCCGCAAGTGTTCCGCCCCACTCCAGGAAGAACCACTGTGTTGATGCATGATGTCGATGTTGAAGACGCAAAGCCAATTAAATTACCTCCTTACCGTGTGAACCCAGTGAAAGTTCCTCTCATCCAGAAGGAGCTTGGCTACCTGTTGGACCACAAGATGATTGAGCCCTGTCAGAGTGAGTGGAGTTCTCCTGTCACTCTAGTCCCTAAGCCAGGTGGGTCACAGCGGCTTTGCATCGACTACAGATGTGTTAATCAGATTACGAAAACAGACACTTACCCTATCTCTCGCGTGGAAGATTGCATAGACAAGATCGGAAAGGCTAGGTACATAAGTAAGTTTGATTTGTTAAAGGGATACTGGCAAGTACCTGTGACTGAACGTGCTAGGGAGATCTCATGTTTTGTAACACTAGGAAAGACTTTTGCATGTTCTGTAATGCCATATGGTATGAAGAATGCACCAGGCACATTTCAGAAGCTCATGAATGTTGTAACAGAGGGTTTAGCAGGGTGTGTTGTTTATATTGATGATGTATTAATCTTCAGTGACAACTGGAAAGATCACCTATGCCATGTCAGTAAATTTCTTGAGCGTTTGGTTCAGGCTAATCTTGTAGCTAATTTATCAAAGTGTGAGTTTGGTCAAGCTAAAGTTCAGTACCTTGGGTATGTAATTGGTGATGGAGATGTTGTACCACCAGGAGCTAAGGTTCAGGTTACAAGTGATCTTCCCAGACCTAAAAGTAGGAAAGAGCTACAAAGATTTTTGGGAATGGTAGGTTATTACCGGAGATTTGTTCTTAACTTTTCAATTCTTGTATCACCACTTACAGACCTACTGAAAAAGGGAGTTAAATTTGTCTGGACCGATAACTGTGAATCCTCTTTCAGCAAACTTAAAGCTATCCTATTAAGTCAACCAGTGCTCGCTACTCCAAATTTTGCTAAGCCTTTTAAGATGGCTGTTGATGCAAGTGCTACAGGAGCTGGGACTGTTTTGCTGCAAGAGGATGATCAGGGTATTGAACATCCTGTATCTTATTACAGTAAGAAGTTCACTCCACCTCAAAAGAACTACTCAACTATTGAGAAAGAGCTTTTGGCCTTGATTTTGGGTTTACAGAATTTTTCATTTTATTTGTGTTCTGGTTTTGACCCCATAGTCATTTATACCGATCATAACCCACTGAAATTCCTTAGTAAGTTTAAAGATAAAAATCAGAGATTGACAAGATGGAGTCTACTTCTTCAGGAGTATTCATTAGACATACAGCATGTCAAGGGGAAAGAAAATGTTATTGCAGATTGCTTATCTAGGCTTTAGACAGATTGTTTTAGAGTAATAAGAAATTTCCTTCGTAAATTTCTTTTTCTTTTTGGGGAGGTGTTACATAGCCTATGATTTCATCATCCTTTGTGTGGTTCTAACGTGCAGTGCGCTGCATGTATGATCACTAGCGTGTTCTGCCTCACTCTCCCCCTCCTCCCTTGTAGCAGAGTGAGTCGTTCTTTCTGTTGTTTGGGGCAGGATTGTCAACTCTTTGTCCCCGTGGCTTCGTTTGCGCGTCCTTCTTACAAGTTGTATCAAGCTCTGCCGGCCCCTATATAATGAGCTCAGTCTCTGCATTATTACCTCTTAGATCTGCTCCTCATTTTCTTCACATCTCTGTCCTCCCCTGTACAGTTGTTATTATTTTGAGGGCTCAGGAAGTCTCCAACCATCTAGCAGCTGTGTAATTTGAGTATAAGTGTTATTGCATTTTTTCTTGTACTGTGTAGCGTAAGGTGTTATTTCTTAGGCCTGGTAAGGTTTTGTGAGTCATGTGTTTTGGGTGTCAGCCCTTATTAATAATATTTTGTATCTGTAATAATATATCTTGCATTCACTGAGTATTATCTGGTATTTTCATTTTATCAGGGCTGACTTAGATAATTTTACTCTTGCTAATTTCGTGTGAATAGAGGCTATTGCAGTTAACCATATATTTAACCTGTTTTTTGCCATTACATTATCCTTATGAGTCCTGAATGTTTTGTTGTTAGTTTGAGCATTAAACTTTAACTTGTAATTTTACCTAACTCTTTTGTTTTGAACCTGGAACTTTACGGGACAGTAGTGATTTTTAGTATTCTCACTTAAAGTGTACATTATCTTTCTCTGTTCCGTAACAATATATATATATATATATATATATATATATATATATATATATATATATATATATATATATATATATATATATATATATATATATATATATATATATATATATATATATATATATATATATATATATATATATATATATATATATAAAACCCATTGGAGCCCAGTGTCCACAGTATTGGCCAGAACTGGGAATTTTCACATCTTGATTGAGTAGGGAACCTCCGGGTAGGGACCTATGAGCTTCACGACTATGAGCCGACAGGCGGAAGGCGGTATGCTTAGTACCCTTCTAGTGCAGCGCCTCGCCCAGCAGCTCTGGGATCCAATGGGATATATATATATATATATATATATATATATATATATATATATATATATATATATATATATATATATATTGTTACGGAACAGAGAAAACTGTCCCGCAAAGTTCCAGGTTCAAAACAAAAGAGTTAGGTAAAATTACAAGTTAAAGTTTAATGCTCAAACTAACAACTAAACATTCAGGACTCATAAGGATAATGTAATGGCGAAAACAGGTTAAATATATGGTTAACTGCAATAGCCGCTATTAACACGAAATTAGCAAGAGTAAGTTTATCTAAGTCAGCCCTGATAAAATGAGAAAACCGGATAATGCTCAGTTAATGCAAGATATATTATTACAGATACAAAATATTATTAATAATGGCTGACAATATGAACTTTACATGAATCACAAAAACCTTACCAGGCCTACGAATTAACACCCCATGCTACACAGCACAAGTAAAAATGTAACAACACTTTTACTCAAATTACACAGCAGCTAGATGGTTGGAGACTTCCTGAGCACTCACAAAAATAACAACTGTACAGGGGAGGACAGAGATGTGAACAAAATGAGGAGTAGATCTAAGTGGTAATTAATGCAGAGACTGAGCTCATTATATAGGGGCCGGCAGAGCTTGATACAACTTGTAAGAAGGACGCGCAAATGAAGCCATAGGGGACAAGGAGTTGACACTCCTGCTCTGAACAACAGAAAGAACGACTTACTCTACTATAAGGGAGAAGGGGGGGAGTGAGGTAGAACACGCACTATGGAAGCCACGAGGCGAATCGTGATCAAACATGCAGCATACTGTACGTTACAAAAGATGATGAAATCATAGGCTATGTAACACCTCCCCACAAAGAAAAAGAAATTTACAAAGGAAATTTCTTCTTACTCTAAAACAATCTGTCTAAAGTCTAGATAAGCAATCTGCACTAACATTTTCTTTCCCCTTGATATGTTGTATGTCTAATGAATATTCCTGAAGAAGTAGACTCCATCTTGTTAATCTCTGATTTTTATCTTTAAACTTACTAAGGAATTTCAGTGGGTTATGATCGGTATAAATGACTATGGGGTCAAAACCAGAACACAAATAAAATGAAAAATTCTGTAAACCCAAAATCAAAGCCAAAAGCTCTTTCTCAATAGTTGAGTAGTTCTTCTGAGGTGGAGTGAACTTCTTACTGTAATAAGATACAGGGTGTTCAATACCCTGATCATCCTCTTGCAGCAAAACAGCTCCAGCTCCTGTATCACTTGCATCAACAGCCATCTTAAAACGCTTAGCAAAATTTGGAGTAGCGAGCACTGGCTGACTTAATAGGATAGCTTTAAGTTTACTAAAAGAGGATTCACAGTTATTGGTCCAGACAAATTTAACTCCATTTCTCAGTAGGTCTGTAAGTGGTGATACAAGAATTGAAAAGAACAAATCTCCTGTAATAACCTACCATTCCCAAAAATCTTTGTAGCTCTTTCCTACTTTTAGGTCTGGGAAGATCACTTATAACCTGAACCTTAGCTCCTGGTGGTGCAACATGTCCATCACCAATTACGTACCCAAGGTAATGAACTTTAGCTTGACCAAACTCACACTTCGATAAATTAGCTACAAGATTAGCCTGAAACAAACGCTCAAGAAATTTACTGACATGGCATAGGTGATCTTTCCAGTTGTCACTGAAGATTAATACATCATCAATATAAACAACACACCCTGCTAAACCCTCTGTTACAACATTCATGAGCTTCTGAAAAGTGGCTGTTGCATTCTTCATAGCATATGGCATTACAGAACATGCAAAAGTCTTTCCTAGTGTTACAAAACATGAGATCTCCCTAGCACGTTCAGTCATACGTACTTGCCAGTATCCCTTTAACAAATCAAACTTACTTATGTACCTAGCCTTTCCGATCTTGTCTATGCAATCTTCCACGCGAGGGAGAGGGTAATTGTCTGTTTTGGTTATCTGATTAACACGTCTGTAGTCGATGCAAAGCCGCTGTGACCCACCTGGCTTAGGGACTAGAGTGACAGGAGAACTCCACTCACTCTGACAGGGCTCAATCATCTTGTGGTCCAACAGGTAGCCAAGCTCCTTCTGGATGAGAGGAACTTTCACTGGGTTCACACGGTAAGGAGGCAGTTTAATTGGCTTTGTGTCTCCAACATCGACATCATGCATCAACACAGTGGTTTTTCCTGGAGTGGCACGGAACACTTGCGGGTACTCCTGCAGTAATGCCGAAAACTCCTGCCTTCCCTCAGGAGGTAGATGAGAAAGCTTAGTCTGGAGATCATTCATGATATCAGGATTCTTCCCCAAACTATCTCTCAGGCTCATGCTGCATGGGAGAACTTCACTTGCAGACTCGGGTGGAACAGCTACAGTGCAGACTGGGTTATTTTCGTCCCGCCTGTTATATAACTTTAGCATGTTGATGTGACAAAGTTGCTTGTTCTTTCTACGATCTGGTGTGGCGATGACATAGTTGACATCACTGAGTTTCTTCTCCACGAAATAAGGACCACTAAACTTGGCTTGAAGAGGTTGCCCATGCACCGGTAACAGAATCAAAACCTGATCTCCTGGCTGAAATTGGCGTAACCTGGACTTCTTATCATGCCAAGTCTTCATCTTCTCCTGAGCAGCTCCTAAATTCTCTCTCGCCAGCTGTAAAGCAGTGGACAGCCGTTCTTTGAACTTCATCACATACTCCAAAAGATTGACGTCATTTTCCTCCGACAGCCAGCATTCCTTGAGTAGCTTAAGGAGTCCTCTTACTTCATGGCCAAACAGTAGTTCAAAGGGTGAGAAGCCCAGTGATTCATTTGGAGATTCTCTTGCGGCAAATACAACGAATGGAAGACCTTTATCCCAGTCTTTCTGATGTTCCAAACAGTATTGCTTGAGCATCGATTTGAGTGTTTGATGATATCTCTCCAACGCTCCTTGGGTCTGGGGATGGTAACCTGAAGACGTGATCTGGGTGATGCCCAACTCTTTCAGAGACTGCTTGAAAACATTTGACTTGAAATTACTTCCCCGGTCTGACTGTACCTTCTTGGGTAGACCAAACTTGGTGAGGAACCCTAGCATTTCCTTAACCACGTTCTTTGCTGAGATATTTCTAAGTGGAATGGCTTCAGGATAACGAGTAGCCATATCAATCAGGGTCAACACATGAGAAAATCCTGAAGAAGTCTTAGGAAGAGGGCCCACAATATCCACCAACACACGGGTGAATGGCGCCTCAAAAGGAGGAATGGGAACTAGTGGTGCAACCTTTTCGGTCTGATTACACTTCCCCACAACTTGACAGGTGTGACAAGACTTACAATACCAGGAAACATCTCTGGAGATACCTGGCCAGTAGAAGTGTTTCAAAATGCGTGCCACAGTCTTCCTCACTCCAAGGTGTCCTGCCAAACTGGAATCATGAGCCACTCTAATGATATCCTGCCTACAAACACGAGGGATGACAACTTGATGTACAACCTCCCATTCACAGTCGGCTGATGCTATTGGGGGTCTCCACTTTCTCATAAGTACTCCTGACTTTATATAATAACAAGTAGAAGCACCAGCTGACTCCTCCTCACTGCAAGCAGAGTTAGCTAGACCTTTCAACTCAGGGTCAGCAACCTGCAACTCAACCAACTCTTGACGAGACAAATTATCAACACTACGGGGTACTGCCTCATCTGATGAATAGTCCAAATTAGCAAGAAAAGTGTCAGCTAGGATAACATCATCATCATCATTATCCTTTAAGTCACCAGTAACTTTAGACTTAGCCCTAGTGACAGCACATGCAGAGAACACATCAGGGACATCACAATCCTGGGCCGTAGCCACTGGCTCACTAGACAACTGAAGAGCTGGACACACTTGACTTCCACCAATATCATTTCCAAGTAAGAAAGTTACACCTGACATTGGGAGTGTCTCAACCAACCCAACCATAACGGAACCATTAACAAAACAGACTCTAAATTCACTCTGCACAGAGGGACAGAGAAGTAATTATTCCCTACACCTTGTAAGATTACAGTTTCATCAGAGGAATTAACATTAGAGCCTAGAACACTGGTCAGCATAAGGGATTGGCAAGCACCTGTATCACGATATATTTTAACTGATTTCCTGTCATTACTGTCCAGAGGACTGACAAAACCATCAGACAGGAAATTAGCACATGAACTCTTGAGAGTGTCACCCACGTTACTGCTCAAAAGAGGAGCTTCATCATGAGGATTTAATTTACCCCTCAAAGCAGGTTCAGTTAGCTCAGTTAAAGAATTCTGGGAACTCTCAAGTGTGGACACTAGACCAATTGACTGAATATTTAGACTCGTTTTTGTTCACATCACGCTGTCTCCTGAAACATTTCTCCGTAGTATGACCAAGCTTACTACAATAAGTACATTTACTTTTCTGAAATCTAGAGGTGAAGCTGGTATTTACTTCCTGAGAAACATCATCTTTATTCTCTTTCCTTTTACCTGTACTCTGAGTAGAGGCAACGTACTTACTCTCAGCTTTCCTTTTTTCTTTAGAATATCTCTTGTGAGTGAGAACATATTCATCAGCTAAAACTGCAGCATCAGACAAATCAGCTATTCTTTTCTCATCAAGATATAGGCTTACATCTTTATTAATACACCTTTTGAAGTCCTCCAGCAAAATCATCTGCTTAAATTAATCAAAATCAGAATTTACATTCTTAGAATTTAACCACTGCTCTAACAGATCTTCTTTGATTTTTGCATACTCAACATGGGATTGCTTATCTTGCTTGTAAGTTGTCCTAAATTTTACTCTATAGCCTTCAGGAACAAGCTCATAGGCCTTAAGAATCAAGCTCTTAACTACATCATAATTATCAGATTGATCCTGAGGCAAAGATGCATAAGTTACTTGAGCTTTATCGGTGAGAACAGTTTGAAGGAGTACTGGCCAATACTTTTTGGGCCAATTAAAATCTGTAGCTACCCTCTCAAACAACTGGAAATACTTTGTTAAATCAGATTCATTAAAAGGAGGGACAAGTTTAACATTTTTAGCCACATCAAAATCATCAGAGCTAGATGATCCAGTTCCACCTTGTTTCATGCGATACTCATGGTCTGCCTGAATCCTAGCAAGTTCAATTTGTGCCTGAGCCTGTACCTGTGCCTCCTGAATACGAGCCTGCTGCAGGGCTAGCTGTAACTTAGCTAATTCAATCTGCGTTTGCTCATCTGGAGGAGTTACATTAACTAAGCTTTTATTAATTATGTCAACAATTTGATCTTAAGAATGATGAGAGCGAACAGCAATTCCCAATTGTTGAGCAACAAGCTTAAGTTCATTCTTTGTTCTGTTTTCTACATCACACACTGTTTGCACATTTGACAAATGATCTTTGGCTTCATCAAGAGTAGTAATAGTAGACATCATGAATAAATCACAGTCACAAATTATCAAGCAATATCCTTATGATAATATCCTGAATATCCTGATAAGAGGTCACCAAATTTATGTTTCGGAACAGAGAAAACTGTCCCGCAAAGTTCCAGGTTCAAAACAAAAGAGTTAGGTAAAATTTCAAGTTAAAGTTTAATGCCCAAACTAACAACTAAACATCAGGACTCATAAGGATAATGTAATGGCAAAAACAGGTTAAATATATGGTTAACTGCAATAGCCACTATTAACACGAAATTAGCAAGAGTAAATTTATCTAAGTCAGCTCTGATAAAATGAGAAAACCGGATAATGCTCAGTTAATGCAAGATATATTATTACAGATACAAAATATTATTAATAATGGCTGGCAATATGAACTTTACATGAATCACAAAAATCTTACCAGGCCTACGAATTAACACCCCATGCTACACAGCACAAGAAAAAATGTAACAACACTTATACTCAAACTACACAGCAGCTAGATGGTTGGAGACTTCCTGAGCACTCACAAAAATAACAACTGTACAGGGGAGGACAGAGATGTGAACAAAATGAGTAGATCTAAGTGGCAATTAATGCAGAGACTGAGCTCATTATATACGGGCCGGGAGAGCTTGATACAACTTGTAAGAAAGACGCGCAAATGAAGCCATAGGGGACAAATAGTTGACACTCCTGCTCTGAACAACAGAAAGAACGACTTACTCTTCTATAAGGGAGGAGGGAGGGAGGAAGGTAGAACACGCACTATGGAAGCCACGAGGCGAATCGTGATCAAACATGCAGCATACTGTATGTTAGAATTATACAAAGGATGATGAAATCATAGGCTATGTAACAATATATATATATATATATATATAGATATATATATATATATATATATATATATATATATATATATATATATATATATAGATACACATATATATATATATATATAGATACACACATATATATATATATATATATATATATATATATATATATATATATATATATATATATATATATAATATATAAATATATATATATATATATATATATATATATATATATATATATATATATATATATAGCAGCTGTGGCACAGTGGGTTAGAGAGCTCCGCTCTGACCGAAGGGTCGGAGGATCGAATCCACCCAAGGGTCATTGGTAGACATCAGGAAGGGCATCCGATCATAAAATCCTACTTCCTCCAGTCCTAAAGTCCTCTACCCGGAGGCAACGCCTCAGCCCTTCGGGGATACCTGGCGTAAAACTAAATTATTATATATATATATATATATATATATATATATATATATATATATATATATATATATATATATATATATATATATATATATATATATATATATATATAATGCCACACAGTGATGAGTGAGGCTGGTCACTCTCATCTTAAATGTCGAAACCAACTGCCTAGCCCCGGGCTCCTACGCTCCTCATGCGGCAATGTAGGATTGGATAATATATATATATATATATATATATATATATATATATATATATATATATATATATATCATTTCCTGTGGCACCTCAGGGGATGCATAGGGCCTCGATGAACTTTCTCCACCAATATTTGTCTCTTGCCATCTCCTTCAGGTCCCATCAACACTCCTCTCTTGCTTCTTTTTTCATTGTCCTCAACCAGGTTTCCCTCGGCCTACCTCTACCTCTTCTTCCTCTAGCGGTCCACTCTGGCACATCCCGTATTAAACTACCTTCTTTTCTGTATATGTGCCCCAGCCACTTCCAGCGAGACAGTCTCACATATTCATTAACTGGTTCTACTCTCGTAATATCCCTTACTCTTGCATTTGTAACTCTGTCTTGCCACTTTACCCCAAGAATCCTTCTCAGTATTTTATTCTCATATCCTAATACTTTCTGATCTGTTGCAATTGTACTGTACCATGACTCATGCCCGTAAATTAAAATTGGTCTAACCATGGACTTGCAAATTTTCACTTTAGTATGTACCGAAAGCATATTATTATTCCAAACAGATTTTAACATTCCAACAGCTCGCCAAGCCTGTCTAATCCTCTCCTCAATTTCAATGTTTAATGATCCATTAGATGATACAATCGTTCCCAGATATTTAAAGTTTTCTACATTCTTCACCACATTATTCCCAATTACACAATCGATTTGGTTCTCCACGTTCATATTAATAATTTCAGCCTTTCCACAATTTATTACCAATCCCACTTTTTCTCCTTCCTCCACCAGACAATCAAGCACCCTCTGCATCTCGTAAATACTTCCACAAATCTGTACAATATCATCAGCATAGTCCAAATCCATCAGCTTCTTATTTTCTTTCCAGTTAATTCCTGCACCTGTTCTCCTTACAACCTTTTTCATAACATAATCCATAACCAAACCAAACAACAATGGCGAAAGAACTCCTCCTTGAATCACTCCTGACCTAACTTGAAATGGATCACTCAAAGAACCACCCACCATTACCTTACAGAAAGTTCCTTCATGCAAGCTTTTAATAATATTTACAAACTTTTCTGGTATACCATAGAATCTCATAATTTTCAACATAGCTCCACGTGAAACACTATCAAACGCCTTTTCAAAATCCACAAAACACATACTAAGTGGCATTTTCATCTCATTAGCTTGTTGCATTAGATACCTTACAATAAAAATCTGATCATTACAACCTCGACCCTTTCTAAATCCCGCTTGTTCTTCTCTTAAAATTTTATCAATTACTGGCCCTATCCTGTTCAACAAGATTTTGGAAAAGACTTTTGCAACTACAGGTGTCGAAGTTATCCCCCTCCAATTGCCACACACACTTAAATCTCCCTTTTTTGGTATTTTTATAATCACTCCATTTTTCCACTCTTCTGGAATTCCACCATTATCCCAAGCCACATTAAAAAGTTTCAAAAGCACATTCATCAACTCGTCATTTTCCACCTTAAGAATTTCAGGGAATATTCCATCTTTTCCTGGGGCCTTAAAATTCTTTAACTCCTTTATAGATTTTGCTACCTCTTCCAAAGTTATATCCCCTGTTTCTATCTGCAAATCTCTCTCGGCTGGCAAAATGTCCTCTTCAGGTGGGATTGGTCTATTTAGAACAGATTCAAAGTGCTCTTTCCACCTTCCTTTTATATCCAAATCTTTAGTCATCAAATTACCATTTCTATCTCGTACAGGTATTTCCTTCCTTCTCTTTTCAGTCCGAGTTAACTCCTTTATGGCCTGATACCCTGCTCTTGTGCTCTGACCGTCATTTTTACTTAATTTAATTTCTGTCTCTGTCGCCTTTTCATCATATAGTCTCCTCTTATCACGTCTAACGAGTCTTTTTACTTCAGAATGTAAACTCCAGTACTTTGTTCTAAGTACTTCAACTACCTGGCCATCAACATGTTGTTCTTCACTTCTTAACTTAGCCTCTTTCCTTTTCTGAATTGCATTCCATGTTTCATCTGACATCCGCTTTTTCCTTCTCGCTCTTCCCTTTTTCTTAATAGTAACCTTAGCACTTTCATGCAAAACCTCTTTTACCTCTCTCCACATTTGATTAATATCATTGTCTTCAGATTCCATCAAAGTCTGCAGGACTAGAAACCTGTTCCTACATTCCCATTGAAACTTTTCCCTCGTGCTCTCATCACTTCTCAGCTCATCCAAATCATAATTATTACCTCCTGTACAATTACCATTAACGTTTCTCTTAAGTTTTATTTTGATCTTTGACACAACAAGTTGATGATCACTACCTATATCTGCTCCCCTCCTTACGCAAACATCTTGCAAATAACTCCTATGCCTTCTGCTAATTGCAATGTGGTCAGTCTGGTTACAATATTTACCACATGGTGAAATCCAAGTAGTCTTATGTATTTTTCTATGCTCAAAGATAGTTCCACCAATTATAAAGTCATTTGCCAAACAAAAGCTTCCAAGTCGCACCCCATTTTCGTTCCTTATACCAACACCCTCCTTACCCATACAATCTTCAAAGCCATCCCTACTACTGCCAATAATCGCATTAAAATCACCAATGCAAACTAACACATCATGACTTGCCACTCTATTCACTACTTCCTGCAGCTTCTCATAAAAGTCATCCTTCATTTCATCAGCAGCCTCATTTGTCGGAGCGTACCCTACAACCATACTGATATTACCATGGTCAGATTTTAAACGAGCATAAAGCAAGCGCTCATTAATTGGTTCAAACTCACATACTGCCTTACAAGCATCTCTACTCAGCAGTAAGCCTACTCCTTGGTAATGATTTCCATCACTCCTACCAGAAACCAACAAAGTAATACCATCTTCCAAATTCATTTTATCAACTCCAAGCAACCTCGTTTCTGTAAGAGCACAAATATCTATCTTGTATTCCTTGAACACTGAAATAAGTTCTTCCATTTTACCAGCCTGATTGAGAGTTCGAACATTCCAGTTTCCTATTCTTAAGGTTCTTTTTGGATGTATGAACTTATTTTTACATCGTGGGATTCTTAGCACCCCCTGCCCACTTAAGGGCTGCACGGAACTGAGGGCCATTGCTTCGTCACCAGAGTTCATCAAGATTTCTTAGGCAGAAAAATATTTTACCCTGGAGCCAATGCCAGTGACTCGCAGGAACCAGACAGTGGAGAGAGGAAATTAACTAAATGAAAGTAAAATGCAGAGGGTTTGGACAGACAAAGTACAGGGAAAGAAAGAGAGCAAAGAGAATGTAGATAAAAGTGTCCCTTTTAGTCGGCTCTTACGACAAGTAGGGAATACTGGGGAAGTATTCTATCCCCCCTTCCCCAGGGATTATATATATATATATATATATATATATATATATATATATATATATATATATATATATATATATATATATATATATATATATATATATATATCAATCAATCATTTCCTGTGGCACCCTCGGGGATGCATAGGGCCTCGATGAACTCACACCACCACATCCTATCTTGTGCTAACTCCTCAAGATCTCCCCAACACTCATCTCCAGCTTCCCGTCTCATTGTCCTCACCCACGTCTCTTTTGGCCTTCCTCTACCTCTCCTACCAGGTGCCACCCACCCTGGTGTACCTCGTACTATTCCCTGTCTCCTATACACATGTCCTAGCCACTTCCATCGTGAGAATCTAACATATTCATCGATCGGCTGCACTCCCGTTATTTCTCTAATTCTACTATTTGGTATCCTTTCCCACCACTTAACTCCTAATATTCTTCTAAGTGCTTTATTTTCAAACACCAAGAATTTATTTTCCATAGTCACTGTGCTGTACCAAGACTCGTGTCCATAAATTAAGATACTCCTAACCATTACCTTATAAAGTTTGATTTTTGTATGCACAGAGAAATTGTTATTATTCCAAATATTTTTAAGCATTCCCATTGCCTGATTAGCCTTCTTTAACCTTTCCTCGAATTCAAAGTTCAAAGAACCATCCTTGGCTAAATAAGTACCTAAATATTTAAACCTATCAACTTGCTTTACAACCATACCTCCAATTACACATTCCTGCGCATTTTCCATATTCATATTGATTATTTCAGTTTTTCCACAATTAATAACCAAACCCACCTTGCGACCTTCACTCACCAAACAGTCCAACACTCTCTGCATCTCTTCTGGCCCATCACAAATCAAAACTATATCATCTGCATAATCTAAATCCAAAAGTTTCCTGTTCTCTCCCCAAAGTATACCTGCACCGGTTTCTGTTCCAACACGTTTCATAATGTAATCAATGACCAATATAAATAGTAAAGGCGATAGAACACCACCTTGAATTACTCCGGACTTGACTTCAAACGAATCACTCAGACAACCATCAACCATCACTTTACAAAATGTGTCCTCATGCATGTTCATAATGACCCTCACAAACTCCTCTGGTATTCCATAATGTCTCATGATCTTCCCCATAGACTCTCTCGAAACATTATCAAAAGCCTTTTCAAAATCAACAAAACAAAGACTTAACGGTACTCTCATTTCATTAACTTGCTGTATCAAATGCCTAACTATAAAGATCTGATCATTGCAACCACGTCCCTTTCTAAAACCAGCCTGTTCATCCCTCAGAATACCCTCAACCACCGGCTCCAACCTATTTAACAACACTCTACTGAAAACTTTCAAAGCTATCGGTGACAAAGAGATTCCCCTCCAATTACCACATTCACTCAGGTCTCCTTTCTTCGGAACTTTAACAATTACACCATTCTTCCAAACTGATGGTAGTAACCCCGCCACCCATATCTTATTGAATAGCTTGGTCAAGATCATTATTAATCTATCCCCCTCCACTTTAAACATTTCCGGAAATAAACCATCCTCCCTGGTGCCTTATTATTCTTTAACTGTTTTACTGCTTTCTCCACTTCTGCAAGCCTCAACTCTCCTGTTTCTATATTTAAATCTTCCTGAGCAGACGGTATATCCTCTTCTGGTGGTATTGGTCTATTAAGAACTGTCTCAAAATGCTCTTTCCATCTATTTTTAATATCTCCATCTTTGGTCAATAAATTTCCTTCCCTGTCTCTAATTGGTATTTCCTTGCGTTTACCTGCATTACCACTCAGTTCTCTAATCGATTCATATGCTATTCTTTGACTCTGTCCATCATTTTTGTTTATTAGGATTTCAGTCTCTGCAACCTTTTCATCCACACATCTTCTTTTATCTCTCCTAGCTAACCTTCTTACTTCTGAATTCAAACTCCAGTACGCAGCTCTTGCTAATTCAATCTCTCGTTCATCAACGCATTGCATCTCACTCCTCAATTTAGCCTCACCTCTCTTTTTTATCATATCCCACGTTTCCTCTGATATCCATTTCTTTCTCCTGAATCTATGTCTCCTTCCAATCGTACATTCAGCAGTCTCATGCAAAACTTTGTTCACATCCTCCCACATCTCATCTACACTTCTCTCCCCCTCTTCCAACGTTTCCAACACCAAAAACCTATTTCTGCATTCTAATCTGAATTCCTCCTTTTCTTCTCCTTCTCTTCTAAGCTTAACAATATCGTATCTACCAACACCAGATTTTTCCTTCTTCTGATTTTTAAGTTTAAACCTTATTTTTGCAATGCTGAGTTGATGGTCACTACCAATATCCGCTCCCCGTTTAACATGAATATCTAGCAGAGAACTTCTATGCCTCCTACTGATAGCGATGTGATCAATCTGATTTTTATATTTTCCACACGGCGACACCCAAGTTGTCTTGTGTATATTGCAATGCTGAAAGAGTGTGCCCCCGATGACTAAGTCATTTGCTAGACAGAAGCTTCCAAACCTCACTCCGTTTTCACTCATCCTACTACCAACTCCCATCTTACCCATACATGCCTCAAATCCCTCATTTGAACAGCCCATTACTGCATTAAAGTCTCCAACGCAGATCAAAACATCATGTCTAGGTACCCTTCCTACTCCTTCTTGCAACTTTTCATAAAATGTGTCTTTCCTTTCATCGAGTGCATCATTAGTAGGTGCATAACACACAAACAGACTGATGTTGCCATGATTTGATTTAAACCGTGCGTATAGCAATCGCTCATCTATAGGATCCCACTCACATAAAGCCTTATTTGCTTTACAACCCAGCAACAATCCTACTCCCTGATAATGCATTCCGTCCTGTCGGCCAGATATCAATAAA
The DNA here is from genome assembly GCF_032717465.1 of Coenobita brevimanus. Classification (NCBI taxonomy): domain Eukaryota; kingdom Metazoa; phylum Arthropoda; class Malacostraca; order Decapoda; family Coenobitidae; genus Coenobita; species Coenobita brevimanus. The sequence continues at coordinate 24,531,360 of NC_136999.1, read as the reverse complement.
CGTATACCATCCTCCAAATCCAACTTATCGACTCCAGTTAATCTAGTTTCTGTCAGAGCACAAATATCAAGTCCGTAATTTTGAAAAACCTTCACTAACTCATCGATTTTACCGTCATGATTTAGCGTTCTCACATTCCAGTTACCAATTTTAATTGTATTTTTTGAATTGACAAAGGAATTAGATTGTAACTGAGGCAACATTCTTAGCACCCCCTGCCCATTTAAGGGCTGCACGGGACTGGGGGCCATTATTGTTCTTTCAGAGTCCATCAAGGTTTCTTTGGCTAACTTCCTGAACACCTCGCCATTGTGTTGCAGTCGCAGTAGGTAGCTAACTTGCCTGATTGCCCACACCCGAAAGACCCAGCTATGCTGTAGCCAGTCACGTGCCGGCATGCTTACCAGCCATTTCACTCTCAAGGAGTTCCTCTGCCTGAGAAAGCAACCACCCCCCTGCTCCCGAGGGCTTTTGATCTGTGTAGGTAGAGGGCGATCACTCCCTCACTAGCCATATACAGTGTATATACAGTGTATAGGCTACACTCACCAAAAAAAAAAAAAGGTCAAGGATTCCCACTCCTGAGGCCAACAGACAGGTCAACTTGTCAGCACTTCAATGTTTCTCATGTAAGTGTGGTTTTTCCAGGAGGCGTAATTATTTTCCTCGACTTACGAAGCTTTTGGGCACCTCCTTAACATTTGTCTTATGTATTACACCCTGGTATTCTCCTATGGATTATTTTGAGATTCTAAAGGCGAAAAAGTTCTTGTATCACAGATTTAAAATTTGCACCATACACAGAAATAACCTGGTAAGGAAGAATTGCTAAAGACCATTCTTATTCATTAAATCAGGCTCGTATTTAAAGTGGCATCTGCAGTTTTGTAGACACCCTTTCTTTGTGATTTATTTTCACAATACATCTTAGCATTCTCTTGTATGAAAAGTACTTCATTTTAATATTGACTAAGTTTGTATTAGTGACACACGGGAGGACATTAACTTGTACTGCTAAGAGTAAATTGCCAAGGTAGAAGTGTTATGAAATTTCCAAAGCCACATAGAATACTGCCCAATGGCCCCAGGTGAGACCCGGCAAGACTAGTGCGACCCAGTGCCAACCACGCCTGCCTCATCCACTGGCCACACCTACAGGAGGGAAGAATGTGCCCGACGAAGAAAGTAACTGTGGCTGGGCTGGGTGTGGCTCTGGAAGGTGTAAGGAGCAGACAGTGAAGGCAGGTGTGGGATGCAGGGCTGGTGCAGGTGTGGTGGTGGGGCTGGTGAACACTGGGCTGGGGCGGGATATGGCCTTGACACACCTTCAGGAAATCTTAGTCAAGGAGCGATTGACAGCATCAGCGCCAACACTGCAGGCAAAGAGGCTGAGGTAGGCCTGGCGGTACTCCGAGGACATGACCACATAGATAATGGGGTTGATGCAGGTGGTTAGGTAGACCAGCAGCAAACCCAAGATGTTCAACACAGGGTCGTCATCCTTGCTGAATGTCTTCACCAACGTGATGGGCAGGTAACACACCACAAAGGACAAGAAGATCACCAGAATCATCTTCAGGAGCCGCTGGTCCTTTGGACTTAGTGCTGTCTGCTGCGTCAGCAGTGATCCCCTCCGAGCCCTGCGGAATGTCCCACGCAACTGTGAAAATGCCCCCTTTGCTGATTCATTTGACTGCCGCCGCCCCGTCTCATCTGTTGCATCAGAGGCGGGTGAGTCTGGGGTATTTGTTGGACATATTCTGATGGGGGAGGACACCACCCCTTCCTCCCCTGAGGGATGGCCGGACAGCCCATTGACCTCAGGCCTAAGCACCGTGACGCTCACCCCTGGGGAAGGTGACTGGCCTCTGCCATCACTGTGACCACTGGCCGGGTGGGTGGGAGAGGCACCACCCTCCAGGACTTCCACACTGACGGAGCTGGTGTTGGAAGTGAGCTTTACCTGTGTCTCCACCTGCACAGTCTCACTCAGTGTATGCACCCGTGCCTCACCACCCTCATGTGGGTCTGCCCTGTCCCTCTCTTCTGCCACACCCAACTTTCCACCTTCTTCCTGCTTAGTGCTGCCTTTCTGTTTGTCTTGTGTGCTATTCACTCTGATGATATATATTTATATATATATATATATATATATATATATATATATATATATATATATATATACACTAATCTCCGTATCATCCAGACGCCCAATTTCCGGACATCCCCACTTACCGGACATTTTCGTCCCGGGATCCAATATTCCCTAAATGGGCCCAAAACCGCAAAAAATTCGAAAAAAATCCGACTTTTTCTAACCCGTAATTTGAACTTGGCGCGCGCAGTGTGGGCCAGCTTTGTTTTGGTGCGTCGTTCCGCTGCCGCCCACTAGAGTGCCCCTGCATCCTCCCCACTTACCGCCCGTCTCTCATTGTGTGTGCACTCTTGTCGTCATGGCCGCCCATGTGCTCGCTTTTGTGGTGGTGCCTTACCTGCTGCAGGCTCTCCTGCTGCTCTTGTGCCTCTTCTTCGTGTGCGTGATGATGGCCTGCCACCTGAGAAGAGGAAGAGAGTGGTTTTGACTCTGGAGAAGAAGAGGGTGATATTGGACAAGGTGGAGGCAGGATGGTCTTCTTCACGCATCCTTCGTGAATTCAACCTTGCCCGATCTACTTTTTTTTATATCAAGAGATCCCGAGACAAACTCTTGCAGTACATGGCTGACTTCTCGTCGAAAAGCAAATGCAACGTGGAGAGGAAGGTGATGTTTACTCCCAAATATGCAAAAGTCAACCGCTCCACATTGATTTGGTATCGACAGCAACTTGCTGCTGGTGTGATGGTGCGTGGCACGGAGCTGAAGGCTGCTGCTGAGAAATTCGCAAGGCTTCACAACGCCCTAGACTTCAAGGTATCCAAAGGTTGGTTCTTTGCATTCAAGTTACAACATGGCCTTACCAACCGTAAGTCTCATGGCGAAGCTTTGGATGCCAACGAGGATGGAGTAGACGAGTTTCAGCACAAGGTGAAGCGCTTGATCGACAGGGAGGGCCTGACTCTCGGTCAAGTCTACAACGCTGACGAAACTGGTTTATTCTATCACTCTTTGCCTACGAACACTCTAGCCGAGGAGACAGAGAAGCGTGTACCTGGCCGCAAGCTCTCCAAGCAGCGGATATCTGCTTTGTGTTGTGCCAATGCTAATGGCATGCACCAGCTTAAGCCCGTTATTGTTGGCCGTGCAAAGCAGCCTTGGTGTCTTCATGGGGTGATGGATGTCCTTCCTGCCGTCTGGTACCATTCCTTGAAGACATGGTTCACTGCCCACATCTTCAAAGACTGGTTCCACTGCCATATCGTCAAGGAGGTCATCCATTATCAGACGGAGAAACTGGGAATCCCACGCAACCAGGTAAAGGCCCTCCTCCTCGACAAAGCACCTGCTCACCCATGCGACGAGGACTTGGTGGCTGAGAATGGCCACATTAGGTGCATGTTTCTGCCACTTAATACTACTACTCTCATCCAACCAATGGACCAAGGAGTGATCGTGGCAACGAAGAGGCTGTACCGAAGAAAGTTCCTGGACGAGGTGATGGTTGTTCTCGAGGACGAGGACGAGCGCAGGGAGGGACGGGACACTTGAGGCCAGCGGACTTTGGAAAACCTTCGCCGCTACAACATCAAGTCTGCCATCTACAACTGGGCCAGTGCATGGAAGGAAGTCTCTGTCAAGACTAGAAAATGGTTGGTCTCGTCTGCTTCTCGGAACGGATGTGAAGTACGATTTCCTAGGTTTTGATGTGGATGACTTCCATGCATGTCTACGTGCGCATGGGGACGATGTTGATGTGGACGAAGTACATAAGTGGTTGGATGACGATGAGGGCGATCATGGGTATCAGACCATGTCTGATATCGAGATCGCATCTTCAGTTGCAGGTGTCAGTACCCAGCTTAAAGATTCCGACGAGGACAGCGACGATAATGCGGACTCCTCTCAGCGTGACACTACTCCAGCCATCCCCAAGCTGAGCGCACTCCGGGAACACCTAGAGTTCGTTTTGGACTACCTGGAACACCCGGGCTACAACAGGGAGATGGGGTCCATGGGACTTGTGGAGCAAGTGCGCGCTTTCAGGCAGCGCATCATTAATCATCAAAATCGTCATTCCTTGCGTCAATCAACCATTGACAGCTTTTTCAGGCATGTAACCCCCACTGTGCCCAGCCCTGGCTCCACTCCATTGCCTCCCCAAGACAGGCCCTCATGCTCCGAGCCACAGCTCAGCACATCAGGCACTGTGGAGTCACCATTCGACGTGAGTTTGCCCTCTCTTCAGAGTCATCTGCAGTGGGTACTCCACCACCACGACCCAACGATGCACCCCTAGTTCACCTGCATGAGCTACTCTCAGACTCTGACAGTGATTAAATGCCTAGAACTTCTCCACTAGACCACACGGGAATTTACAGTGTTGTGCAGTGAAAAAAAAAACAGTGCATAGTGTTAAAAAATTAGAATTCTGAGTGAAAAGACAAAGATTTAATTGACTTTCAATGTAATGTAAATTAACTAGAGTGTGTTATGTTTAGAAAATGGTTTTATGAGTGGAAAGACTTTAAGTGCAGAGTGCAACACTTATTTCTTTAAGGTACACTGGAGCGCAAGTAAGACAAGAGTGCGCAGTGTTAAGAGAATGGAATTCTGAGTGCAAATGACTAAGTTCAGTGCAAGACTTCATGTACAGTGTACTGCAAGTGCTGTAGGAATTCCTTCTTATTCTCAGAGTCTGAGAGGAGGCGGGTTAATCATCGAGATGGCCAGGTACTTGCTGTAAGTACCCAGAATGTTTCATGTTGTACTGTATTTTCCATACTATACTTATCTCTAACACCTCTTTTCACTCTTTTATGTCCCTTATTGGTGTGAATAGGGTCTTAGGTGCTATGCATGTGCAGTAGGGAGGTGTTTTTCTGACTTAGGCTAGGTTAGGGTCCATAACTACAAGTCCAGGAGCCAGGGACTTGTAAGTATCCAGAATATTAAAATATTGTATAAACTCACCTCTAAAACCTCATTTTATGGTTCTTTTGCATTTATTTCAGTCTTTTATGTCCCTTATTGCTGTGATTTGGGTCTTAAATAGGTGCTATGCATGTCCAGAGGGAGTTGTATAGGTGTTTTTCTGAGTTAGGGTCCATAAGTACAAGTCCAGGAGGCTGGGGCCCACTATCCGGATAGGACACTTTCCGGACGTGCCTTTGGCTCTATTACATCGGATATTGGAGGGATTACTATTACAATTAACCCGTCACGTCCCGAGCTATTTCGCACCTCTAACACCCCCCAATCCCGAGGTATTTAAAAAAAAAAAAAAATTTTTGGCTAAAACCTCCGCCTTTGTTGAGAAACATCGAAAATTCATAGAGAAATTGCTCACCTGAGGTTTAAAATACTCGATTCAGGTACCAGTACCTCCTTACCTGACTGGGTTTTCTAACAGGTTGGCACCAAAGAAAACGAGTTCTATGGAAGGGTAACTATTTCACACCACTCATAAACAGTATTTATTTATTTACTTGGTACGAATTTACATGTAGTACGAGAGTATATTGGTTTTCAAACAGTAATATAGGCATTATAAGCATTGTTTCACTCACTAACTCATCACCATACCTGACCTTCATTTGCCACATTACCTGATCATTATTTCTGACTGTTTCTTCCTCTAATGTTATGTAAACACTGTCCTCCACATTGTCATCGATTGGGGAATCACTCTGGCCCTGAATGTCTTTACTGGCCAGGTCACTGATAACAGTTGAATTGCTGAGACAATGGCATGAGGAGGGGAGGGGGGAGGTTATGCGGTGTAAGGCATTGTCCCTGCTTGGCATCTTGAAGAGGAATAGAGGAAGGTGTCCCGTGTATATGTACGAAATATCACGCACGAAAATTGAAAATTGTGCAAATTAGGGACCTTACAATTGCACGACGTACCAATACATCGCCGGGACTGGCAAATGCAAAATGTTGGAACGTACCCATACGTCGATGGGACGGGGTGGGTTAAATTACATAAGGACTTAGAAAAAATTAAGATTGAGAAGGGCGTGCATCAGGGAGATACAATTTCACCAAAATTATTTACAGCATGACAAGAAAGTATTTTCAGAAAGCTAAACTGGGAAAACAAAGGAGTGAACATTGATGGAGAAATGCTAAACCATTTAAGATTTGCAGATGACATTGTCCTAATCTCAGAAACAGCAGAGGCACTGCAAGAAATGTTAAATGATCTGAACAGAGAAAGTCTGAAAGTAGGACAGAAGATGAACCGAAGTAAAACTAAAGTAATGTTTAATCCACAAACACCAAAGAGCGTCATCGGAATAAGCGATGAAATTCTTGAAGAAGTTAAGGAGTACAACTACTTGGGACAAATACTAAAATTAACGAAAGATCATGATAGCGAAATAAAAAGACGCATTACAATTGGATGGAAAGCTTTCGGTAAACACAGAGACATTATGAAAGGAAGCTCGCCAGTTTGTATGAAATGAAATGTATATAACGAATGTATAATTCCAGCTATGACGTATGGTTGTGAGACCTGGAAACTGACAAAATCAATGGAAAATAAATTAATCCGTTCTCAGAGAGCAATGGAAAGGTCAATGTTGGGAATATCTCGAAGAGACAGGAAAAGATTAACGTGGGTGAGAGAGGAGACTAAAGTCAAAGATATTATAGAAGTTATTAAAGAACAAAAATGAAGGTGGGCAGGCCATATAGCAAGAATAAGGGATAACCGATGGAGTAAGAGGCTGACGGACAGAACATCAAGAGAATGTAAGCGTAGCAGAAAAAGGGCAGATAGGAAATGGAGAGATGAGATAGAGAAATTTGCAGGGAAAACGTGGCAAAGATTGGTTCAGTCAAGGAATTCGTGGAAAAGGTTGGAGGAGGCCTTTGTTCAGCAATGGACTAGTTATGGCTGATGATGATGATGATGATGAGATATATATATATATATATATATATATATATATATATATATATATATATATATATATATATATATATATATATATATCTGTCTATGTACATTATACATGGATATATCATATATATGTGCATATTGCATATGTATATGTACGCACTCCTGTACACATACGCATGTCCTTATACATGCGTATCTATCCTGTAGATGCAGTATATTTACGGCTACATGTGCTTGAATATATACATATATGTATAGATATATACGTATATGCATATATGCGTATGTGTCTTTCTTTTCATACGTATGTAGTGTACATACGTGTGTATCAATGTACCATTTTACCCATCTCAGAACATGTAAGGATAATTACTGTAGCAGCTTTGTACCATGTATGTATCATAGTATGGTTTTGTTCATCATTGTGCTTGTAATGATAATTACTTCTATACCTTCTATGCCCTAAGATACCAATTTTGTTTTCCTCATGCACCTCTCCCTGCTTGGCCTTCAGGGACAGTGTTCCCCAAAGTGTTGGGGCTTGTACTGAATGGTAAATAAAGAACCTTAATAAATAAAAAGTACTGTTGCAAACAATAATAGCAATTCACTTTATTATGATAAACAACATGACATTGAACAAAGACCTTTGTAACTCAGTGTTCTAATCTTCCAAGTCTAGCAAGCTTCTCAGGGGTGCTGTGTAAGAGTTTCGTGATTGTTCAACTAAAACGTGGGTAGATAATTTTGTCCTCAACCACACCACATCCTCGAGATCCACTTTGTGTTTTATACCATGACCTATCTAATAAGATGGAGTAACGGGTTATGTATCATTCTTAGATACGCAGGGATGTATTCTTCAGCAACGGAAGCATCTCCTAATGTGATAGAGCGACAAACATGCATCATTCTTTCACCACAATGATACCTTTATTATATTACAATGAGCAACAAAGGTTTTGATACTGGGAAAAAGAGTGTGCGTTTAATTCGAGTATGCAGGTTTTGAATACATTGTCAGAATTATCCTAGCACATCAGGATATAAGGTTATGATTATCCTACTAAATTATGCTGCCTAGCGCTAGCTTAGGATAACTTGTATAATAATTTGCTGTTAATGGTTTATATATTTTAAGTGTGAGCGAGCAAAGCGAGCAAGCAATGTTTACTCTCACTTAAGTTTGGAAATAAGGGACCTTACCCGGCCCGGCCAGACCCAACCGTCACACATTTCAGAAGTTAATAACATTACTCCCATGTGAAGTAGAGCTGAAATTCTTACATGTCATAAATTCATTCAATAAACTTTACCAACAAAAAACTCACCCACTGAGGCGTAGGAACCCTTGGAATCTCGAGTTTTCCAAGGGAGTGCGTGCATCTGTGTGTGTGTGGGTGGGTGGGTGGGTGGGTGTATGTGGGTGTGGATAGGTGCATGGGTGGGTGGGTGGGTGTATGTGAGACAATGCCTTCGTTTCAGTATATTTTTCATTATTCAACTATCACCACGAAGGATTAATATCAGAGGGAAATTGTGATAACATGGCGCTCGCTCGTCATGGGCTCACAAAACGCACTTTACTGGTGTATATATTTTAAGAATGTTATTTAACACGACTTGTTACTCAGATCATTATTGGAAATTTTACAATGATTGAGAGTTGCTGTCCTCCTAGAACAACGTATGGATGCTACAAAATAAACGTGGTTGTTGTGCATAAGGAACATTTGTAAATACAGCAATCACAACGCTGACATGAAAAATAACTACCAAGTACAATCCACATTATAAGCCTCTTGTCTATTCTCAGAAACTTTGCCTTTTACCACTTTACATAACACTCACAGTTTTCAAAACCTTCGTAAAGGTGTTGGATCTTGATATTAATGACTGACAGAGTCTCATAAAGTAGTTTGGTACAGAGAAAACTAATGCTAAACACAGTTCAAAACAAAACTACCTACACTTGAGTATGCAGCACAGGAAGGATTATGGTAGTTGTGCAGAACTTTCTTGGGAGTGATAGAACAATGTATGCTGAAGTAATGGACAATGTGCTGAAGGTATATCAACTACTGGAATGTGGAAGTCACGTAAAATGCTTATCTTGCATTATTACCTTAATTTCTTTCCACCTAATAAGGATGACATGACAACTTGCATAGAATTGCCACCTCTCCATCAGGTAAGCAACAACTTACCTAAAATTTGCCACCTCTCCTTGTTGAATTGTTACAATTGATTAGTACAGAATATGATGCTAGTTACGATGTGCTTTTGAAAATATGTAGAGCCGTCTCGCTTTCTTATTCTCCCACTTACCTATGTGAAATAAGTATGAAGAAAGGTTCTGTCAAGTAATTTCGTTGACGGAAACACAATATCAATGTCGGTTTATCTCAGACTTTTTTTTTTTTTTTTTTTTAATGCGAGGAAGAAGGAACCAAAGGCCATGAGCCTGCAGTAACAGTTCCCTCCAAGAGAAAAACAAAATACAATATAGAGCCAAATTCAAGATCCGATCATTTTGAGATGCCTGGACACACTGCGTTTGAAAGACTGGAGATCATAGGCAGCAGGAAATACAGACAGAGGGAGACAGTTCCAGAGCTGACCTGTTGCATAAATGAAAGACTGGGAGTAACGGTTAACTCTTGCATTAGAGAGTTGGACAGAAAAAGGATGAGAGTTTGCTGCCAGACGGGTGCTACGCGCCCGTCGTACAGGTGGAGGAATGCAAGCAAACAGTTCAGAGGAGCAGTGACCATTAAAGTAACGATAGAAAAGAGATAAAGATGCAACAGTGCGGCGAAGAGACAGAGGTTGAAGGGAGTCAGTAAGAGGAGGAGAGTTAATGAGACGAAAAGCCTTTGACTCCACCCTATTGAGAAGAGCTGTATGTGGGGAGCCTCCCCACACATGAGAGTTGTACTCCACACAGGGGCGGATAAAACCCCTGTATAGAGTCAACAATTGTGCAGGGGTAAAGAAAGAGCGGAGTCGGCTTAGCACACCCAATCTCTTGGAAGCAGATTTTACAAGAGATGTAATATGATCTTTCCAAGATAAGTCCCGAGTAAATGAAACCCCAAGCATGTTCAAGGATGATCCAGGATTAAGCTGAATATTATTAAACATTAGTGGGTATACCTGTGAAAGATTTTGTCGGGTTGATAGGTGTAAGAACTGAGTCTTAGATGCATTAAAGACAACCATATTATTTTTACCCCAATCAGAGATACGAGCCAAATCAGACATTAGGTGTGCCACAGCCTCATCCCTTGCTTGTTGAAGTAACTGTTGAGATGGACGTTGCGGGAACCGAATTGAAAGGTGAAGGGTGGAGTCGTCAGCGTATGAGTGGATAGGGTTAGATGTACAGCTTAGAAGGTCATTGATGAATAAAAGGAAGAGAGTTGGTGATAGGACAGAGCCCTGAGGAACACCACTGTTGATAGATCTAGGAGAAGAACGATGGCCGTCTACAACAGCGGCTATAGAACGACCAGAAAGGAAGCTAGCGATGAAGGCACAGATAGAAGGATAGAAACCGTAGGAGGGCAGTTTGGAAATTAAAGATTTATGCCAGACTCGATCGAAAGCCTTTTAGATGTCAAGTGCAATGGCAAAGCTTTCGCCAAAGTCCCGAAAGGAGGATGACCAGGAGTCTGAAAGGTAGGTGAGAAGATCGCCAGTGGAGCGTCCCTGACGGAACCCATACTGACGATCGGAAAGAAGGTTGTGATAGGAAAGATGCCTTAAAATTTTTCTATTAAGAATTGACTCGAAAACTTTTGAAATACAGGACGTTAAAGCAATTGGACGATAGTTGGAGGGTTGGGAGTGGTCACCCTTCTTTGGGACTGGCTGAATGAGAGCAAACTCCCAGCAAGAAGGAAAGGTACAACTTGACAGACAAAGGCGAAAGAGTTTGCCTAGGCAGGGTGTAAGCACAGAAGCACAGTTCTTGAGAACAACAGGAGGGACCCCATCAGGCCCATATGCCTTGTTAGTACTGAGGCCAGTGATGGCAGAAAATACATCAACTGAAGAAATTTTAATGTCAGCCATGAGGAAGTCAGAGGGGGGAAGTGATGGAGGAGCAGCACCGGAATCGTCTAAGGTAGAATTGGGGGAGAAAGTCTGTGCAAAGAGATCTGCTTTATCAGTAGAAGAAATAGCTACAGAACCATTAGAGTAGAAAAGAGGAGGGAAGGATGATGAGGTAAAGTTGTTAGAAAGATTTTTGGCAAGATGCCAGAAGGAGCGGGAAGAATTCGAGTCGGAGAGTTGAGAGCATTTAGTATGGATGAAATTATTTTTAGTAGAGCGAAGAACAGACTTAGCACGATTCCGGGCAGAAACATAAAGATGATGTGATTCAGGGGTGGGTTGGCTCCGGTACCTTTTGTTGGCCCTGTCCTTGTTGTGGACAGCATTAGAACAAGCGTGATTAAACCAAGGCTTTCTTGCATTAGTCAAATGATATGAGAAAGGAATGTATGCTTCCATGCCCAAGAGAATAACCTCCGTAATGTGCAAGGCACACTCAGATGGCTCACGGCCATGGAAGCAATAATCATTCCAGGGAAAATCAAAGAAGTACTGCCTGAGGGCCTCCCAGTCCGCGGCTCCAAAATGCCACAGACGACGTTTCACTGGAGGGTCCACAGGCCGTACCGGAGTGATAGGACAGGTTAAGGTAATAAGGTTGTGATCGGAGGAGCCCAACGGAGAGAAAAGATTAACAGAGTAAGCAGAAGGATTAGTTGTGAGGAAGAGGTCAAGTATGTTGGAGCTCTCTCCAAGGCGGTCAGGGATACGGGTAGGGTGCTGTACAAGCTGCTTTAGGTCATTAAGGATAGAAAAGATGTAGGCTTGTTCACCAGGTGGATCCGTGAAAGGAGAGGAGAGCCAAAGGTGGTGGTGAACATTGAAATCTCCAAGAATGGAGATTTCAGAGAAAGGAGAAATGGATAGAATGTGTTCCATCGTAGAAGTAAGATAGTCGAAGAATCTTTGATAGTCAGTAGAATTAGGGGATAAGTAAACAGCACAGATATATTTAGTCAGAGAATGACAGGAAAGCCGAAGCCAGAGTGTGGAGAATTCAGAAGAATCAAGTTCAGGAACACGAGAGCAAGATAAGTCGTTGCGTATATATACACAACAGCCACCTTTGGCTTTGAAATGAGTATAGAGAAAGTAGGAGGATACAGAAAAGGGTTTGCTGTCAGTTGCCTCAGACAGCTGAGTCTAAGTTAGAAAAAGAAGGTGAGGTTTAGAGGAGGAGAGGTGGTGCTCAACAGAGCGAAAGTTAGAGGAAAGGCCGCGAATGTTGCAGAAATGAAGAAGAAGAGAGTCAGACCGTGGTTCCAGGCACCTTGAGTCGTCACCGGGAGACGGGCAGATGGTGGGGGCATTTATGGTCCCCCCCCTGGGGACTCCGAGGCTTGATAAGACGACGCCATTTTGGTAAATTTTGAATAGGAAGTGTAGTGTGTACTGTGCATGTAGTTTGGTGAAGATAGTTAGAGAAATTTGTACTGGAGAGCATGCTGGCCTACTCTCTGTGTAACTGAGACACTGAAAAAGTTCAGCAAAGGGGGATGGTCAGGAACTAGTCCTGAGGGCTGATGAAACGGGAGCTCCAGCACTCCCTGTCATCAGCTTTCCATCCACCTCGGGAGTACTGCCCTGCTCGACTGGTGCTACAGTCTACTCCATGGGTGATTACTGTTGATTCCTTTAACACGAGACCAATTTCAGACAAAAACAGTCCGGGTCAAGATCAAAGTCGCCAAAGGTCAACTAGTTGATCTTTGGCAGCCATTTTGGTGACCTTGACCTAGACCCTGGGTGCCCATTTCGAACTCGTCCAAGATATTGGCAATATCTTGATACCCTGAAAGTTTCACGTCGATAGCTCAAATCGTTCATGATATATTTGTTTACTTACACATAAACAAAGCCAGCCAGCCAACCTCACAACTGGAATCATAACCACTTCGCTCGCTTCGCAACGTGGGTAGTAAATATGTAATGTGCCTAAATACACTATGCAGGGTATCAACAATACATACAAACAGCTAAAATAGCTTACATGATTGCAATTCTCTAAGTAACAACAACAAAAAAGTTTAGATTTGTTGCTACGCGAGTCAGAGCAGTGTTAGTCGTCCCAGAGACAGGTTAATGTTCTCGTGTATGATACCTACATCTTCTTTATTAAAGTGTTCATAAATATCATAAAAAGAATATTAAAATGTCATATGCAGAAATGTCCTGTTAGGGAAGTATGGAAGAATTATCCCCCACCAGACTACTCAACAGAAGAAGGAAAGAATAATGAAATCGAAAGAAACATCAAGAGAATCTGAAAAATGTACTCATTTCTAACACAAACTCACATTATGTGAATTATGTGAAACCCAGATTAGTTGAATGATGGGGCGCACTCACACAGATAAACATAACCAGACATTTTATATCTATCTATCTATTTATCTATCTATCTATATACATATAGATAGATAGATATATATATATATATATATATATATATATATATATATATATAGGGAGGTGAGAAGACAGGAAGAAATCAGTAGGATAGAAGTTGTGGAAGCAATGAAGAAAGTTAAATTGGAGAAAGCCCCAGGAATTGATGGAGTGTGTGGTGACATGTTGAAACATGGGGGAGGGATAGTAGTAGAATGGATGTGGAAGATGTGCAGATTGGCCTGGGAGGAAGGTAGAGTCAGGGAGGATTGAAAGTCAGGTATAATTATTCCCTTGTACAAAGGAAAAGGGGAAAAAGAAGTGTGTGGTAATCATAGGGGCATTTGTCTTCTTAGTATAATAGGAAAAATGTGTGGTAGGATACTTATTGACAGAGTTAGAGAAAGAACAGAGGAATTAGTTGGAGAAGAACAGGGAGGCTTTAGGAAGGGAATAGGGTGTGTAGATCAGATATTCATTCTTAGATCTTTAGTGGAAAAGTTTCTAGAGAAGGGAAAGAAGTTGTATGCGGCTTTCA